>NC_080465.1:68661886-68966187 GCF_028018845.1 Melospiza georgiana | reverse complement strand
CACACACATAAACACAAAAAAATTAACACACAGACACACAAAAATAAACACACAGACAGACAAATCCAGGTGCATTTGATCCAGAACAAAGCCAACAAGCCAGCATAGATCCAGATTTCTTTGAGACTGAAGTCTGATTTAGCACAGTGGCACAAGCCCTGATGTAGACACTGGGTCCCTACCAGGGAGATCTTGACCCCTCACATGCAGGAATCCTGTATTTCCTCAAAATGAATGTTTTGTTTTCCATTTGATGTCTGGATACTATTTTCATCCTGCCTGTCTTTACAGAAGCAGCTGGGATTGCCTCTCCTATCACATTTCCATCACAGGTGAATAAAAACCAGAAAAAGTGGATTAGATCACACACAAAAAAAAAAACAAATCCATGAAAAAACCACAAGGAGGGAGCCCTGTGGGTGCCCTTATGAAGGCACCAGAGGTGGGAAATAAAGGAGATGTTTCAGAGTGCTCCAGCTCTCAACTTTCCAATAACATCATGAACCTGGCCCTGTGGGGTTCACAGAGCTCTGCTTTTCCTGCTGACAGCTGGAGACTGCAGCTCTGGTAGCTGAGCTGAGAAAATGTGCTCTAGAAGGTCTCCAAGAGAGGGAGAAAAAGGAAATAAACAGTGAGCCCCATGGTGGTCACTTTATAGTCACTTGTGTGACAGCAGCCACGCTTTTATTCATGGCACTCAGTAAACAATTCAGAGCAAATGTTTTTTTGGCTGTGGGAAGAGGATGCTCTTTTCAGCACAAACACAAAGCAAAGGCAAACAAAGAACAGCAAACAGGATGGCTCATTACTACCTGTCTTCTTCCAATTGCACTTATTACGAGCAGGGCAGCCTTTGCTGATGCTCTGAGCCCTTGCTAAAGGGCCCTTGCTAAAGATCTTCTCGGCCTGGCTTAGACACCTGGGGCCAGGCATTCCTTCCAACCTGGGCCAGTTTGGGTGGGCTGGGGGCAGCCCCGAGGCAGGCGGCAGTGTGTGCAAGGGCCCTTGGTGACACGCTGCAGCATGGTCACCGTGGCATCGAATGGAACCGGGTGTCCAAGGGCCCTTTGTAACACCCGGTGGCATAGGAGCTGGCGGTGACAAGAGCAGGCCACAGTGCTTGGAGCACACCGCGGGACAGGACAGGACAGAGCGGTGCCGTGAGGAGCCCCCGCACAGCGCGCTCGTTCGCGTCCCACCCGGAGCTTTTCTTAAGCGTTGTTCCTGCAGCTGAGCTCCAGGCCAGACCACAGGACCTTCTTACCTGTGGTCTCCCTGAGGCTTCTCTTCTGCAGGTGCCCTTGAGGCCAGACCACAATCCTTCACAGGAGTCTCCTGTCCTTGTGGCAGGAGCCCTTGAGACCGAGTGCAGGACTTGCTGTCCTGTAGCCTTCCTGAGGCTTCTTTCTTGACGGTGCCTTCCAGGCAGGACTGCAGGACTTGGTGACTTGGAGCTTTTCCAAGGCACCTCTCCTGCAAATAGCCACAAATCCAGTCCGAGACATGGAGCAGCGACCCCCAAAAGTGCCCAAGCTGGCCTGGGTGGAGGAGGAGGAAGAAGGCCCTGCAGCTGCCCTGGCACAGGACACTGAAGAGGTGGTGCCATTCCAGCCACCACACGAGGGTGAGTGGCAGAGCTGGGCAACAGGACTGGTGCCTGCGGCCAGCTTGGCTCCACGCCATTCCGTGCCGGGCCGGGCCGTGCCGGGCCATGCCATGCTATCCCCTGGGGACATGCCCCTGGACAGGACGGAAGAGGGGCCGGGCAGACAGCCCGCAGTGGCCGTGCTCCATCCCCTGGCGCATCCCGGGCCTCTCTCTGCCTGGGGAGCGCAGGGCTGGGCCGTGTAGTCCGGCCCCTCCCGCAGCCCCTCATCTCTGGCTGCGCTCGCTCTTTGCCAGATGCAGCCCCGGAGCGCACACAAGAGCAGGAGTCCCGCCGTGGCCGCTTCCGCAGAACAGCGCAGGTACCTGCAGCCATCCCCACCTGGGCTGGGCCTGCTCTCCCTGCTCAGCCCAGCACCGTGTGTGCAGCACTCCATGCAACATCCCTGCCTTCTTGCCCTTCTCCTACAGTTTGTTTGCAACTTCATCAAGAGGATTAAGGAGGAAGAGACCATGGGCGCAGGCCTCAGACCATACTCGCCCATCTTCCAAAGCAAGAGCAGTGCTGCCCTGCTGGCTATGCTTGTAGAGGAAGATGTTTACAATCCCAAGCAAGTAAGCAGCCTGTGGCCAGGGTTTGATCCCCCCAGGAATTGCTTGGCCTCCAAAGGCAGGCATGCTGGCTGCTGTGAGCCTTTCAGGCCACATGGCAGCGTGGTGGCAAGGGAAGCACCCCTCTGCAAAAGCTGGGAACATTGCTCTCTCTGGCAGCTTTCCAAGTCTCCCGGTGCCTTCTCCAGGTGCCTGCCATGGTCAGCTACATCCACCAGTGGCTCTTGGCCAATGATTCTGCTGAGCACAGGCTGGACAAGACCCTGCTGGATCTCACCGAAGCACAGCCAAAGGACGCCGTCATGACGCTCCTGCGTGTGGCCCCGTCCTGTGACAGGTATGGGGCCCACCTGCCCCTGATGGGCTCCCCAGCCCATCACCCTGCACAGCCTGCCCCAGGTGTCTGACCAACAGAGAGCTCCAGGGCCCTCTGGCTGCTCCCTTTCCCAGCCCTGGCATGGCAGCCCCTGAGCCTGCTGCCACGCTCCCTTGCTGCCTCTCAGGGCTCTGTTCCCACAGGGCTGGGCTGTCTGGGTGCTGCTGCCAGGGGGGCAGTGGGCAGTGGCAGAACTGGCAGCCAGCTCAGCTGGCCCCGGTGCTGTGTCTGAGACCCCCCTGAGACACAGCTCTAACCCTGCAGAGCTGCCATGGCCATGTGGAAGACCATCATGGCCTCAGCCAGGACTGCGGAGCTGGCACAGCTGATACTCCTGGATGTGCTGGGGAGCTGGCCAGAGCACAGCACCTGCACCTCCGGTGGGGGCGAAACGGCTGTCTTTGCCCTGGCTGTGAGTTTCTGCAAGTGGCCTTTGCTGGCCCCAAGGCTGCCTCCCCAGCAGCTCTCCATCCTCCTTCCCCCACTGCATCTCCCTGCCTCAGGCGCTGGCCTCAAACCTGGCCCAGGGGCAGCTTCAGGGCCACCAGGCTCCGTGCTCCCCCTGCGCCTCTCCTGGCCTCTCCCTGCCACGCTCGGGCCCGGCCACACGGACACCTGGGCACTGAGCGCTGTCTCGGGGGCTCTGTCCTTTGCAGGCAACTGTGGTGATGTGGAAAATCCTCCAGGTGCCCTGTCTCCCACGGATATTGAGGCTGTATTTCCCCCAGCTATTTGTGCATCTGCTCTTCCAAGTGTTCTTCAGCACTCTGGATACGCCAGAGGAGGTCCTTACCTTCTGGAAGGCATGCCAGGAAGAGCATGGCCTTGCCACCAGCCCCAACAGGTGCTCCGTGCCAGTCCTCCTGGCCCTGCCACGTGGCCTGCCAAGGAGCCAGTGCTGCCTGTGTGACCTGGGCTTTGCTCTGCACACAGGTTTGCAGTGCGGACCCTGAAGTCCCTGCTCTGCCTGCTCCGCTGCGAGGATGTGGTGGTGGCAATGGAACGCAGGTGTGCCTGGGACACGCTGCTCTCTGTTGACACTCACCACTTTGCCGTGGCTCTGCTTGCCAGGTGAGACCCCCTTCTCCCCACGGCCTCTGACATTTGTGCTCTGTGCCCAGGTGCCCCACTAAGTGCCCGTGGTAATGGGCGGGAGGGCCTTGTCCCTGAGGGACAGCCAAGCAGACTGGAAAAGGCTGGGAGAGGAGGCTGCCCATCAGCAACCAACTCCCAAATGGCCCAGGTCCCCTTGCTGGAAGGGTGCTGGGGGAAGATGAGAACTAGGTGAGCCACTCCTGGGAGAGGTTTGCCCCACTGCCTCAGGGGTCTTGTTTCCTTTCTCCTCTCTTCAGAGAAATTCGCCGTCTAGCCATACACTTCTGTTCCGCGGTTGCATTCTACCTGCTCGCCCTGCTCGGCCAAGAGATGCCATACTGGGATTTCCCTGCCCTGGCATTCCTTGTGGAGGTGAGCCTCAAGGCCAGCACTGCCTGGCTGAGCTGCCTCCCAGCTCTCTGCCCTCTCGTAGCCACAGCTGCCAGGACAAAGACACCCGTGCCCGTGCCCTGTGCTGCTGCCTGGGCCATCTGCTGCTGCCTGGGCCCGGCCCTTTGCGCTTCTGGGCCCTGTGCGCTTCTGGGCTCCTGCCGGCCGGCTCCCCTTTCACTGCCCTGTCCCTTTCAGGTCCTCGACTGCCTGGACTTGAGGGAATGCAGTGACAGTCTTCTGGAGATCATGGCACAGAACCTGCAGAGCGAGCACATGGCGAGGCGTTACTTGGCACTCAGAGGCCTCGTAGTGCTGGGCAAGAATCCCTTGATGGTGAGAATGGGCCCGTGGCTGAAGCCCTGCAGGCAGCGTGGGGCTGGGCAACGCAGTCGCTTGGCCTTGCCTGGCCTTCGGGCGCTGGGGCAGCTGCTCCCAGCTCTCCTGCCTCCCGCTTCAGCTGCCCGAGTGCTTCGGGACAGGCCTTTGGCCTCTGGGCCCTGCGGCAGCAGGGCGGCCTTTCACAAAGTTGGCTTCCACGCAGGCCGAAAAAATGCGGAGCCTGACTGAAAGTCTTGTGGAGCTCCTGGAGGAAAATGATAGTGACATGATCAGGATGACCATTCTTCTACTCAGACATTTACTCCTGGATAATGGTGCCCCAACACCCACCCCCATCGCCCTGCAGCTGGCTGAGGCGCTCCTGCCACTCTTTGACCGCGTAAGGCTCTGTGCCCACAGCCACGGCCACTGGCTGCTGCCCGCACACTTGGTGCCCTGTGCAGATGCAGGCCTGTGCCCTGGGGGGCCTGAAGCAGCTGATGCTCAGCTCTTTTGCCCTTCTCTTTCATACAGGATGATATCCAGGTGCAACTGAGCTCCATGTCTGTCTTTCAAGAGATGCTCGACTTATTAACAGAAGAGGGAAGAAAGGCCCTGAAGTCCCACGTGCGCCAGAGCCTGCTCCCACTCTACTTCCACTGCCATGATGAGAATCAGATTGTTGCTGAGGTGAGCACTTGTGGCCAGCTACTGTCCCCCTGGCAGGGGGTTGCGCTGCCTCCTGCCCTGGCACCTTGCGGGCTGCAGCCTCTTCCAGCCTGTGGCATCGGCTGCCTCCTGTGCCCTGCACTGTGGGGCCATCAGTGCGTCTCTGCTGCTCTCCAGGCCTCCCGGGAAACGCTGCATTCTACGGCCAGATTCCTGAAGAGGAGGGATCTCCAACAAATGCTACAGGTGGATCAGAGGTTTGGCGAGTGCCTGGTAAGAGCAGCCGAGAAACCCCAGCCTCAGCCTGCAGAAGGCCCCTGAGGGCGGTGCTCAGTCTGCGGGGCTGGCAGCTGTGCCCCTGCCCGCTGCTGCTCCCAGAGGCCGCGCAGCCTCTTCTCCAGGCTCCCGTGGGCCCGAGCCGGGCGCCCACGCAGTCCCGGCCCAGGAGGGCGGCGGGGCGGCACCGCGGCTCCCCGGGTAGCAGCCGGCCCTCCGGCCCCGCCCCTCGGGAGCCCGGCGCCAGCTGCTGCTGGCCACGCCTCAGGGCTCTGCGAGCAGGGGAGGGCCGGGGCTGGGCGGAGGCAGCGCCCGGCCTGGGGCCTGGGCCCCCGCCAACCCTTCCCTCCTGCTGCTCTCTCCAGCTGGCAGAGGACAGGAGCCGAGCGGCCGAGCACCTGCGCCGGGCCCTGCGCTACCTGCAGAGCCCACAGGAGCCCCTGCGAGAGGCGGCCGTCAGCTTCATGGGTGAGCCACGAGCCCGCGCTCCCTCCCCTGCCCACCGCAGCCGGGCCCCGGCCCCGCCTGCTGCCCCGGCAGCGCCACCCGGGCCCGGCGCCGTGGAGGCCCGCCGGGCCCGGGCATTGCTGCTGCTGCCCTCTGGCAGCCGTGCCCTTGGGCGGCAGCATGCGGCAAAGGCTCGGGCTGAGCCCTGCGGGGCCAGCAGCCCGTGTGGCCACAGCGCCGGCAGCGCCGCTGGTGGGGAGCTGTGCTGCTGGGGCCGTGACAGGCTCTGTGTTCACAGGGATGGCCGGCCGGCACCTGAGGGGGCAGCAGCAAGAGCTTCAGCTGATCTGCAGTGGTGAGTGAGTGAGGGCAGCGGGCTGACTGCGGGGGCAGGCACGGGAAGCTGCAAGCCCTGCCCCGGCTGCGGAGGGCTCTGCTCCCGTGGCCAGAGCACACAGACATTTCAGGGCCACGTGTGGCATTCGTGGCCAGCAGCTTTGGGCTGATCCCCTCGGTCCCTGCTCCCTGCAGGCCATGGCAAGAGCCGGCCGGGATGACCCTGCCAGGGGGTTCACCTCGGCTCCCTGCACATCCAGGATCTGACCTTGGCTCTGTTCCTCTCTCTTGCAGCCCTTGAAGAAATGGCCTATGACAGCAGTCCCGCAATCAGAAATGCTGCAATTGAATCTTGTTTAGTTCTCCGGGCTGTACAGAGAGCTCCGTACTCCACATGGCATAAGCTGCGAGATCAATTCCGCAGTGCATGGAAGAAACGGCCTCGTCTGTGGGGCACTGCCTTGCTGTTCTGCTGCAGCTCCTCAGAGAGATGATCTGCGCAAGGCTCTGTCTGCTGGGCCTCTTGAGCCAGCAGGGGTTTTCTTGTTCTTCTCTTCGATTTTTGTGTTTGTATTTTCCTTTTTGTTGACAATGTAAATATAGAGTATCTTCCAATACACAGAGTCCCAGGATCTTTCTTTTCCTGCACAGTGTCTGTAGGGCATAGGGGAAGAGGGGCAAAAGGGTGCTTGTGCTCATCCAGCTGCCCAAGCGTGCAGTGTTTCAGGGAAAAAGGCCAGAAGCCCCTTGGCCTCTGGTGGTTCTGCTGAAGCCTTTGTGCTGCCGACAGAGCGGCTGGGCAGGGGCAGGAGCTGTGGGGATCCCTGCCAGAGTGGTGCCTGGAGATGGCCACAAGCCCTGTGCCACGCAGGAAAGGCCATCCGCGTCCTCCTGCCCGTGTGCTGCTGGTTGCTTTGCTGAGGGCTCCCAGGTGCCTCTGGATGGGGCTTCTCTGGAGCTGCTGTGGGGCTGTGGCGCTGCTGCCGGGAAGCTTGGCCGGGCTGGGGGACACCGTGAGTCACTGGTAAGCCCTGAGCAATGGGTTGGCAGAGGCCATAAGCAGCCTCCTGGCAGCCGCCTTGATCCTGACAGCCGGCTGCTCTGGCGCTTCCTCGGTGGCCGGTTGGAGGGACCCCCTGGAATCAGGCGTGGAACCCTGGTCCTGGCCTTTCAGGCCTCTGAGGCCAGGAGTTGCGGGGCTGGGCGTGTGGCCTGTGCTCCAGACTGGAGCCCCCCACCCCTCAGCCTTAGGCATTGAGCTCCACTGCCTGCTTGCTGAGTCTTGCTCCTGTTGCTCCAGGGGAGGCCTAGCTCTGTGGCTTTACATCCCATTGAGCCAGAAGAGCAGCAGCTTGGATCCCAGAGGGGTCACAGAAAGGCCCTCTTGGACAAAGGGCATTCCTGTCATTCCCAGGGCAGGGCCACATGAGAGTGCAGCGGGCACCTTCAGGGCCACCTGGGCCACCTCTCTGTGTGCAGGGCTGGCTCTTTGCTTTGCTGCTCTCGGCCTTTTGTCGTCGTACTCCTTGGGCTGCCTGCAGCGAGGGGCAGCCCTATAAGGAGGGTGAAAGGCCCCGTCTCCCACATCTCAAGGCGGAAATGCAGCTCTCCCGGCCCTCAGCCCACGCTGTAAGCAGAGCAGAGCCTTTTCCCCAGCCCTGATGGCTTTCTGCCTGCTTCTGGCCCCTGGCCACCATGACCCACTGCACTCGCTCTGAGTCACCTACAGGATGGCTGGTGCCTCTTAATTTGCTGACCCTGGGACGTGAGGGTCACTGAGGGAAAGGTGGGTGTCCCAATGCTGAGGGCACACGTGGGTCACTAAGCAGACTTGGGCCTTCCCCAGCAGGTTGCAGGTGTCTGGCCTTATGTGTCGTGTTACAGTGGTTGTGCTGCTGCCTGGTCCTGTCCCTCTTGTCACCCTCACCCAACCTGGACCCTCTGACCTGCCTTCAAGAAACCCTGTTGCATCAGACATGGTGTCAAGAGCCCTCCTTCACCTGCCGCTCCAGCGCACATTACAAGCTCCGGGCCTGAGAGCAAGGTGGGCTGGGGCAGCTGCTCTCTCAGACCAAGAGGGAACCGCTCTCGACAGCAGCGGGCCATGGACGTTCCCCGCACCAGATAAAATCATCTCCAAGTTTAGCTAGTAAGGTAGTAAGGTAGAAACCATTAACTGCCGGCAAATCTGGCACTAGTCTCTAAGTTCCATTAGGTTTCTTTATTGCTAATCTAGGAGGAATACATTTTGACTCCCATTCTTCCAATAATCCTGATGTCAGGAATTTATTCATTGTTGCCTCCGTTCTTTTCCCAGCCTATAGTCTTCAAAGGTATTGCTTTCTGACTATGGCCTAACTCTTGTCTGCAGCTCAATTGTAATAGGGTCTGCTCATTTGGATTTTCCTGGGCTATCAGTATCCCATACTCTTGGCTACACCTGATTCAATACTTGCTCTAAATAGTTATTCTTGTTTGTTGGTCTTGTGTCAATTGTCAGTCCTACTGCTAAAACCAATTTGTCTTCAGGTACCTTCAACTTAATTTTTCTTTTCCTAAACGGAACTGTTGTATCGAAATTTTCAAGCAAATCTCTGCCTAGGACAGATTTGGGTGCGTTTGGTAAATAAAGAAACTGATGGATTGCCAGTTTCTTCTTGATTTTCCATTTAAGTGGTTGCAGGAAGAATGCATTTTCTGGCTGGCCCGTGGCTCCTATTGCTTGAAGATAGTTCTCACTTTTGGGTATCAGTGCTTGATTCAAGAGTGAAAAATGGGTTTCCACTATTTATTAAAAATTCCACCTCTTCATCATCCTTTAGCCTTATTTTAACCTGCTAGGGTAAGAAGTGCTAGGGTAAGAACTGCCCGTCTCGGTCATTTCTTATCATCTAGAGCGGCTACAAGAGTTTGGTGTACTTTGTCTGCTAACTCTGGGCACTGGCCCTATTTCCAGTGTCCTTATTTCTTACAATATGCACATTGATTTGGCCCCAGCTTGGTCTGTGCCTGGTTTGAAACTCCTCTGCCTCTGCTACTTTTGCCCCTGCCTCTGTTTCATGCGCGTCCTCTCCCTGGTGCTGATCCAGAGCTGCCACCATGGCTGCAGGGAGTTCTTTTTCTTTTTCTCTGTCTTTATCATCATACGCTTTGGATGCTTTTCTCATTAATGCCTTTAAGTCTCTCTTTACAGGCTCTTTCAGCCTCTGAAGTTTCTGCCTGACACCTGGGCTAGATTGCCCTAACATCAGGGAAACGGACTGCTGCTTTCCCATATCCGACCAGGGATCCAGAGCTGTGCTTTATGTGCAGCTGCTCACAACCTGTCCACAAAGTCAGTGGGTGACTCGTGCTGGCCCTGTGTAACATTATCTATTACTGACCAATTTATTGCTTTTGGACTAGCATTTTGTAATTCAAATTTGACTAGTTCCTGGCATCTGGTTAACATTGCACAGCTGCCTGCATCGTTCGGGTCCCACAAAGGGCTTACAATAGGAGACAGCTGGTCCACTGTGCCTTGTAAGGCTCCACTAGCAATTTGTCCCTGCGCACGTGCTCTGGCTACCTTGATCACCAACTCTTTGCTGGTTTTGTTAGCTCTGTCAACATCAAATCAGTAGCACCTCACTCTGGGTCTTGATTCTTGACTATGCACTCCAATCTTTTTGCTACTTTGCCTGGGTTTTCTCTATACATTTTCACTTTTTCCCACCAACGGTTCCGCTCACTCGGAGAAAAGCAGATGTTCACAGACGTGGCTTCTCCTGGGCGACTCAAGACTAGCCATAAGCGGGGGACTAAAGGCAAAGCTTTCTTGGTTTTATTCCTTGCGTTGGTTGTCACTGGGGGTCTCTGAAAGTGTCCCCTCACCTCATCCTCACTGCCATCTGGGTTTCATTCAGGGGGCCGCGTGGTTGGCTGAGGGGGAGTGTACCCGAGCTGGCCTGGAGTAACTCAGCTGTAAGTCTTGGACACCTAGGACACAATCTTCCTGGTGCATTGGAGCCATTTTCAAACATCTCTGCCCTATGCTGGATGCTGAACAGCTTTATTTTCTGCCTCTTTTCTCTTTCCAAAGTTAGGACTAAAGGTCCTATGGGGCCAAATAAAAAAGCCACAATTCTTTCTGCCCCTCAGGTTTATTCTTCAGGGTAAAAAACATGTCTGCATATATGGCTGGATCTCATTTTTCTTCTTTGCTTCAAAATAACATCAACTGTAAAAATGTATCATAAAGTTTCAGCAGGGGTCACTTTTCACCGCTTCCTAATTGACACCAAGGCTACCATTGGGTAGGCTATTTCATCCAATTACCTTTCTTTGAAAAATTACCCTCTGGCATTCCTCCCAAATCTTTCTCCACTGCTAAATTACGTTCTAGTGGACTCTTTTTAATACCATCTTTACTTCTCGTCTTGTTCATTCTTCATGCTATCAAAATTTCAAAACTTAACAGGATCTAGTAGTACTTCTCCTTTCCTTCTCTTCATCCCCTGTATACTCCACTTCACACACATGGGCTGTCTCTCAGTCACCCAGCACCAATATTCTTTTTTACAGTCCTAACAAGCAATGAAAATAAAAGGATTCCACGTTCCACACAACCTTCGCGGAATTGGGGTTTGATCAGACATAAAACGAATTTCTTAAAAAACTGCCTAAAGTCATACCCGGGAGTATATACTCGTGTCAACCTGGAGTTCACAACCCTTGACTTTTGATGTAGTGTCTAAAAGATTGAGTGACTGCTCGATGTTGTTCAAACGCTTCTCAAAGTCAGACGAGCTCGGTGCTGTGCCCATTTCCCTGGCGTGTTCCGGTTGGTGTTTATTTGTCAGTTAGCGTATGATGGTTTGTTTTCACGTAGCCCGTGCTTTCCACACGTTGGTTTACCCCTAGGTTTTGCCCTCCGTCAAAGCTGTCCCTCATGCCATTGCCCACTCTTTGTTCCAGCTCCTTCCCTGCCTGTCAAGATCATGCAACCCTTTATTCCTGAACCTTCCCTGTCAGTTTTGCCTTGGACCAATCCCTGACTGCACCACCCCTTTGGAATTCCCCTGTTGCTGCAAGCCCCGCTGGTCCAGGTGACCTACCTTCTCCTCCCATCTGGCCTAATTAGTCCCAAGCAACTGATGTAATCCCCTGGCTCCTTCCCTGCAGATTCCTTATTGATCAATCCTCTGTATCCACCGCCCGAGTTGTACCCCTATAAAATCCCACGCACAGAAGTGCTGGCGCCTCTTTGCTGCTGAATCCTTCCCTTGGAATATACCTTTGCCTCTAGAACCTCCCTATCCAGGAGCTTCCTCCTTCTCTTTTGCCTGCTCCGTGCTGCACTTAGTAGATCCTGAACCACTGAGCAGTGACTCATCAGGTTCAGCCGCAGGCAGAACCCACGCCTTGGCCATTCCCCACTCCTGGCGCAGCGCCGCAGTTTTCCCAAGAGCCAGCCCGGGCTCCGCTGGGCTGCGTCACTGGGGAACCTGTCCCAGTGCCTGACCGTGCTCTGGGTGAAAGACCTTTTCCTGATATGGAAATGAAACTTGCCCTATCCCAGCTCCCTGCCCTTTTCTCCAGTGCTGTCACTGCTCCCAACAGTGACGAGAGCTGCAGCAGCCCCTCCGATTCCCCTCAGGAGGATGGTGAAGACCACAATGGCGCCCTTTACTCTCCTCCAGGCAGAAGAAAGTGGCCTCAGCTGCATCTGGGGCTTCCCCTCCAGACCACACTCCATCCTTGCAGTCCTCCTTTGCATTCTGGCTAAAGGCTTCATATCTTTTTCTATTGTCCTGCCCAAAACCGTGCCCATCTGCTTCCAGCACTTCTCTTGGCTGCTGCTTTAGGGTGTGGGCACCATCATCAGAGACACAGAACAGCTTGTCCTCCCACAGTTATCCTTATCCTCTGCACTTGCACGTGTCTGCCTTGATGTTCACTGGGGAACTTCCCACTTTGTGGCCACTCATTGCTGTGCTCAGCAGGGACACGGTTTTGTCTGGACGGGAGCTGCCGGAGCGACATATGCAGCAACTGAAGCCGAGAATAGCAGAGGCTGGGCAGATTCTATTTGTCCCAGAATGCAGGAAAGAGAGTGAGAAAAGCACAAGGAAATTTCAGACTTTGTTACTTTGTAATCTAATTGCCCCGGGGAAACTCAGCAATGGATGGTGCTCTGCTGCTACTGCCAATGCCTTCCATGAGAAAAATTCATTGCAGGAAGGAGCAACATCATCTGACAGAGACCAAGTGTGCCAGCAGTTGCTCCAGCTGCTCCTGCCATCAGCCCCTGCAGGAAGGAGCACAGCCCCCAATGCACGTGGGCTTTGGCTCCCTCTGGCACAGAAGCCCCCCGGGGGCACAGGTCTCTGGGGCAGGAGACGGGCACCAGCGCTGCCAGGGGCTCGAGGGGTGGCGGGTCTGCTTGGCCGGCCACTCTGCCACACCTGCTGATGTCAGCGCTCCCCGGGCCCCAGGGCTCAGAGCAGCATTCGTGCCCGGGCCCACACCTTCCTTGTGCAGTCACACCCGCAGGTTTAGGATGGCCACCAGCTGGGACGTGTCCCAAGGAGGCCGTGCCAGTTTCCCTGCAAGGTCCCGTGCCCTTCCCAGCGCGGCTGCGTCAGCAGCCCTGGCGGCTCCTTCTGCTGCCCCTGAGCCCGCAGAGCAGGGCAGCCTTTGCTGATGCTCTGAGCCCTTGCTAAAGGGCCCTTGCTAAAGATCTTCTCGGCCTGGCTTAGACACCTGGGGCCAGGCATTCCTTCCAACCTGGGCCAGTTTGGGTGGGCTGGGGGCAGCCCCGAGGCAGGCGGCAGTGTGTGCAAGGGCCCTTGGTGACACGCTGCAGCATGGTCACCGTGGCATCGAATGGAACCGGGTGTCCAAGGGCCCTTTGTGACACCCGGTGGCATAGGAGCTGGCGGTGACAAGAGCAGGCCACAGTGCTTGCAGCACACCGCGGGACAGGACAGGACAGAGCGGTGCCGTGAGGAGCCCCCGCACAGCGCGCTCGTTCGCGTCCCACCCGGAGCTTTTCTTAAGCGTTGTTCCTGCAGCTGAGCTCCAGGCCAGACCACAGGACCTTCTTACCTGTGGTCTCCCTGAGGCTTCTCTTCTGCAGGTGCCCTTGAGGCCAGACCACAATCCTTCACAGGAGTCTCCTGTCCTTGTGGCAGGAGCCCTTGAGACCGAGTGCAGGACTTGCTGTCCTGTAGCCTTCCTGAGGCTTCTTTCTTGACGGTGCCTTCCAGGCAGGACTGCAGGACTTGGTGACTTGGAGCTTTTCCAAGGCACCTCTCCTGCAAATAGCCACAAATCCAGTCCGAGACATGGAGCAGCGACCCCCAAAAGTGCCCAAGCTGGCCTGGGTGGAGGAGGAGGAAGAAGGCCCTGCAGCTGCCCTGGCACAGGACACTGAAGAGGTGGTGCCATTCCAGCCACCACACGAGGGTGAGTGGCAGAGCTGGGCAACAGGACTGGTGCCTGCGGCCAGCTTGGCTCCACGCCATTCCGTGCCGGGCCGGGCCGTGCCGGGCCATGCCATGCTATCCCCTGGGGACATGCCCCTGGACAGGACGGAAGAGGGGCCGGGCAGACAGCCCGCAGTGGCCGTGCTCCATCCCCTGGCGCATCCCGGGCCTCTCTCTGCCTGGGGAGCGCAGGGCTGGGCCGTGTAGTCCGGCCCCTCCCGCAGCCCCTCATCTCTGGCTGCGCTCGCTCTTTGCCAGATGCAGCCCCGGAGCGCACACAAGAGCAGGAGTCCCGCCGTGGCCGCTTCCGCAGAACAGCGCAGGTACCTGCAGCCATCCCCACCTGGGCTGGGCCTGCTCTCCCTGCTCAGCCCAGCACCGTGTGTGCAGCACTCCATGCAACACCCCTGCCTTCTTGCCCTTCTCCTACAGTTTGTTTGCAACTTCATCAAGAGGATTAAGGAGGAAGAGACCATGGGCGCAGGCCTCAGACCATACTCGCCCATCTTCCAAAGCAAGAGCAGTGCTGCCCTGCTGGCTATGCTTGTAGAGGAAGATGTTTACAATCCCAAGCAAGTAAGCAGCCTGTGGCCAGGGTTTGATCCCCCCAGGAATTGCTTGGCCTCCAAAGGCAGGCATGCTGGCTGCTGTGAGCCTTTCAGGCCACATGGCAGCGTGGTGGCAAGGGAAGCACCCCTCTGCAGAAGCTGGGAACATTGCTCTCTCTGGCAGCTTTCCAAGTCTCCCGGTGCCTTCTCCAGGTGCCTGCCATGGTCAGCTACATCCACCAGTGGCTCTTGGCCAATGATTCTGCTGAGCACAGGCTGGACAAGACCCTGCTGGATCTCACCGAAGCACAGCCAAAGGACGCCGTCATGACGCTCCTGCATGTGGCCCCGTCCTGTGACAGGTATGGGGCCCACCTGCCCCTGATGGGCTCCCCAGCCCATCACCCTGCACAGCCTGCCCCAGGTGTCTGACCAACAGAGAGTTCCAGGGCCCTCTGGCTGCTCCCTTTCCCAGCCCTGGCATGGCAGCCCCTGAGCCTGCTGCCACGCTCCCTTGCTGCCTCTCAGGGCTCTGTTCCCACAGGGCTGGGCTGTCTGGGTGCTGCTGCCAGGGGGGCAGTGGGCAGTGGCAGAACTGGCAGCCAGCTCAGCTGGCCCCGGTGCTGTGTCTGAGACCCCCCTGAGACACAGCTCTAACCCTGCAGAGCTGCCATGGCCATGTGGAAGACCATCATGGCCTCAGCCAGGACTGCGGAGCTGGCACAGCTGATACTCCTGGATGTGCTGGGGAGCTGGCCAGAGCACAGCACCTGCACCTCCGGTGGGGGCGAAACGGCTGTCTTTGCCCTGGCTGTGAGTTTCTGCAAGTGGCCTTTGCTGGCCCCAAGGCTGCCTCCCCAGCAGCTCTCCATCCTCCTTCCCCCACTGCATCTCCCTGCCTCAGGCGCTGGCCTGAAACCTGGCCCAGGGGCAGCTTCAGGGCCACCAGGCTCCGTGCTCCCCCTGCGCCTCTCCTGGCCTCTCCCTGCCACGCTCGGGCCCGGCCACACGGACACCTGGGCACTGAGCGCTGTCTCGGGGGCTCTGTCCTTTGCAGGCAACTGTGGTGATGTGGAAAATCCTCCAGGTGCCCTGTCTCCCACGGATATTGAGGCTGTATTTCCCCCAGCTATTTGTGCATCTGCTCTTCCAAGTGTTCTTCAGCACTCTGGATACGCCAGAGGAGGTCCTTACCTTCTGGAAGGCATGCCAGGAAGAGCATGGCCTTGCCACCAGCCCCAACAGGTGCTCCGTGCCAGTCCTCCTGGCCCTGCCACGTGGCCTGCCAAGGAGCCAGTGCTGCCTGTGTGACCTGGGCTTTGCTCTGCACACAGGTTTGCAGTGCGGACCCTGAAGTCCCTGCTCTGCCTGCTCCGCTGCGAGGATGTGGTGGTGGCAATGGAACGCAGGTGTGCCTGGGACACGCTGCTCTCTGTTGACACTCACCACTTTGCCGTGGCTCTGCTTGCCAGGTGAGACCCCCTTCTCCCCACGGCCTCTGACATTTGTGCTCTGTGCCCAGGTGCCCCACTAAGTGCCCGTGGTAATGGGCGGGAGGGCCTTGTCCCTGAGGGACAGCCAAGCAGACTGGAAAAGGCTGGGAGAGGAGGCTGCCCATCAGCAACCAACTCCCAAATGGCCCAGGTCCCCTTGCTGGAAGGGTGCTGGGGGAAGATGAGAACTAGGTGAGCCACTCCTGGGAGAGGTTTGCCCCACTGCCTCAGGGGTCTTGTTTCCTTTCTCCCCTCTTCAGAGAAATTCGCCGTCTAGCCATACACTTCTGTTCCGCGGTTGCATTCTACCTGCTCGCCCTGCTCGGCCAAGAGATGCCATACTGGGATTTCCCTGCCCTGGCATTCCTTGTGGAGGTGAGCCTCAAGGCCAGCACTGCCTGGCTGAGCTGCCTCCCAGCTCTCTGCCCTCTCGTAGCCACAGCTGCCAGGACAAAGACACCCGTGCCCGTGCCCTGTGCTGCTGCCTGGGCCATCTGCTGCTGCCTGGGCCCGGCCCTTTGCGCTTCTGGGCCCTGTGCGCTTCTGGGCTCCTGCCGGCCGGCTCCCCTTTCACTGCCCTGTCCCTTTCAGGTCCTCGACTGCCTGGACTTGAGGGAATGCAGTGACAGTCTTCTGGAGATCATGGCACAGAACCTGCAGAGCGAGCACATGGCGAGGCGTTACTTGGCACTCAGAGGCCTCGTAGTGCTGGGCAAGAATCCCTTGATGGTGAGAATGGGCCCGTGGCTGAAGCCCTGCAGGCAGCGTGGGGCTGGGCAACGCAGTCGCTTGGCCTTGCCTGGCCTTCGGGCGCTGGGGCAGCTGCTCCCAGCTCTCCTGCCTCCCGCTTCAGCTGCCCGAGTGCTTCGGGACAGGCCTTTGGCCTCTGGGCCCTGCGGCAGCAGGGCGGCCTTTCACAAAGTTGGCTTCCACGCAGGCCGAAAAAATGCGGAGCCTGACTGAAAGTCTTGTGGAGCTCCTGGAGGAAAATGATAGTGACATGATCAGGATGACCATTCTTCTACTCAGACATTTACTCCTGGATAATGGTGCCCCAACACCCACCCCCATCGCCCTGCAGCTGGCTGAGGCGCTCCTGCCACTCTTTGACCGCGTAAGGCTCTGTGCCCACAGCCACGGCCACTGGCTGCTGCCCGCACACTTGGTGCCCTGTGCAGATGCAGGCCTGTGCCCTGGGGGGCCTGAAGCAGCTGATGCTCAGCTCTTTTGCCCTTCTCTTTCATACAGGATGATATCCAGGTGCAACTGAGCTCCATGTCTGTCTTTCAAGAGATGCTCGACTTATTAACAGAAGAGGGAAGAAAGGCCCTGAAGTCCCACGTGCGCCAGAGCCTGCTCCCACTCTACTTCCACTGCCATGATGAGAATCAGATTGTTGCTGAGGTGAGCACTTGTGGCCAGCTACTGTCCCCCTGGCAGGGGGTTGCGCTGCCTCCTGCCCTGGCACCTTGCGGGCTGCAGCCTCTTCCAGCCTGTGGCATCGGCTGCCTCCTGTGCCCTGCACTGTGGGGCCATCAGTGCGTCTCTGCTGCTCTCCAGGCCTCCCGGGAAACGCTGCATTCTACGGCCAGATTCCTGAAGAGGAGGGATCTCCAACAAATGCTACAGGTGGATCAGAGGTTTGGCGAGTGCCTGGTAAGAGCAGCCGAGAAACCCCAGCCTCAGCCTGCAGAAGGCCCCTGAGGGCGGTGCTCAGTCTGCGGGGCTGGCAGCTGTGCCCCTGCCCGCTGCTGCTCCCAGAGGCCGCGCAGCCTCTTCTCCAGGCTCCCGTGGGCCCGAGCCGGGCGCCCACGCAGTCCCGGCCCAGGAGGGCGGCGGGGCGGCACCGCGGCTCCCCGGGTAGCAGCCGGCCCTCCGGCCCCGCCCCTCGGGAGCCCGGCGCCAGCTGCTGCTGGCCACGCCTCAGGGCTCTGCGAGCAGGGGAGGGCCGGGGCTGGGCGGAGGCAGCGCCCGGCCCGGGGCCTGGGCCCGCGCCAAGCCTTCCCTCCTGCTGCTCTCTCCAGCTGGCAGAGGACAGGAGCCGAGCAGCCGAGCACCTGCGCCGGGCCCTGCGCTACCTGCAGAGCCCACAGGAGCCCCTGCGAGAGGCGGCCGTCAGCTTCATGGGTGAGCCACGAGCCCGCGCTCCCTCCCCTGCCCACCGCAGCTGGGCCCCGGCCCCGCCTGCTGCCCCGGCAGTGCCACCCGAGCCCGGCGCCGTGGAGGCCCGCCGGGCCCGGGCATTGCTGCTGCTGCCCTCTGGCAGCCGTGCCCTTGGGCGGCAGCATGCGGCAAAGGCTCGGGCTGAGCCCTGCGGGGCCAGCAGCCCGTGTGGCCACAGCGCCGGCAGCGCCGCTGGCAGGGAGCTGTGCTGCTGGGGCCGTGACAGGCTCTGTGTTCACAGGGATGGCCGGCCGGCACCTGAGGGGGCAGCAGCAAGAGCTTCAGCTGATCTGCAGTGGTGAGTGAGTGAGGGCAGCGGGCTGACTGCGGGGGCAGGCACGGGAAGCTGCAAGCCCTGCCCCGGCTGCGGAGGGCTCTGCTCCCGTGGCCAGAGCACACAGACATTTCAGGGCCACGTGTGGCATTCGTGGCCAGCAGCTTTGGGCTGATCCCCTCGGTCCCTGCTCCCTGCGGGCCATGGCAAGAGCCGGCCGGGATGACCCTGCCAGGGGGTTCACCTCGGCTCCCTGCACATCCGGGATCTGACCTTGGCTCTGTTCCTCTCTCTTGCAGCCCTTGAAGAAATGGCCTATGACAGCAGTCCCGCAATCAGAAATGCTGCAATTGAATCTTGTTTAGTTCTCCGGGCTGTACAGAGAGCTCCGTACTCCACATGGCATAAGCTGCGAGATCAATTCCGCAGTGCATGGAAGAAACGGCCTCGTCTGTGGGGCACTGCCTTGCTGTTCTGCTGCAGCTCCTCAGAGAGATGATCTGCGCAAGGCTCTGTCTGCTGGGCCTCTTGAGCCAGCAGGGGTTTTCTTGTTCTTCTCTTCGATTTTTGTGTTTGTATTTTCCTTTTTGTTGACAATGTAAATATAGAGTATCTTCCAATACACAGAGTCCCAGGATCTTTCTTTTCCTGCACAGTGTCCGTAGGGCATAGGGGAAGAGGGGCAAAAGGGTGCTTGTGCTCATCCAGCTGCCCAAGCGTGCAGTGTTTCAGGGAAAAAGGCCAGAAGCCCCTTGGCCTCTGGTGGTTCTGCTGAAGCCTTTGTGCTGCCGACAGAGCAGCTGGGCAGGGGCAGGAGCTGTGGGGATCCCTGCCAGAGCGGTGCCTGGAGATGGCCACAAGCCCTGTGCCACGCAGGAAAGGCCATCCGCGTCCTCCTGCCCGTGTGCTGCTGGTTGCTTTGCTGAGGGCTCCCAGGTGCCTCTGGATGGGGCTTCTCTGGAGCTGCTGTGGGGCTGTGGCGCTGCTGCCGGGAAGCTTGGCCGGGCTGGGGGACACCGTGAGTCACTGGTAAGCCCTGAGCAATGGGTTGGCAGAGGCCATAAGCAGCCTCCTGGCAGCCGCCTTGATCCTGACAGCCGGCTGCTCTGGCGCTTCCTCGGTGGCCGGTTGGAGGGACCCCCTGGAATCAGGCGTGGAACCCTGGTCCTGGCCTTTCAGGCCTCTGAGGCCAGGAGTTGCGGGGCTGGGCGTGTGGCCTGTGCTCCAGACTGGAGCCCCCCGCCCCTCAGCCTTAGGCATTGAGCTCCACTGCCTGCTTGCTGAGTCTTGCTCCTGTTGCTCCAGGGGAGGCCTAGCTCTGTGGCTTTACATCCCATTGAGCCAGAAGAGCAGCAGCTTGGATCCCAGAGGGGTCACAGAAAGGCCCTCTTGGACAAAGGGCATTCCTGTCATTCCCAGGGCAGGGCCACATGAGAGTGCAGCGGGCACCTTCAGGGCCACCTGGGCCACCTCTCTGTGTGCAGGGCTGGCTCTTTGCTTTGCTGCTCTTGGCCTTTTGTCGTCGTACTCCTTGGGCTGCCTGCAGCAAGGGGCAGCCCTATAAGGAGGGTGAAAGGCCCCGTCTCCCACATCTCAAGGCGGAAATGCAGCTCTCCCGGCCCTCAGCCCACGCTGTAAGCAGAGCAGAGCCTTTTCCCCAGCCCTGATGGCTTTCTGCCTGCTTCTGGCCCCTGGCCACCATGACCCACTGCACTCGCTCTGAGTCACCTACAGGATGGCTGGTGCCTCTTAATTTGCTGACCCTGGGACGTGAGGGTCACTGAGGGAAAGGTGGGTGTCCCAATGCTGAGGGCACACGTGGGTCACTAAGCAGACTTGGGCCTTCCCCAGCAGGTTGCAGGTGTCTGGCCTTATGTGTCGTGTTACAGTGGTTGTGCTGCTGCCTGGTCCTGTCCCTCTTGTCACCCTCACCCAACCTGGACCCTCTGACCTGCCTTCAAGAAACCCTGTTGCATCAGACATGGTGTCAAGAGCCCTCCTTCACCTGCCGCTCCAGCGCACATTACAAGCTCCGGGCCTGAGAGCAAGGTGGGCTGGGGCAGCTGCTCTCTCAGACCAAGAGGGAACCGCTCTCGACAGCAGCGGGCCATGGACGTTCCCCGCACCAGATAAAATCATCTCCAAGTTTAGCTAGTAAGGTAGTAAGGTAGAAACCATTAACTGCCGGCAAATCTGGCACTAGTCTCTAAGTTCCATTAGGTTTCTTTATTGCTAATCTAGGAGTAATACATTTTGACTCCCATTCTTCCAATAATCCTGATGTCAGGAATTTATTCATTGTTGCCTCCGTTCTTTTCCCAGCCTATAGTCTTCAAAGGTATTGCTTTCTGACTATGGCCTAGCTCTTGTCTGCAGCTCAATTGTAATGGGGTCTGCTCATTTGGATTTTCCTGGGCTATCAGTATCCCATACTCTTGGCTACACCTGATTCAATACTTGCTCTAAATAGTTATTCTTGTTTGTTGGTCTTGTGTCAATTGTCAGTCCTACTGCTAAAACCAATTTGTCTTCAGGTACCTTCAACTTAATTTTTCTTTTCCTAAACGGAACTGTTGTATCGAAATTTTCAAGCAAATCTCTGCCTAGGACAGATTTGGGTGCGTTTGGTAAATAAAGAAACTGATGGATTGCCAGTTTCTTCTTGATTTTCCATTTAAGTGGTTGCAGGAAGAATGCATTTTCTGGCTGGCCCGTGGCTCCTATTGCTTGAAGATAGTTCTCACTTTTGGGTATCAGTGCTTGATTCAAGAGTGAAAAATGGGTTTCCACTATTTATTAAAAATTCCACCTCTTCATCATCCTTTAGCCTTATTTTAACCTGCTAGGGTAAGAAGTGCTAGGGTAAGAACTGCCCGTCTCGGTCATTTCTTATCATCTAGAGCGGCTACAAGAGTTTGGTGTACTTTGTCTGCTAACTCTGGGCACTGGCCCTATTTCCAGTGTCCTTATTTCTTACAATATGCACATTGATTTGGCCCCAGCTTGGTCTGTGCCTGGTTTGAAACTCCTCTGCCTCTGCTACTTTTGCCCCTGCCTCTGTTTCATGCGCGTCCTCTCCCTGGTGCTGATCCAGAGCTGCCACCATGGCTGCAGGGAGTTCTTTTTCTTTTTCTCTGTCTTTATCATCATACGCTTTGGATGCTTTTCTCATTAATGCCTTTAAGTCTCTCTTTACAGGCTCTTTCAGCCTCTGAAGTTTCTGCCTGACACCTGGGCTAGATTGCCCTAACATCAGGGAAACGGACTGCTGCTTTCCCATATCCAACCAGGGATCCAGAGCTGTGCTTTATGTGCAGCTGCTCACAACCTGTCCACAAAGTCAGTGGGTGACTCGTGCTGGCCCTGTGTAACATTATCTATTACTGACCAATTTATTGCTTTTGGACTAGCATTTTGTAATTCAAATTTGACTAGTTCCTGGCATCTGGTTAACATTGCACAGCTGCCTGCATCGTTCGGGTCCCACAAAGGGCTTACAATAGGAGACAGCTGGTCCACTGTGCCTTGTAAGGCTCCACTAGCAATTTGTCCCTGCGCACATGCTCTGGCTACCTTGATCACCAACTCTTTGCTGGTTTTGTTAGCTCTGTCAACATCAAATCAGTAGCACCTCACTCTGGGTCTTGATTCTTGACTATGCACTCCAATCTTTTTGCTACTTTGCCTGGGTTTTCTCTATACATTTTCACTTTTTCCCACCAACGGTTCCGCTCACTCGGAGAAAAGCAGATGTTCACACACGTGGCTTCTCCTGGGCGACTCAAGACTAGCCATAAGCGGGGGACTAAAGGCAAAGCTTTCTTGGTTTTATTCCTTGCGTTGGTTGTCACTGGGGGTCTCTGAAAGTGTCCCCTCACCTCATCCTCACTGCCATCTGGGTTTCATTCAGGGGGCCGCGTGGTTGGCTGAGGGGGAGTGTACCCGAGCTGGCCTGGAGTAACTCGGCTGTAAGTCTTGGACACCTAGGACACAATCTTCCTGGTGCATTGGAGCCATTTTCAAACATCTCTGCCCTATGCTGGATGCTGAACAGCTTTATTTTCTGCCTCTTTTCTCTTTCCAAAGTTAGGACTAAAGGTCCTATGGGGCCAAATAAAAAAGCCACAATTCTTTCTGCCCCTCAGGTTTATTCTTCAGGGTAAAAAACATGTCTGCATATATGGCTGGATCTCATTTTTCTTCTTTGCTTCAAAATAACATCAACTGTAAAAATGTATCATAAAGTTTCAGCAGGGGTCACTTTTCACCGCTTCCTAATTGACACCAAGGCTACCATTGGGTAGGCTATTTCATCCAATTACCTTTCTTTGAAAAATTACCCTCTGGCATTCCTCCCAAATCTTTCTCCACTGCTAAATTACGTTCTAGTGGACTCTTTTTAATACCATCTTTACTTCTCGTCTTGTTCATTCTTCATGCTATCAAAATTTCAAAACTTAACAGGATCTAGTAGTACTTCTCCTTTCCTTCTCTTCATCCCCTGTATACTCCACTTCACACACATGGGCTGTCTCTCAGTCACCCAGCACCAATATTCTTTTTTACAGTCCTAACAAGCAATGAAAATAAAAGGATTCCACGTTCCACACAACCTTCGCGGAATTGGGGTTTGATCAGACATAAAACGAATTTCTTAAAAAACTGCCTAAAGTCATACCCGGGAGTATATACTCGTGTCAACCTGGAGTTCACAACCCTTGACTTTTGATGTAGTGTCTAAAAGATTGAGTGACTGCTCGATGTTGTTCAAACGCTTCTCAAAGTCAGACGAGCTCGGTGCTGTGCCCATTTCCCTGGCGTGTTCCGGTTGGTGTTTATTTGTCAGTTAGCGTATGATGGTTTGTTTTCACGTAGCCCGTGCTTTCCACACGTTGGTTTACCCCTAGGTTTTGCCCTCCGTCAAAGCTGTCCCTCATGCCATTGCCCACTCTTTGTTCCAGCTCCTTCCCTGCCTGTCAAGATCATGCAACCCTTTATTCCTGAACCTTCCCTGTCAGTTTTGCCTTGGACCAATCCCTGACTGCACCACCCCTTTGGAATTCCCCTGTTGCTGCAAGCCCCGCTGGTCCAGGTGACCTACCTTCTCCTCCCATCTGGCCTAATTAGTCCCAAGCAACTGATGTAATCCCCTGGCTCCTTCCCTGCAGATTCCTTATTGATCAATCCTCTGTATCCACCGCCCGAGTTGTACCCCTATAAAATCCCACGCACAGAAGTGCTGGCGCCTCTTTGCTGCTGAATCCTTCCCTTGGAATATACCTTTGCCTCTAGAACCTCCCTATCCAGGAGCTTCCTCCTTCTCTTTTGCCTGCTCCGTGCTGCACTTAGTAGATCCTGAACCACTGAGCAGTGACTCATCAGGTTCAGCCGCAGGCAGAACCCACGCCTTGGCCATTCCCCACTCCTGGCGCAGCGCCGCAGTTTTCCCAAGAGCCAGCCCGGGCTCCGCTGGGCTGCGTCACTGGGGAACCTGTCCCAGTGCCTGACCGTGCTCTGGGTGAAAGACCTTTTCCTGATATGGAAATGAAACTTGCCCTATCCCAGCTCCCTGCCCTTTTCTCCAGTGCTGTCACTGCTCCCAACAGTGACGAGAGCTGCAGCAGCCCCTCCGATTCCCCTCAGGAGGATGGTGAAGACCACAATGGCGCCCTTTACTCTCCTCCAGGCAGAAGAAAGTGGCCTCAGCTGCATCTGGGGCTTCCCCTCCAGACCACACTCCATCCTTGCAGTCCTCCTTTGCATTCTGGCTAAAGGCTTCATATCTTTTTCTATTGTCCTGCCCAAAACCGTGCCCATCTGCTTCCAGCACTTCTCTTGGCTGCTGCTTTAGGGTGTGGGCACCATCATCAGAGACACAGAACAGCTTGTCCTCCCACAGTTATCCTTATCCTCTGCACTTGCACGTGTCTGCCTTGATGTTCACTGGGGAACTTCCCACTTTGTGGCCACTCATTGCTGTGCTCAGCAGGGACACGGTTTTGTCTGGACGGGAGCTGCCGGAGCGACATATGCAGCAACTGAAGCCGAGAATAGCAGAGGCTGGGCAGATTCTATTTGTCCCAGAATGCAGGAAAGAGAGTGAGAAAAGCACAAGGAAATTTCAGACTTTGTTACTTTGTAATCTAATTGCCCCGGGGAAACTCAGCAATGGATGGTGCTCTGCTGCTACTGCCAATGCCTTCCATGAGAAAAATTCATTGCAGGAAGGAGCAACATCATCTGACAGAGACCAAGTGTGCCAGCAGTTGCTCCAGCTGCTCCTGCCATCAGCCCCTGCAGGAAGGAGCACAGCCCCCAATGCACGTGGGCTTTGGCTCCCTCTGGCACAGAAGCCCCCCGGGGGCACAGGTCTCAGGGGCAGGAGACGGGCACCAGCGCTGCCAGGGGCTCGAGGGGTGGCGGGTCTGCTTGGCCGGCCACTCTGCCACACCTGCTGATGTCAGCGCTCCCCGGGCCCCAGGGCTCAGAGCAGCATTCGTGCCCGGGCCCACACCTTCCTTGTGCAGTCACACCCGCAGGTTTAGGATGGCCACCAGCTGGGACGTGTCCCAAGGAGGCCGTGCCAGTTGCCCTGCAAGGTCCCGTGCCCTTCCCAGCGCGGCTGCGTCAGCAGCCCTGGGGGCTCCTTCTGCTGCCCCTGAGCCCGCAGAGCAGGGCAGCCTTTGCTGATGCTCTGAGCCCTTGCTAAAGGGCCCTTGCTAAAGATCTTCTCGGCCTGGCTTAGACACCTGGGGCCAGGCATTCCTTCCAACCTGGGCCAGTTTGGGTGGGCTGGGGGCAGCCCCGAGGCAGGCGGCAGTGTGTGCAAGGGCCCTTGGTGACACGCTGCAGCATGGTCACCGTGGCATCGAATGGAACCGGGTGTCCAAGGGCCCTTTGTGACACCCGGTGGCATAGGAGCTGGCGGTGACAAGAGCAGGCCACAGTGCTTGCAGCACACCGCGGGACAGGACAGGACAGAGCGGTGCCGTGAGGAGCCCCCGCACAGCGCGCTCGTTCGCGTCCCACCCGGAGCTTTTCTTAAGCGTTGTTCCTGCAGCTGAGCTCCAGGCCAGACCACAGGACCTTCTTACCTGTGGTCTCCCTGAGGCTTCTCTTCTGCAGGTGCCCTTGAGGCCAGACCACAATCCTTCACAGGAGTCTCCTGTCCTTGTGGCAGGAGCCCTTGAGACCGAGTGCAGGACTTGCTGTCCTGTAGCCTTCCTGAGGCTTCTTTCTTGACGGTGCCTTCCAGGCAGGACTGCAGGACTTGGTGACTTGGAGCTTTTCCAAGGCACCTCTCCTGCAAATAGCCACAAATCCAGTCCGAGACATGGAGCAGCGACCCCCAAAAGTGCCCAAGCTGGCCTGGGTGGAGGAGGAGGAAGAAGGCCCTGCAGCTGCCCTGGCACAGGACACTGAAGAGGTGGTGCCATTCCAGCCACCACACGAGGGTGAGTGGCAGAGCTGGGCAACAGGACTGGTGCCTGCGGCCAGCTTGGCTCCACGCCATTCCGTGCCGGGCCGGGCCGTGCCGGGCCATGCCATGCTATCCCCTGGGGACATGCCCCTGGACAGGACGGAAGAGGGGCCGGGCAGACAGCCCGCAGTGGCCGTGCTCCATCCCCTGGCGCATCCCGGGCCTCTCTCTGCCTGGGGAGCGCAGGGCTGGGCCGTGTAGTCCGGCCCCTCCCGCAGCCCCTCATCTCTGGCTGCGCTCGCTCTTTGCCAGATGCAGCCCTGGAGCGCACACAAGAGCAGGAGTCCCGCCGTGGCCGCTTCCGCAGAACAGCGCAGGTACCTGCAGCCATCCCCACCTGGGCTGGGCCTGCTCTCCCTGCTCAGCCCAGCACCGTGTGTGCAGCACTCCATGCAACATCCCTGCCTTCTTGCCCTTCTCCTACAGTTTGTTTGCAACTTCATCAAGAGGATTAAGGAGGAAGAGACCATGGGCGCAGGCCTCAGACCATACTCGCCCATCTTCCAAAGCAAGAGCAGTGCTGCCCTGCTGGCTATGCTTGTAGAGGAAGATGTTTACAATCCCAAGCAAGTAAGCAGCCTGTGGCCAGGGTTTGATCCCCCCAGGAATTGCTTGGCCTCCAAAGGCAGGCATGCTGGCTGCTGTGAGCCTTTCAGGCCACATGGCAGCGTGGTGGCAAGGGAAGCACCCCTCTGCAGAAGCTGGGAACATTGCTCTCTCTGGCAGCTTTCCAAGTCTCCCGGTGCCTTCTCCAGGTGCCTGCCATGGTCAGCTACATCCACCAGTGGCTCTTGGCCAATGATTCTGCTGAGCACAGGCTGGACAAGACCCTGCTGGATCTCACCGAAGCACAGCCAAAGGACGCCGTCATGACGCTCCTGCGTGTGGCCCCGTCCTGTGACAGGTATGGGGCCCACCTGCCCCTGATGGGCTCCCCAGCCCATCACCCTGCACAGCCTGCCCCAGGTGTCTGACCAACAGAGAGCTCCAGGGCCCTCTGGCTGCTCCCTTTCCCAGCCCTGGCATGGCAGCCCCTGAGCCTGCTGCCACGCTCCCTTGCTGCCTCTCAGGGCTCTGTTCCCACAGGGCTGGGCTGTCTGGGTGCTGCTGCCAGGGGGGCAGTGGGCAGTGGCAGAACTGGCAGCCAGCTCAGCTGGCCCCGGTGCTGTGTCTGAGACCCCCCTGAGACACAGCTCTAACCCTGCAGAGCTGCCATGGCCATGTGGAAGACCATCATGGCCTCAGCCAGGACTGCGGAGCTGGCACAGCTGATACTCCTGGATGTGCTGGGGAGCTGGCCAGAGCACAGCACCTGCACCTCCGGTGGGGGCGAAACGGCTGTCTTTGCCCTGGCTGTGAGTTTCTGCAAGTGGCCTTTGCTGGCCCCAAGGCTGCCTCCCCAGCAGCTCTCCATCCTCCTTCCCCCACTGCATCTCCCTGCCTCAGGCGCTGGCCTCAAACCTGGCCCAGGGGCAGCTTCAGGGCCACCAGGCTCCGTGCTCCCCCTGCGCCTCTCCTGGCCTCTCCCTGCCACGCTCGGGCCCGGCCACACGGACACCTGGGCACTGAGCGCTGTCTCGGGGGCTCTGTCCTTTGCAGGCAACTGTGGTGATGTGGAAAATCCTCCAGGTGCCCTGTCTCCCACGGATATTGAGGCTGTATTTCCCCCAGCTATTTGTGCATCTGCTCTTCCAAGTGTTCTTCAGCACTCTGGATACGCCAGAGGAGGTCCTTACCTTCTGGAAGGCATGCCAGGAAGAGCATGGCCTTGCCACCAGCCCCAACAGGTGCTCCGTGCCAGTCCTCCTGGCCCTGCCACGTGGCCTGCCAAGGAGCCAGTGCTGCCTGTGTGACCTGGGCTTTGCTCTGCACACAGGTTTGCAGTGCGGACCCTGAAGTCCCTGCTCTGCCTGCTCCGCTGCGAGGATGTGGTGGTGGCAATGGAACGCAGGTGTGCCTGGGACACGCTGCTCTCTGTTGACACTCACCACTTTGCCGTGGCTCTGCTTGCCAGGTGAGACCCCCTTCTCCCCACGGCCTCTGACATTTGTGCTCTGTGCCCAGGTGCCCCACTAAGTGCCCGTGGTAATGGGCGGGAGGGCCTTGTCCCTGAGGGACAGCCAAGCAGACTGGAAAAGGCTGGGAGAGGAGGCTGCCCATCAGCAACCAACTCCCAAATGGCCCAGGTCCCCTTGCTGGAAGGGTGCTGGGGGAAGATGAGAACTAGGTGAGCCACTCCTGGGAGAGGTTTGCCCCACTGCCTCAGGGGTCTTGTTTCCTTTCTCCCCTCTTCAGAGAAATTCGCCGTCTAGCCATACACTTCTGTTCCGCGGTTGCATTCTACCTGCTCGCCCTGCTCGGCCAAGAGATGCCATACTGGGATTTCCCTGCCCTGGCATTCCTTGTGGAGGTGAGCCTCAAGGCCAGCACTGCCTGGCTGAGCTGCCTCCCAGCTCTCTGCCCTCTCGTAGCCACAGCTGCCAGGACAAAGACACCCGTGCCCGTGCCCTGTGCTGCTGCCTGGGCCATCTGCTGCTGCCTGGGCCCGGCCCTTTGCGCTTCTGGGCCCTGTGCGCTTCTGGGCTCCTGCCGGCCGGCTCCCCTTTCACTGCCCTGTCCCTTTCAGGTCCTCGACTGCCTGGACTTGAGGGAATGCAGTGACAGTCTTCTGGAGATCATGGCACAGAACCTGCAGAGCGAGCACATGGCGAGGCGTTACTTGGCACTCAGAGGCCTCGTAGTGCTGGGCAAGAATCCCTTGATGGTGAGAATGGGCCCGTGGCTGAAGCCCTGCAGGCAGCGTGGGGCTGGGCAACGCAGTCGCTTGGCCTTGCCTGGCCTTCGGGCGCTGGGGCAGCTGCTCCCAGCTCTCCTGCCTCCCGCTTCAGCTGCCCGAGTGCTTCGGGACAGGCCTTTGGCCTCTGGGCCCTGCGGCAGCAGGGCGGCCTTTCACAAAGTTGGCTTCCACGCAGGCCGAAAAAATGCGGAGCCTGACTGAAAGTCTTGTGGAGCTCCTGGAGGAAAATGATAGTGACATGATCAGGATGACCATTCTTCTACTCAGACATTTACTCCTGGATAATGGTGCCCCAACACCCACCCCCATCGCCCTGCAGCTGGCTGAGGCGCTCCTGCCACTCTTTGACCGCGTAAGGCTCTGTGCCCACAGCCACGGCCACTGGCTGCTGCCCGCACACTTGGTGCCCTGTGCAGATGCAGGCCTGTGCCCTGGGGGGCCTGAAGCAGCTGATGCTCAGCTCTTTTGCCCTTCTCTTTCATACAGGATGATATCCAGGTGCAACTGAGCTCCATGTCTGTCTTTCAAGAGATGCTCGACTTATTAACAGAAGAGGGAAGAAAGGCCCTGAAGTCCCACGTGCGCCAGAGCCTGCTCCCACTCTACTTCCACTGCCATGATGAGAATCAGATTGTTGCTGAGGTGAGCACTTGTGGCCAGCTACTGTCCCCCTGGCAGGGGGTTGCGCTGCCTCCTGCCCTGGCACCTTGCGGGCTGCAGCCTCTTGCAGCCTGTGGCATCGGCTGCCTCCTGTGCCCTGCACTGTGGGGCCATCAGTGCGTCTCTGCTGCTCTCCAGGCCTCCCGGGAAACGCTGCATTCTACGGCCAGATTCCTGAAGAGGAGGGATCTCCAACAAATGCTACAGGTGGATCAGAGGTTTGGCGAGTGCCTGGTAAGAGCAGCCGAGAAACCCCAGCCTCAGCCTGCAGAAGGCCCCTGAGGGCGGTGCTCAGTCTGCGGGGCTGGCAGCTGTGCCCCTGCCCGCTGCTGCTCCCAGAGGCCGCGCAGCCTCTTCTCCAGGCTCCCGTGGGCCCGAGCCGGGCGCCCACGCAGTCCCGGCCCAGGAGGGCGGCGGGGCGGCACCGCGGCTCCCCGGGTAGCAGCCGGCCCTCCGGCCCCGCCCCTCGGGAGCCCGGCGCCAGCTGCTGCTGGCCACGCCTCAGGGCTCTGCGAGCAGGGGAGGGCCGGGCCTGGGCGGAGGCAGCGCCGGGCCCGGGGCCTGGGCCCGCGCCAACCCTTCCCTCCTGCTGCTCTCTCCAGCTGGCAGAGGACAGGAGCCGAGCAGCCGAGCACCTGCGCCGGGCCCTGCGCTACCTGCAGAGCCCACAGGAGCCCCTGCGAGAGGTGGCCGTCAGCTTCATGGGTGAGCCACGAGCCCGCGCTCCCTCCCCTGCCCACCGCAGCTGGGCCCCGGCCCCGCCTGCTGCCCCGGCAGCGCCACCCGGGCCCGGCGCCGTGGAGGCCCGCCGGGCCCGGGCATTGCTGCTGCTGCCCTCTGGCAGCCGTGCCCTTGGGCGGCAGCATGCGGCAAAGGCTCGGGCTGAGCCCTGCGGGGCCAGCAGCCCGTGTGGCCACAGCGCCGGCAGCGCCGCTGGCAGGGAGCTGTGCTGCTGGGGCCGTGACAGGCTCTGTGTTCACAGGGATGGCCGGCCGGCACCTGAGGGGGCAGCAGCAAGAGCTTCAGCTGATCTGCAGTGGTGAGTGAGTGAGGGCAGCGGGCTGACTGCGGGGGCAGGCACGGGAAGCTGCAAGCCCTGCCCCGGCTGCGGAGGGCTCTGCTCCCGTGGCCAGAGCACACAGACATTTCAGGGCCACGTGTGGCATTCGTGGCCAGCAGCTTTGGGCTGATCCCCTCGGTCCCTGCTCCCTGCGGGCCATGGCAAGAGCCGGCCGGGATGACCCTGCCAGGGGGTTCACCTCGGCTCCCTGCACATCCGGGATCTGACCTTGGCTCTGTTCCTCTCTCTTGCAGCCCTTGAAGAAATGGCCTATGACAGCAGTCCCGCAATCAGAAATGCTGCAATTGAATCTTGTTTAGTTCTCCGGGCTGTACAGAGAGCTCCGTACTCCACATGGCATAAGCTGCGAGATCAATTCCGCAGTGCATGGAAGAAACGGCCTCGTCTGTGGGGCACTGCCTTGCTGTTCTGCTGCAGCTCCTCAGAGAGATGATCTGCGCAAGGCTCTGTCTGCTGGGCCTCTTGAGCCAGCAGGGGTTTTCTTGTTCTTCTCTTCGATTTTTGTGTTTGTATTTTCCTTTTTGTTGACAATGTAAATATAGAGTATCTTCCAATACACAGAGTCCCAGGATCTTTCTTTTCCTGCACAGTGTCCGTAAGGCATAGGGGAAGAGGGGCAAAAGGGTGCTTGTGCTCATCCAGCTGCCCAAGCGTGCAGTGTTTCAGGGAAAAAGGCCAGAAGCCCCTTGGCCTCTGGTGGTTCTGCTGAAGCCTTTGTGCTGCCGACAGAGCAGCTGGGCAGGGGCAGGAGCTGTGGGGATCCCTGCCAGAGCGGTGCCTGGAGATGGCCACAAGCCCTGTGCCACGCAGGAAAGGCCATCCGCGTCCTCCTGCCCGTGTGCTGCTGGTTGCTTTGCTGAGGGCTCCCAGGTGCCTCTGGATGGGGCTTCTCTGGAGCTGCTGTGGGGCTGTGGCGCTGCTGCCGGGAAGCTTGGCCGGGCTGGGGGACACCGTGAGTCACTGGTAAGCCCTGAGCAATGGGTTGGCAGAGGCCATAAGCAGCCTCCTGGCAGCCGCCTTGATCCTGACAGCCGGCTGCTCTGGCGCTTCCTCGGTGGCCGGTTGGAGGGACCCCCTGGAATCAGGCGTGGAACCCTGGTCCTGGCCTTTCAGGCCTCTGAGGCCAGGAGTTGCGGGGCTGGGCGTGTGGCCTGTGCTCCAGACTGGAGCCCCCCGCCCCTCAGCCTTAGGCATTGAGCTCCACTGCCTGCTTGCTGAGTCTTGCTCCTGTTGCTCCAGGGGAGGCCTAGCTCTGTGGCTTTACATCCCATTGAGCCAGAAGAGCAGCAGCTTGGATCCCAGAGGGGTCACAGAAAGGCCCTCTTGGACAAAGGGCATTCCTGTCATTCCCAGGGCAGGGCCACATGAGAGTGCAGCGGGCACCTTCAGGGCCACCTGGGCCACCTCTCTGTGTGCAGGGCTGGCTCTTTGCTTTGCTGCTCTCGGCCTTTTGTCGTCGTACTCCTTGGGCTGCCTGCAGCAAGGGGCAGCCCTATAAGGAGGGTGAAAGGCCCCGTCTCCCACATCTCAAGGCGGAAATGCAGCTCTCCCGGCCCTCAGCCCACGCTGTAAGCAGAGCAGAGCCTTTTCCCCAGCCCTGATGGCTTTCTGCCTGCTTCTGGCCCCTGGCCACCATGACCCACTGCACTCGCTCTGAGTCACCTACAGGATGGCTGGTGCCTCTTAATTTGCTGACCCTGGGACGTGAGGGTCACTGAGGGAAAGGTGGGTGTCCCAATGCTGAGGGCACACGTGGGTCACTAAGCAGACTTGGGCCTTCCCCAGCAGGTTGCAGGTGTCTGGCCTTATGTGTCGTGTTACAGTGGTTGTGCTGCTGCCTGGTCCTGTCCCTCTTGTCACCCTCACCCAACCTGGACCCTCTGACCTGCCTTCAAGAAACCCTGTTGCATCAGACATGGTGTCAAGAGCCCTCCTTCACCTGCCGCTCCAGCGCACATTACAAGCTCCGGGCCTGAGAGCAAGGTGGGCTGGGGCAGCTGGTCTCTCAGACCAAGAGGGAACCGCTCTCGACAGCAGCGGGCCATGGACGTTCCCCGCACCAGATAAAATCATCTCCAAGTTTAGCTAGTAAGGTAGTAAGGTAGAAACCATTAACTGCCGGCAAATCTGGCACTAGTCTCTAAGTTCCATTAGGTTTCTTTATTGCTAATCTAGGAGTAATACATTTTGACTCCCATTCTTCCAATAATCCTGATGTCAGGAATTTATTCATTGTTGCCTCCGTTCTTTTCCCAGCCTATAGTCTTCAAAGGTATTGCTTTCTGACTATGGCCTAACTCTTGTCTGCAGCTCAATTGTAATGGGGTCTGCTCATTTGGATTTTCCTGGGCTATCAGTATCCCATACTCTTGGCTACACCTGATTCAATACTTGCTCTAAATAGTTATTCTTGTTTGTTGGTCTTGTGTCAATTGTCAGTCCTACTGCTAAAACCAATTTGTCTTCAGGTACCTTCAACTTAATTTTTCTTTTCCTAAACGGAACTGTTGTATCGAAATTTTCAAGCAAATCTCTGCCTAGGACAGATTTGGGTGCGTTTGGTAAATAAAGAAACTGATGGATTGCCAGTTTCTTCTTGATTTTCCATTTAAGTGGTTGCAGGAAGAATGCATTTTCTGGCTGGCCCGTGGCTCCTATTGCTTGAAGATAGTTCTCACTTTTGGGTATCAGTGCTTGATTCAAGAGTGAAAAATGGGTTTCCACTATTTATTGAAAATTCCACCTCTTCATCATCCTTTAGCCTTATTTTAACCTGCTAGGGTAAGAAGTGCTAGGGTAAGAACTGCCCGTCTCGGTCATTTCTTATCATCTAGAGCGGCTACAAGAGTTTGGTGTACTTTGTCTGCTAACTCTGGGCACTGGCCCTATTTCCAGTGTCCTTATTTCTTACAATATGCACATTGATTTGGCCCCAGCTTGGTCTGTGCCTGGTTTGAAACTCCTCTGCCTCTGCTACTTTTGCCCCTGCCTCTGTTTCATGCGCGTCCTCTCCCTGGTGCTGATCCAGAGCTGCCACCATGGCTGCAGGGAGTTCTTTTTCTTTTTCTCTGTCTTTATCATCATACGCTTTGGATGCTTTTCTCATTAATGCCTTTAAGTCTCTCTTTACAGGCTCTTTCAGCCTCTGAAGTTTCTGCCTGACACCTGGGCTAGATTGCCCTAACATCAGGGAAACGGACTGCTGCTTTCCCATATCCGACCAGGGATCCAGAGCTGTGCTTTATGTGCAGCTGCTCACAACCTGTCCACAAAGTCAGTGGGTGACTCGTGCTGGCCCTGTGTAACATTATCTATTACTGACCAATTTATTGCTTTTGGACTAGCATTTTGTAATTCAAATTTGACTAGTTCCTGGCATCTGGTTAACATTGCACAGCTGCCTGCATCGTTCGGGTCCCACAAAGGGCTTACAATAGGAGACAGCTGGTCCACTGTGCCTTGTAAGGCTCCACTAGCAATTTGTCCCTGCGCACGTGCTCTGGCTACCTTGATCACCAACTCTTTGCTGGTTTTGTTAGCTCTGTCAACATCAAATCAGTAGCACCTCACTCTGGGTCTTGATTCTTGACTATGCACTCCAATCTTTTTGCTACTTTGCCTGGGTTTTCTCTATACATTTTCACTTTTTCCCACCAACGGTTCCGCTCACTCGGAGAAAAGCAGATGTTCACACACGTGGCTTCTCCTGGGCGACTCAAGACTAGCCATAAGCGGGGGACTAAAGGCAAAGCTTTCTTGGTTTTATTCCTTGCGTTGGTTGTCACTGGGGGTCTCTGAAAGTGTCCCCTCACCTCATCCTCACTGCCATCTGGGTTTCATTCAGGGGGCCGCGTGGTTGGCTGAGGGGGAGTGTACCCGAGCTGGCCTGGAGTAACTCGGCTGTAAGTCTTGGACACCTAGGACACAATCTTCCTGGTGCATTGGAGCCATTTTCAAACATCTCTGCCCTATGCTGGATGCTGAACAGCTTTATTTTCTGCCTCTTTTCTCTTTCCAAAGTTAGGACTAAAGGTCCTATGGGGCCAAATAAAAAAGCCACAATTCTTTCTGCCCCTCAGGTTTATTCTTCAGGGTAAAAAACATGTCTGCATATATGGCTGGATCTCATTTTTCTTCTTTGCTTCAAAATAACATCAACTGTAAAAATGTATCATAAAGTTTCAGCAGGGGTCACTTTTCACCGCTTCCTAATTGACACCAAGGCTACCATTGGGTAGGCTATTTCATCCAATTACCTTTCTTTGAAAAATTACCCTCTGGCATTCCTCCCAAATCTTTCTCCACTGCTAAATTACGTTCTAGTGGACTCTTTTTAATACCATCTTTACTTCTCGTCTTGTTCATTCTTCATGCTATCAAAATTTCAAAACTTAACAGGATCTAGTAGTACTTCTCCTTTCCTTCTCTTCATCCCCTGTATACTCCACTTCACACACATGGGCTGTCTCTCAGTCACCCAGCACCAATATTCTTTTTTACAGTCCTAACAAGCAATGAAAATAAAAGGATTCCACGTTCCACACAACCTTCGCGGAATTGGGGTTTGATCAGACATAAAACGAATTTCTTAAAAAACCGCCTAAAGTCATACCCGGGAGTATATACTCGTGTCAACTGGAGTTCACAACCCTTGACTTTTGATGTAGTGTCTAAAAGATTGAGTGACTGCTCGATGTTGTTCAAACGCTTCTCAAAGTCAGACGAGCCCGGTGCTGTGCCCATTTCCCTGGCGTGTTCCGGTTGGTGTTTATTTGTCAGTTAGCGTATGATGGTTTGTTTTCACGTAGCCCGTGCTTTCCACACGTTGGTTTACCCCTAGGTTTTGCCCTCCGTCAAAGCTGTCCCTCATGCCATTGCCCACTCTTTGTTCCAGCTCCTTCCCTGCCTGTCAAGATCATGCAGCTCTTTATTCCTGAACCTTCCCTGTCAGTTTTGCCTTGGACCAATCCCTGACTGCACCACCCCTTTGGAATTCCCCTGTTGCTGCAAGCCCCGCTGGTCCAGGTGACCTACCTTCTCCTCCCATCTGGCCTAATTAGTCCCAAGCAACTGATGTAATCCCCTGGCTCCTTCCCTGCAGATTCCTTATTGATCAATCCTCTGTGTTCCACCGCCCGAGTTGTACCCCTATAAAATCCCACGCACAGAAGTGCTGGCGCCTCTTTGCTGCTGAATCCTTCCCTTGGAATATACCTTTGCCTCTAGAACCTCCCTATCCAGGAGCTTCCTCCTTCTCTTTTGCCTGCTCCGTGCTGCACTTAGTAGATCCTGAACCACTGAGCAGTGACTCATCAGGTTCAGCCGCAGGCAGAACCCACGCCTTGGCCATTCCCCACTCCTGGCGCAGCGCCGCAGTTTTCCCAAGAGCCAGCCCGGGCTCCGCTGGGCTGCGTCACTGGGGAACCTGTCCCAGTGCCTGACCGTGCTCTGGGTGAAAGACCTTTTCCTGATATGGAAATGAAACTTGTCCTATCCCAGCTCCCTGCCCTTTTCTCCAGTGCTGTCACTGCTCCCAACAGTGACGAGAGCTGCAGCAGCCCCTCCGATTCCCCTCAGGAGGATGGTGAAGACCACAATGGCGCCCTTTACTCTCCTCCAGGCAGAAGAAAGTGGCCTCAGCTGCATCTGGGGCTTCCCCTCCAGACCACACTCCATCCTTGCAGTCCTCCTTTGCATTCTGGCTAAAGGCTTCATATCTTTTTCTATTGTCCTGCCCAAAACCGTGCCCATCTGCTTCCAGCACTTCTCTTGGCTGCTGCTTTAGGGTGTGGGCACCATCATCAGAGACACAGAACAGCTTGTCCTCCCACAGTTATCCTTATCCTCTGCACTTGCACGTGTCTGCCTTGATGTTCACTGGGGAACTTCCCACTTTGTGGCCACTCATTGCTGTGCTCAGCAGGGACACGGTTTTGTCTGGACGGGAGCTGCCGGAACGACATATGCAGCAACTGAAGCCGAGAATAGCAGAGGCTGGGCAGATTCTATTTGTCCCAGAATGCAGGAAAGAGAGTGAGAAAAGCACAAGGAAATTTCAGACTTTGTTACTTTGTAATCTAATTGCCCCGGGGAAACTCAGCAATGGATGGTGCTCTGCTGCTACTGCCAATGCCTTCCATGAGAAAAATTCATTGCAGGAAGGAGCAACATCATCTGACAGAGACCAAGTGTGCCAGCAGTTGCTCCAGCTGCTCCTGCCATCAGCCCCTGCAGGAAGGAGCACAGCCCCCAATGCACGTGGGCTTTGGCTCCCTCTGGCACAGAAGCCCCCCGGGGGCACAGGTCTCTGGGGCAGGAGACGGGCACCAGCGCTGCCAGGGGCTCGAGGGGTGGCGGGTCTGCTTGGCCGGCCACTCTGCCACACCTGCTGATGTCAGCACTCCCCGGGCCCCAGGGCTCAGAGCAGCATTCGTGCCCGGGCCCACACCTTCCTTGTGCAGTCACACCCGCAGGTTTAGGATGGCCACCAGCTGGGACGTGTCCCAAGGAGGCCGTGCCAGTTGCCCTGCAAGGTCCCGTGCCCTTCCCAGCGCGGCTGCGTCAGCAGCCCTGGGGGCTCCTTCTGCTGCCCCTGAGCCCGCAGAGCAGGGCAGCCTTTGCTGATGCTCTGAGCCCTTGCTAAAGGGCCCTTGCTAAAGATCTTCTCGGCCTGGCTTAGACACCTGGGGCCAGGCATTCCTTCCAACCTGGGCCAGTTTGGGTGGGCTGGGGGCAGCCCCGAGGCAGGCGGCAGTGTGTGCAAGGGCCCTTGGTGACACGCTGCAGCATGGTCACCGTGGCATCGAATGGAACCGGGTGTCCAAGGGCCCTTTGTGACACCCGGTGGCATAGGAGCTGGCGGTGACAAGAGCAGGCCACAGTGCTTGGAGCACACCGCGGGACAGGACAGGACAGAGCGGTGCCGTGAGGAGCCCCCGCACAGCGCGCTCGTTCGCGTCCCACCCGGAGCTTTTCTTAAGCGTTGTTCCTGCAGCTGAGCTCCAGGCCAGACCACAGGACCTTCTTACCTGTGGTCTCCCTGAGGCTTCTCTTCTGCAGGTGCCCTTGAGGCCAGACCACAATCCTTCACAGGAGTCTCCTGTCCTTGTGGCAGGAGCCCTTGAGACCGAGTGCAGGACTTGCTGTCCTGTAGCCTTCCTGAGGCTTCTTTCTTGACGGTGCCTTCCAGGCAGGACTGCAGGACTTGGTGACTTGGAGCTTTTCCAAGGCACCTCTCCTGCAAATAGCCACAAATCCAGTCCGAGACATGGAGCAGCGACCCCCAAAAGTGCCCAAGCTGGCCTGGGTGGAGGAGGAGGAAGAAGGCCCTGCAGCTGCCCTGGCACAGGACACTGAAGAGGTGGTGCCATTCCAGCCACCACACGAGGGTGAGTGGCAGAGCTGGGCAACAGGACTGGTGCCTGCGGCCAGCTTGGCTCCACGCCATTCCGTGCCGGGCCGGGCCGTGCTGGGCCATGCCATGCTATCCCCTGGGGACATGCCCCTGGACAGGACGGAAGAGGGGCCGGGCAGACAGCCCGCAGTGGCCGTGCTCCATCCCCTGGCGCATCCCGGGCCTCTCTCTGCCTGGGGAGCGCAGGGCTGGGCCGTGTAGTCCGGCCCCTCCCGCAGCCCCTCATCTCTGGCTGCGCTCGCTCTTTGCCAGATGCAGCCCCGGAGCGCACACAAGAGCAGGAGTCCCGCCGTGGCCGCTTCCGCAGAACAGCGCAGGTACCTGCAGCCATCCCCACCTGGGCTGGGCCTGCTCTCCCTGCTCAGCCCAGCACCGTGTGTGCAGCACTCCATGCAACATCCCTGCCTTCTTGCCCTTCTCCTACAGTTTGTTTGCAACTTCATCAAGAGGATTAAGGAGGAAGAGACCATGGGCGCAGGCCTCAGACCATACTCGCCCATCTTCCAAAGCAAGAGCAGTGCTGCCCTGCTGGCTATGCTTGTAGAGGAAGATGTTTACAATCCCAAGCAAGTAAGCAGCCTGTGGCCAGGGTTTGATCCCCCCAGGAATTGCTTGGCCTCCAAAGGCAGGCATGCTGGCTGCTGTGAGCCTTTCAGGCCACATGGCAGCGTGGTGGCAAGGGAAGCACCCCTCTGCAGAAGCTGGGAACATTGCTCTCTCTGGCAGCTTTCCAAGTCTCCCGGTGCCTTCTCCAGGTGCCTGCCATGGTCAGCTACATCCACCAGTGGCTCTTGGCCAATGATTCTGCTGAGCACAGGCTGGACAAGACCCTGCTGGATCTCACCGAAGCACAGCCAAAGGACGCCGTCATGACGCTCCTGCGTGTGGCCCCGTCCTGTGACAGGTATGGGGCCCACCTGCCCCTGATGGGCTCCCCAGCCCATCACCCTGCACAGCCTGCCCCAGGTGTCTGACCAACAGAGAGCTCCAGGGCCCTCTGGCTGCTCCCTTTCCCAGCCCTGGCATGGCAGCCCCTGAGCCTGCTGCCACGCTCCCTTGCTGCCTCTCAGGGCTCTGTTCCCACAGGGCTGGGCTGTCTGGGTGCTGCTGCCAGGGGGGCAGTGGGCAGTGGCAGAACTGGCAGCCAGCTCAGCTGGCCCCGGTGCTGTGTCTGAGACCCCCCTGAGACACAGCTCTAACCCCGCAGAGCTGCCATGGCCATGTGGAAGACCATCATGGCCTCAGCCAGGACTGCGGAGCTGGCACAGCTGATACTCCTGGATGTGCTGGGGAGCTGGCCAGAGCACAGCACCTGCACCTCCGGTGGGGGCGAAACGGCTGTCTTTGCCCTGGCTGTGAGTTTCTGCAAGTGGCCTTTGCTGGCCCCAAGGCTGCCTCCCCAGCAGCTCTCCATCCTCCTTCCCCCACAGCATCTCCCTGCCTTAGGCGCTGGCCTCAAACCTGGCCCAGGGGCAGCTTCAGGGCCACCAGGCTCCGTGCTCCCCCTGCGCCTCTCCTGGCCTCTCCCTGCCACGCTCGGGCCCGGCCACATGGACACCTGGGCACTGAGCGCTGTCTCGGGGGCTCTGTCCTTTGCAGGCAACTGTGGTGATGTGGAAAATCCTCCAGGTGCCCTGTCTCCCACGGATATTGAGGCTGTATTTCCCCCAGCTATTTGTGCATCTGCTCTTCCAAGTGTTCTTCAGCACTCTGGATACGCCAGAGGAGGTCCTTACCTTCTGGAAGGCATGCCAGGAAGAGCATGGCCTTGCCACCAGCCCCAACAGGTGCTCCGTGCCAGTCCTCCTGGCCCTGCCACGTGGCCTGCCAAGGAGCCAGTGCTGCCTGTGTGACCTGGGCTTTGCTCTGCACACAGGTTTGCAGTGCGGACCCTGAAGTCCCTGCTCTGCCTGCTCCGCTGCGAGGATGTGGTGGTGGCAATGGAACGCAGGTGTGCCTGGGACACGCTGCTCTCTGTTGACACTCACCACTTTGCCGTGGCTCTGCTTGCCAGGTGAGACCCCCTTCTCCCCACGGCCTCTGACATTTGTGCTCTGTGCCCAGGTGCCCCACTAAGTGCCCGTGGTAATGGGCGGGAGGGCCTTGTCCCTGAGGGACAGCCAAGCAGACTGGAAAAGGCTGGGAGAGGAGGCTGCCCATCAGCAACCAACTCCCAAATGGCCCAGGTCCCCTTGCTGGAAGGGTGCTGGGGGAAGATGAGAACTAGGTGAGCCACTCCTGGGAGAGGTTTGCCCCACTGCCTCAGGGGTCTTGTTTCCTTTCTCCCCTCTTCAGAGAAATTCGCCGTCTAGCCATACACTTCTGTTCCGCGGTTGCATTCTACCTGCTCGCCCTGCTCGGCCAAGAGATGCCATACTGGGATTTCCCTGCCCTGGCATTCCTTGTGGAGGTGAGCCTCAAGGCCAGCACTGCCTGGCTGAGCTGCCTCCCAGCTCTCTGCCCTCTCGTAGCCACAGCTGCCAGGACAAAGACACCCGTGCCCGTGCCCTGTGCTGCTGCCTGGGCCATCTGCTGCTGCCTGGGCCCGGCCCTTTGCGCTTCTGGGCCCTGTGCGCTTCTGGGCTCCTGCCGGCCGGCTCCCCTTTCACTGCCCTGTCCCTTTCAGGTCCTCGACTGCCTGGACTTGAGGGAATGCAGTGACAGTCTTCTGGAGATCATGGCACAGAACCTGCAGAGCGAGCACATGGCGAGGCGTTACTTGGCACTCAGAGGCCTCGTAGTGCTGGGCAAGAATCCCTTGATGGTGAGAATGGGCCCGTGGCTGAAGCCCTGCAGGCAGCGTGGGGCTGGGCAACGCAGTCGCTTGGCCTTGCCTGGCCTTCGGGCGCTGGGGCAGCTGCTCCCAGCTCTCCTGCCTCCCGCTTCAGCTGCCCGAGTGCTTCGGGACAGGCCTTTGGCCTCTGGGCCCTGCGGCAGCAGGGCGGCCTTTCACAAAGTTGGCTTCCACGCAGGCCGAAAAAATGCGGAGCCTGACTGAAAGTCTTGTGGAGCTCCTGGAGGAAAATGATAGTGACATGATCAGGATGACCATTCTTCTACTCAGACATTTACTCCTGGATAATGGTGCCCCAATACCCACCCCCATCACCCTGCAGCTGGCTGAGGCGCTCCTGCCACTCTTTGACCGCGTAAGGCTCTGTGCCCACAGCCACGGCCACTGGCTGCTGCCCGCACACTTGGTGCCCTGTGCAGATGCAGGCCTGTGCCCTGGGGGGTCTGAAGCAGCTGATGCTCAGCTCTTTTGCCCTTCTCTTTCATACAGGATGATATCCAGGTGCAACTGAGCTCCATGTCTGTCTTTCAAGAGATGCTCGACTTATTAACAGAAGAGGGAAGAAAGGCCCTGAAGTCCCACGTGCGCCAGAGCCTGCTCCCACTCTACTTCCACTGCCATGATGAGAATCAGATTGTTGCTGAGGTGAGCACTTGTGGCCAGCTACTGTCCCCCTGGCAGGGGGTTGCGCTGCCTCCTGCCCTGGCACCTTGCGGGCTGCAGCCTCTTGCAGCCTGTGGCATCGGCTGCCTCCTGTGCCCTGCACTGTGGGGCCATCAGTGCGTCTCTGCTGCTCTCCAGGCCTCCCAGGAAACGCTGCATTCTACGGCCAGGTTCCTGAAGAGGAGGGATCTCCAACAAATGCTACAGGTGGATCAGAGGTTTGGCGAGTGCCTGGTAAGAGCAGCCGAGAAACCCCAGCCTCAGCCTGCAGAAGGCCCCTGAGGGCGGTGCTCAGTCTGCGGGGCTGGCAGCTGTGCCCCTGCCCGCTGCTGCTCCCAGAGGCCGCGCAGCCTCTTCTCCAGGCTCCCGTGGGCCCGAGCCGGGCGCCCACGCAGTCCCGGCCCAGGAGGGCGGCGGGGCGGCACCGCGGCTCCCCGGGTAGCAGCCGGCCCTCCGGCCCCGCCCCTCGGGAGCCCGGCGCCAGCTGCTGCTGGCCACGCCTCAGGGCTCTGCGAGCAGGGGAGGGCCGGGCCTGGGCGGAGGCAGCGCCCGGCCCGGGGCCTGGGCCCGCGCCAACCCTTCCCTCCTGCTGCTCTCTCCAGCTGGCAGAGGACAGGAGCCGAGCAGCCGAGCACCTGCGCCGGGCCCTGCGCTACCTGCAGAGCCCACAGGAGCCCCTGCAAGAGGCGGCCGTCAGCTTCATGGGTGAGCCACGAGCCCGCGCTCCCTCCCCTGCCCACCGCAGCTGGGCCCCGGCCCCGCCTGCTGCCCCGGCAGTGCCACCCGGGCCCGGCGCCGTGGAGGCCCGCCGGGCCCGGGCATTGCTGCTGCTGCCCTCTGGCAGCCGTGCCCTTGGGCGGCAGCATGCGGCAAAGGCTCGGGCTGAGCCCTGCGGGGCCAGCAGCCCGTGTGGCCACAGCGCCGGCAGCGCCGCTGGCAGGGAGCTGTGCTGCTGGGGCCGTGACAGGCTCTGTGTTCACAGGGATGGCCGGCCGGCACCTGAGGGGGCAGCAGCAAGAGCTTCAGCTGATCTGCAGTGGTGAGTGAGTGAGGGCAGCGGGCTGACTGCGGGGGCAGGCACGGGAAGCTGCAAGCCCTGCCCCGGCTGCGGAGGGCTCTGCTCCCGTGGCCAGAGCACACAGACATTTCAGGGCCACGTGTGGCATTCGTGGCCAGCAGCTTTGGGCTGATCCCCTCGGTCCCTGCTCCCTGCGGGCCATGGCAAGAGCCGGCCGGGATGACCCTGCCAGGGGGTTCACCTCGGCTCCCTGCACATCCAGGATCTGACCTTGGCTCTGTTCCTCTCTCTTGCAGCCCTTGAAGAAATGGCCTATGACAGCAGTCCCGCAATCAGAAATGCTGCAATTGAATCTTGTTTAGTTCTCCGGGCTGTACAGAGAGCTCCGTACTCCACATGGCATAAGCTGCGAGATCAATTCCGCAGTGCATGGAAGAAACGGCCTCGTCTGTGGGGCACTGCCTTGCTGTTCTGCTGCAGCTCCTCAGAGAGATGATCTGCGCAAGGCTCTGTCTGCTGGGCCTCTTGAGCCAGCAGGGGTTTTCTTGTTCTTCTCTTAGATTTTTGTGTTTGTATTTTCCTTTTTGTTGACAATGTAAATATAGAGTATCTTCCAATACACAGAGTCCCAGGATCTTTCTTTTCCTGCACAGTGTCCGTAGGGCATAGGGGAAGAGGGGCAAAAGGGTGCTTGTGCTCATCCAGCTGCCCAAGCGTGCAGTGTTTCAGGGAAAAAGGCCAGAAGCCCCTTGGCCTCTGGTGGTTCTGCTGAAGCCTTTGTGCTGCCGACAGAGCAGCTGGGCAGGGGCAGGAGCTGTGGGGATCCCTGCCAGAGCGGTGCCTGGAGATGGCCACAAGCCCTGTGCCACGCAGGAAAGGCCATCCGCGTCCTCCTGCCCGTGTGCTGCTGGTTGCTTTGCTGAGGGCTCCCAGGTGCCTCTGGATGGGGCTTCTCTGGAGCTGCTGTGGGGCTGTGGCGCTGCTGCCGGGAAGCTTGGCCGGGCTGGGGGACACCGTGAGTCACTGGTAAGCCCTGAGCAATGGGTTGGCAGAGGCCATAAGCAGCCTCCTGGCAGCCGCCTTGATCCTGACAGCCGGCTGCTCTGGCGCTTCCTCGGTGGCCGGTTGGAGGGACCCCCTGGAATCAGGCGTGGAACCCTGGTCCTGGCCTTTCAGGCCTCTGAGGCCAGGAGTTGCGGGGCTGGGCGTGTGGCCTGTGCTCCAGACTGGAGCCCCCCGCCCCTCAGCCTTAGGCATTGAGCTCCACTGCCTGCTTGCTGAGTCTTGCTCCTGTTGCTCCAGGGGAGGCCTAGCTCTGTGGCTTTACATCCCATTGAGCCAGAAGAGCAGCAGCTTGGATCCCAGAGGGGTCACAGAAAGGCCCTCTTGGACAAAGGGCATTCCTGTCATTCCCAGGGCAGGGCCACATGAGAGTGCAGCGGGCACCTTCAGGGCCACCTGGGCCACCTCTCTGTGTGCAGGGCTGGCTCTTTGCTTTGCTGCTCTTGGCCTTTTGTCGTCGTACTCCTTGGGCTGCCTGCAGCAAGGGGCAGCCCTATAAGGAGGGTGAAAGGCCCCGTCTCCCACATCTCAAGGCGGAAATGCAGCTCTCCCGGCCCTCAGCCCACGCTGTAAGCAGAGCAGAGCCTTTTCCCCAGCCCTGATGGCTTTCTGCCTGCTTCTGGCCCCTGGCCACCATGACCCACTGCACTCGCTCTGAGTCACCTACAGGATGGCTGGTGCCTCTTAATTTGCTGACCCTGGGACGTGAGGGTCACTGAGGGAAAGGTGGGTGTCCCAATGCTGAGGGCACACGTGGGTCACTAAGCAGACTTGGGCCTTCCCCAGCAGGTTGCAGGTGTCTGGCCTTATGTGTCGTGTTACAGTGGTTGTGCTGCTGCCTGGTCCTGTCCCTCTTGTCACCCTCACCCAACCTGGACCCTCTGACCTGCCTTCAAGAAACCCTGTTGCATCAGACATGGTGTCAAGAGCCCTCCTTCACCTGCCGCTCCAGCGCACATTACAAGCTCCGGGCCTGAGAGCAAGGTGGGCTGGGGCAGCTGCTCTCTCAGACCAAGAGGGAACCGCTCTCGACAGCAGCGGGCCATGGACGTTCCCCGCACCAGATAAAATCATCTCCAAGTTTAGCTAGTAAGGTAGTAAGGTAGAAACCATTAACTGCTGGCAAATCTGGCACTAGTCTCTAAGTTCCATTAGGTTTCTTTATTGCTAATCTAGGAGGAATACATTTTGACTCCCATTCTTCCAATAATCCTGATGTCAGGAATTTATTCATTGTTGCCTCCGTTCTTTTCCCAGCCTATAGTCTTCAAAGGTATTGCTTTCTGACTATGGCCTAACTCTTGTCTGCAGCTCAATTGTAATAGGGTCTGCTCATTTGGATTTTCCTGGGCTATCAGTATCCCATACTCTTGGCTACACCTGATTCAATACTTGCTCTAAATAGTTATTCTTGTTTGTTGGTCTTGTGTCAATTGTCAGTCCTACTGCTAAAACCAATTTGTCTTCAGGTACCTTCAACTTAATTTTTCTTTTCCTAAACGGAACTGTTGTATCGAAATTTTCAAGCAAATCTCTGCCTAGGACAGATTTGGGTGCGTTTGGTAAATAAAGAAACTGATGGATTGCCAGTTTCTTCTTGATTTTCCATTTAAGTGGTTGCAGGAAGAATGCATTTTCTGGCTGGCCCGTGGCTCCTATTGCTTGAAGATAGTTCTCACTTTTGGGTATCAGTGCTTGATTCAAGAGTGAAAAATGGGTTTCCACTATTTATTGAAAATTCCACCTCTTCATCATCCTTTAGCCTTATTTTAACCTGCTAGGGTAAGAAGTGCTAGGGTAAGAACTGCCCGTCTCGGTCATTTCTTATCATCTAGAGCGGCTACAAGAGTTTGGTGTACTTTGTCTGCTAACTCTGGGCACTGGCCCTATTTCCAGTGTCCTTATTTCTTACAATATGCACATTGATTTGGCCCCAGCTTGGTCTGTGCCTGGTTTGAAACTCCTCTGCCTCTGCTACTTTTGCCCCTGCCTCTGTTTCATGCGCGTCCTCTCCCTGGTGCTGATCCAGAGCTGCCACCATGGCTGCAGGGAGTTCTTTTTCTTTTTCTCTGTCTTTATCATCATACGCTTTGGATGCTTTTCTCATTAATGCCTTTAAGTCTCTCTTTACAGGCTCTTTCAGCCTCTGAAGTTTCTGCCTGACACCTGGGCTAGATTGCCCTAACATCAGGGAAACGGACTGCTGCTTTCCCATATCCGACCAGGGATCCAGAGCTGTGCTTTATGTGCAGCTGCTCACAACCTGTCCACAAAGTCAGTGGGTGACTCGTGCTGGCCCTGTGTAACATTATCTATTACTGACCAATTTATTGCTTTTGGACTAGCATTTTGTAATTCAAATTTGACTAGTTCCTGGCATCTGGTTAACATTTCACAGCTGCCTGCATCGTTCGGGTCCCACAAAGGGCTTACAATAGGAGACAGCTGGTCCACTGTGCCTTGTAAGGCTCCACTAGCAATTTGTCCCTGCGCACGTGCTCTGGCTACCTTGATCACCAACTCTTTGCTGGTTTTGTTAGCTCTGTCAACATCAAATCAGTAGCACCTCACTCTGGGTCTTGATTCTTGACTATGCACTCCAATCTTTTTGCTACTTTGCCTGGGTTTTCTCTATACATTTTCACTTTTTCCCACCAACGGTTCCGCTCACTCGGAGAAAAGCAGATGTTCACACACGTGGCTTCTCCTGGGCGACTCAAGACTAGCCATAAGCGGGGGACTAAAGGCAAAGCTTTCTTGGTTTTATTCCTTGCGTTGGTTGTCACTGGGGGTCTCTGAAAGTGTCCCCTCACCTCATCCTCACTGCCATTTGGGTTTCATTCAGGGGGCCGCGTGGTTGGCTGAGGGGGAGTGTACTCGAGCTGGCCTGGAGTAACTCGGCTGTAAGTCTTGGACACCTAGGACACAATCTTCCTGGTGCATTGGAGCCATTTTCAAACATCTCTGCCCTATGCTGGATGCTGAACAGCTTTATTTTCTGCCTCTTTTCTCTTTCCAAAGTTAGGACTAAAGGTCCTATGGGGCCAAATAAAAAAGCCACAATTCTTTCTGCCCCTCAGGTTTATTCTTCAGGGTAAAAAACATGTCTGCATATATGGCTGGATCTCATTTTTCTTCTTTGCTTCAAAATAACATCAACTGTATGCGCTAGGGCGTACGCGGCCCTATGTCCGGCTAGCTGAAGGGGTGAAGACGGCCGACGCCCCTGCGCATCAGAGGCCAGCCCCCCTTGGCGTCCTGGCCTCGGGCTGGGCTGGATCTCGGAGTCGGACTGCCTGCGCTTTAGTGGACGAATAAGGAGGCGACCACTTGCTCGGGAAACACGTCGGTTTATTGATGGATCCCACTGCAGGGGGCAACCAACTGATGGTAGAACCCCGGGCAAATGGCCAAGAACAGGGGGAGTAACAGGGTTTTAAAGGGAGGGGGTGGAGAAGGGAGGGAAACCCGGCAAACCAATCCATGAATAGGTAGGGAGGTACATAGCATAACTGACCTGAGGATAAAACCAATAAACGTAAAACAGAGGAGGGGCCCCGGGACACCAGCCAACCACGGCCCCCAGAGAGAAGAAGTTTCTCGAAGCTTGGGAGGAGTGGGGGGTGATTGACTAGGCCCAGGGAGGAGAGAAAACTTACTTATAAGGTAAAATCTGGGAGGGGGAATTACATAACACAAAGGATTGACAGCGGAGGGGGGAGGGGTTAACCATGGAAACTAACCAATCGGGAAGGCACTGGCGGGAAAACCAGGGGAGGGAGGAACCATTCCACAGAACTGGGGGGAGAATACATAAAATAGAAAAATAACTGGGGGAATCAAACAACACAACACAACATCTCCCCGTTTCTTAACAAATAAAATAAAGGAACATAAAAGTCCATGTAAACTCAAACTTCGGGGACCCGCGGCTGGTCCGGCCAATCCTCGCCTTCTTCGAGCTGGGGCTCGTCCGCCCAGGGATGGCAAACGGGCGACACGGTTGACCCCTCCTCTTCTACAGCTTCTCCGGCCTCCGAGGAGAGGTCCCCCAGCTCGACGTGCTCCTCGACGGGCACGGTGGCGTGACTGACGTTCGGCGAGGTGGCTTTTGATACCAGTCTTTGAACCAGGCCGCGGATCACCATAACGAAAACTGAAAGGACAATCAAACTCAAAACGACTTTAATAATACTTTCGATAATGGACGTGGCCCACCCGCTCAGGCCCCAACCCTTGAAGAGGTCCCCCAGCCAATCAGATGTCTCTTGTTTAACTTGGTGTACAAGGTCTTGAAGTTTTCTGATGGAGTGTCTGGCGTCCTCAGCTCGAGAGGACAGGTTCAGACAGCAGAGGCCCTCAAACTCCTCACAACGATGGTGATGGAGCAGCAATAGAAAATCTATCGCTGCCCTATTTTGGAGCGTCGCCTTCCTTGTTATTTCCTCGTCTGTGAGGAGGTCGTAAAGCGCAGCTGATGTAAGATTTGCTTGTTTAGCTACCCAACACTCTAGGCGGCCCAATTCACCTAGAGCCTTCGCTACCGATACCCAAGGCAATAGAATGGTAAAGGCAACGGATTTTGAGTGAGACCAATGCGTAATTTCATCATCACAGTCTTCGGTGAGGCCCTTCAGGTCTCTTTTGGCTCTGTCCAATTCAGCTGTGATGTTCGTTCTTTTCCAATTAATAATTTGGGTAATGTTGGGAGTAAACAGCGTCAGCCGGCCAAAGGTGCACGGCCCTCCGACCAGGCCAGAGGGGATGCCTGCCCACGCTCGGTCACCACAAATTAAGAACACGCCTCTTGGAAGGGAGTAAGGGGTCCGTCCAGTAGTGGTGGGGCCAAGGATCTTGAGAACGGCCCGGCACCACTGTTTAGCTTGGTACTCCTTTTTGGACTGGCGGACCACCTCACTACCCTTCTCTATGGGGGTAATGCCATAATCAAACTGAAAACAAACGGAGGCGTTGGCTGACCCGAGGAGATGTAACTCAGTGGGCTCGGAGGGTGCAGGATCCAGCCTGACCACTCCGTCTCTCCAGGCCTTGGACGAGTCAAAATTGGGGAGAATGGTAAGACTCTGGGATAGGATTGGGGAAAAGGTATGTCGGAACGTAACAGGGAACTCGCCTGGAGAGGAAGGGATCCCCACAAGGCAAGACGACATCGGGTCCTCTGCTGCGCCGGTGTCTAGGCATATACTGTCCTGTCCTAACGATTGTGCCAAGGCACGCCAGACGTTGACCTTTGGCTGGGGGATGACCCACGGCTCCGAAGGTGACAGCAGGAGTCCGCAGGTCAACATAAACATCATCAGTGGACCAGGGTTGGGAGCCAGCGAAGTTGATACCAGGGCCATTGGAGAGTTGCAACTAAAACGAAAGAGACAAGGAAAAGTATCACGAAATCACAGGAATGGTTCCTCACCAAACAGCCAATTTAAATAAAATGCGCGGAGGGTGCTTTCTGGAGCTGGGGGAGATTGGGAAGCAACATAACACAAGAAATCCAGGGGTGGAGGTGAAGAAGGAGGGGAGGGCTCCTCAGTTACTGGGAGGAGATCAGGAGAGAAAGACAAAGGATTGTTGTGTGCCTTCCTTCGCCGTCGCCAACAAGCCTGCCGGACCTGTGGTATCGCCTCCTGCTTTGTCCTCTGCTTCGGGACGAAAGGCCTGACCCATTTAGATGGTATCCACTTGGGGCCTGAGGGAGTGGACACGCAAGCATATCCCCTCCCCCAGGTCACCAGGTCAAAAGGGCCCTCCGTCCGCCAGGTCTCCAGATCTTTTACAAGAACCGGGGGCCTGGCTTTCGGCTGCAGCTGCTGGTGACTGCCGAAGTGCCGGACCACCGGAGGATTCTGGCTGTCAAAAGAGCAGTTCAAGAAATTAAGCGTGTATAAAGCTCTTGCCAGTCGGACGTGGGGGGTTTCCACCTTCATCGCCGATTGTTGTCGAGATAGGATCTTCTTAAGGCTCTGGTGGGCCCTTTCCACCATGGCTTGGCCTGTCGGGGAATAGGGGATGCCGGTCTTATGCACTATTCCCCATTGCTGCAGGAAGCTCCGCAGCTCCTTGGAAGTATACGCAGGGCCATTGTCTGTTTTTAGGGCCCTAGGGATGCCCAAGACAGCGAATGCCTGAAGCAGGTGCTTCTGGACATCCGCTGCCTTCTCTCCTGTGTGGGCGGAGGCATAGATAGCCCCGGAGAAAGTGTCCACTGAGACATGGACGCAACACAGTCGACCAAAAGACGGGACATGTGTTACGTCCATCTGCCACACCTCGCAGCTTGCCAAACCTCGGGGGTTAACCCCCGAGGTCACAGTGGGCATTTGATCTTTCTGGCACTGGGGACATGTGGCCACTATCGCCTTAGCCTGGTCCTGCGTAAGATTGAATTGCCGAACCAGGCCAGGCGCATTCTGATGGAACAGTTGGTGGCTGATCTTAGCCTGACCGAACACGTCTGGGAGAGGGCCCAGCGTCACGGCAGCCGCGGCCAAAGAATCGGCTCGGCGGTTGCCCTCCGCTATGAACCCAGGCAAATCCGTATGCGACCTAACATGCATAACATAGAAGGGATGCTCGCGGTGGGAGACTAGTTCCACGAGCCTATTAAGCAATTCAAACAATCTCTTGTTGGACACTTCTTGAAGGACTGCTTGTTCAGCCCGAGACACTACACCCGCGACATACGCAGAATCTGTGACCAGATTGAAAGGTTCAGGGAATCTCTGAAATGCCCTGACGACTGCGTCCAACTCAGCAATCTGTGGAGAACCCTCCACAATAGCAACATCAGCCTCCCACTGCTGAGTCTGAGGATCCTTCCAAGTCATAACTGACTTGTGGGATGCTCCAGACGCGTCCGTGAAAACTGTCAGGGCATCTAAAGGTTCCCGACTTTGAACCCTTTTTAAGGATAATTTAAATTCCGAATTAAACAATTTGTGGGCCGGCCGATCTACTGCGATGCGCCCGGTGTAGCTATCCAGTGCAAACTGTAGATATTCATTCGTTTGCAGCAGCTCTTCAAAGGTCCTCAATTTAAGTTGGCCCGAATCCAATTTAATTGGGATGTGTATGCATGAAAAGTCGCACCCTGCCAACTCCCTGATCCTTGATCTTGCCTTAAGGATCAGTTCGGCTACCAACTCTTGTGGCCTTGTCATTCTTTTGGACCGATGGTGACTGAGGAACACCCACTCTATTATCAAGAGGGGGTCACCCAGCCCTTGGTCCCTTTTCTCAACGTCCCATTGATGGATAATGCCATGGAGGTGTGGCAACTTTCCCAGAATTATGAACTTAAAGGGCAGGCCCGGGTGGTACCGGTGGGCCTGCCTGGCCGAAATGGCCTTTTGGATTTTCTCCAAGGCTACCCGTGCCTCTGAGGTGAGAACCCTAGGGGAACTAAGCCCCTCTCCCCCTTTCAACAAATTGAAAAGGGGGGCTAGGTCTTCGGTCGAGATGCCCAGCCAGGGTCTCACCCAATTTAAGGACCCACACAGTTGGTGAACATCCGCTAGGGTCTGGACTTTTGTCCTGATAGCCAATTTTTGCAGAACAATGGTCCGCTTAGTAATTTCAAGGCCCAGGTATTTCCAAGGTGGCATCCGCTGAATCTTATCCTGCTGGAGCTCGAACCCTGCAGCAACCAGCGCATTGGTTGTCAGGTCAAGCGCATGGGCAAGCAGACTGTGGTCGGGCGCACACACGAGGATGTCGTCCATGTAATGATGAATAATGACAACATCCCCGAGGGTTGTACGTATTGGAGACAGCAGCGAAGCGACGTACCATTGACAGATCACAGGGCTGTTCTTCATGCCCTGTGGTAATACCCGCCAATGATAGCGCTTGGCTGGGGACTCACGGTTGATGGATGGAACCGTGAATGCAAAACGCGGGGCATCGTCAGGGTGAAGGGGAATTTGGAAAAAGCAATCCTTTATATCTATTACTGCCAATTCCCAATTTTGGGGGAGCATTGCTGGGGAGGGCATCCCTGGTTGGAGAGACCCCATATCTACAATTTTATCATTAATTTGGCGAAGGTCGGTCAGGAGCCGCCACTTATCCTTATTGGGCTTTTTGATGACGAAAACTGGAGAATTCCAGGGAGACATTGTCTCCACAATGTTGCCCTTCAGTAGCTGCTCCTGAACGAGCTCGTTGAGCGCCTTCAATTTTTGTTTATTAAGTGGCCACTGCAAGACCTGTACTGGTACATCAGTCAGCCAATTCAGCTTCCAGGTCTGGCGCTCCTCAGTGGCCACTGCCCGAAAAACCTGAGGAGCCTTCGGAAGGTCAATTCTGGCTCCCCATTGGGCAAGTAGGTCTCTCCCCCAGAGAGGCTCTGTATAGTCTAATACGAACGGGCGTACAGTAGCCAATTGCCCGTCTGGCCCCGTAATTTGGACAACGCCCCTTGATCGTTTAGCCAATTGAAGCCCTCCAACACCCCGAATCGTGTCGGCAGCGTTTTGCAAGTCCCAATGAGACGGCCACTCCCGAGAGGGAATGACCGTCACATCTGCCCCTGTGTCCAATAGACCCCTCACGATCTTCCGATCCCCGCCCAACGAAAGCTGACAAGTTAGGCGGGGCTTCTCCCTCCCCACTACCTGCGCCCAGGCCACTGTCGGAGGTGATGTTTGCTCCTGAGTCTTCTTCCAATGGTCCCTTCCTGGAACCGGAATGGCCTGGGCGATAACCTGTCCTTTGGGGAGGAAGAGAGGGGGTCGGACACAGTACAACCCTACCGCGAAACGGTCCCGGTCGGTAGTTACCAAACCCGGGACGATGTAAATGTCTCGCGGCGTGTGCTTTGTATCTCCGACGACGGTCCACCTGCAACGTCCTAATTTCCTCCAGTGACCCGGATGTTGGAGGTCGACAAACACCAGCTTTAAATCACTATTAGGGAGGTGTACGTCCCTAGTGAGCTGCAGCCTGTAAGGAGAAGCAGAGGACAAGGTGTTAAGCGCAGGTGTGGGCTGAATACCACAAGTGTAGGTCACATCAGGTGTTAAGTAAGACAAGTCCGGCATGGAGTATGGCGGCTCTCCTGTATCTCCCTCCTCCCCGCTGGATGACACTCGTCCCGCCGCACTTTTATCATAGCGCAGGGAGGGGCTGCGCTCCTGGTCTAGTTTTTTTGAAGTTTGTTCTCCTCCCTTTCCCGCTTCCTGCGGTACTCCAGATAATCCAGACGCATCGGGCACTGCGGCATCCAGTGCCCGATTTTTCCGCAGAGATGACAGGGGTGGGTGGCCGCTGATCTCCTGCCGGACCCAGGTGTTGGGGGTCCAGCCACGGGGGCAGCTTCCAGCTCTGAGAAGTCCGGCTCGGGGCATTCCGCAAAGGCCACTGATGACCTTTTTGGTCGTGATGTTAAAACGACCTGGCCAACCACGGCCTCTATCATGGCCTCTACCGTGGGCCGGGGACTTCGAGGGAGGGCCTTGATGGCCCTTCGACACTCCGGATTGGCATTACTGAAGGCCATTCTCCGAAGCATCTTTTCCCTGTCTTCGTCCCCGGTCGCCTGCGCCTCCACGTATCGGTAGAGGCGCTCGATAAAGGCCATGTAAGGCTCTTGTGCCCCTTGCCGAACTTCATCATCCTCCCACTGGGAGGTTACCGCATGCAGCTTGTAGAAAGCCCGCTCGGCTGCTTTTGCGGTCTCCACAAGCTGCGACGGAAACAGAGCCTTAGCTTGAACTGCCCCCTCTGCCCATTGTCCCTCGCCCAGCAGATGTTCCTGGGAAATTACCAGCCCATCCGCATCATGAGATGTTGAAGGACTCCCCCAAAGACTTGGGAGAGCCTCCAAGATCTCCCTCCTCCATTCCGTCACCCAGACCCGGAACTCCATGGGTCTAGTAAGGCTGGTGAAGAGGGCCCTCAGGTCCGCGGGCACCAGATCTCCCCGCGCAAGGGCATTGCGGAGCATCCCCCGGAAGTACTCGGACTCCCGGGAGTAGTCCTTCTGCGCCTTGCACAGTTCCTTGATCTGGGCCTGTGCAAGTGGCACCCAGTGGGCCTGAGAGGTCCCCTCCCCGCTGAGGTGGTAGGTGACCGGAGCGGCTTCCAATGAAGGCGCCTGCTCCGGCTTCCGGTCTCCCACCCCCCCCCCCCCCCGGAACACAAAGCGTGGGAACCGGAAGAGGGAGCGTGGGAACCGGAACTGGAGGAGGTTGAGGCGGGGTCTGGCAAAGAGGCGGGGTGAGGGAGTGGGCACGGCACACCCACCTTCTCCGCCTCCTTGATGGAGTTCGGAGGCGGAGCAGAGTACAGAGGCGGAGCGGGGGAGGAGTCAATGAGGGGCGGAACTGGGGGAGGAACCTGGGGGGGAGCCGGAGGAGGAGCAGAGGGCGGAGAAATGGGTGGGACTGAAGGCGGGTATGAAGGGGGGACAACTGAGAAATGGGTGGGGTCAAGGGAAAGGAAAGGGTTTGCATTATGGAGGAAGGGGTTAGGAGGAGAAGAAGGAGCCCCGGCAGGAACGGCCACATGGCCACCGCCATCTTGGGCACCGAGGGAGCCATTTTGGGATTCTTCAGCAAACCGAACAACTTTGGGATTAAGAACTGGGGACTTGGGAACAAGGGCTGAGGAAGAGGAGAGAGAAGGAGCCTGGCCAGGGCTCCTCGAAGGGGGAGGCCGAGCAGGTCGAGGGGGAGCAGGGGCAGGATGGACCCCCTGCCTCTGGTCGGCCCTTAAAATCCCCCTCGAGGGCTCCTGCCTACGGGATGTGGGTGAGGTTCGAGGGGCAAGGGCAACAGAACGAGGAGAACGAGGGGATAAACTAGAACTGGCAGGACCTTTCTTAAGTTCCCCAAACGCGCGGAGTGCTGCATGCACTCTGCGCGCCCAATAAGCCACGGTGGCCAACTTTGCCTCCCCGGAATTTATGGCCTCGTCTAATTTGGCTATAACAGCTGCCCAATATCGTGGCTGTTTTACAAGTTCCGGAGAGGTTTCGGGGAACTTAGAAAAGATCCATTTAACCAAACAATTCAACGCTGGCTTGGGGGGCTTCTGCCCATTCCCAAGCAATAAACCTTTAATAACATAATAAACCTCCTTTTGGGATTTCCCCAAGCCTGCACCCATGGCACCTTTCTAGCACAGGAAATACTGCTGCTAGAAAGGGGGGAAATCCTCTGATGGCTCAACCACCCGCCAAACGTATAACACGAACTAAAACAACAATTCGCCAACCACCGCCCCTGCTTCCCCCCCACCGCCCCAAAGTCTGGGCCAGCCGAAGGGAGAAGAAAGAGATTGGGGGATGGGTCCGGGCCCCAAGTCTGGGGAAGCCGGCAGCCGCAGGGAAAAGAAAACAAGAAAGGCTCGGGGATGAGGAAATACCTCAGGGAAAGAGGGCAGGGAGTAGGTCCCCAAGGCAGGGCATGTACTCCTAGGGAAAGATAAAAAGGCAGGGGGGGAAGCCCGGAGAGTCCCCAAGGCAGGGCCCGGACTTACCAAACCGGTGGCGACGAGAAACAAAACTTGGCGGTGGTCTCCGTCCCTGGAGTCCTCCTCTTGTGGTGCTGAGGGCTGGGACTCCAATCCCCGGGGAGCGCTACCCCTAGAACGGGGTCTGCTACTACCCGAGGTAGCGTAGCGTCCAAAGGAAAACTATAATTCCAACTCCGAGGGGTCCGGTCCGTGGTCAACTGTCTAGCTGTCCACTTCCAGGCCCCACGTTGGGCGCCACGCTGCGCTAGGGCGTATGCGGCCCTATGTCCGGCTAGCTGAAGGGGTGAAGACGGCCGACGCCCCTGCGCATCAGAGGCCAGCCCCCCTTGGCGTCCTGGCCTCGGGCTGGGCTGGATCTCGGAGTCGGACTGCCTGCGCTTTAGTGGACGAATAAGGAGGCGACCACTTGCTCGGGAAACACGTCGGTTTATTGAGGGATCCCACTGCAGGGGGCAACCAACTGATGGTAGAACCCCGGGCAAATGGCCAAGAACAGGGGGAGTAACAGGGTTTTAAAGGGAGGGGGTGGAGAAGGGAGGGAAACCCGGCAAACCAATCCATGAATAGGTAGGGAGGTACATAGCATAACTGACCTGAGGATAAAACCAATAAACGTAAAACAGAGGAGGGGCCCCGGGACACCAGCCAACCACGGCCCCCAGAGAGAAGAAGTTTCTCGAAGCTTGGGAGGAGTGGGGGGTGATTGACTAGGCCCAGGGAGGAGAGAAAACTTACTTATAAGGTAAAATCTGGGAGGGGGAATTACATAACACAAAGGATTGACAGCGGAGGGGGGAGGGGTTAACCATGGAAACTAACCAATCGGGAAGGCACTGGCGGGAAAACCAGGGGAGGGAGGAACCATTCCACAGAACTGGGGGGAGAATACATAAAATAGAAAAATAACTGGGGGAATCAAACAACACAACACAACAACTGTAAAAATGTATCATAAAGTTTCAGCAGGGGTCACTTTTCACCGCTTCCTAATTGACACCAAGGCTACCATTGGGTAGGCTATTTCATCCAATTACCTTTCTTTGAAAAATTACCCTCTGGCATTCCTCCCAAATCTTTCTCCACTGCTAAATTACGTTCTAGTGGACTCTTTTTAATACCATCTTTACTTCTCATCTTGTTCATTCTTCATGCTATCAAAATTTCAAAACTTAACAGGATCTAGTAGTACTTCTCCTTTCCTTCTCTTCATCCCCTGTATACTCCACTTCACACACATGGGCTGTCTCTCAGTCACCCAGCACCAATATTCTTTTTTACAGTCCTAACAAGCAATGAAAATAAAAGGATTCCACGTTCCACACAACCTTCGCGGAATTGGGGTTTGATCAGACATAAAACGAATTTCTTAAAAAACCGCCTAAAGTCATACCCGGGAGTATATACTCGTGTCAACCTGGAGTTCACAACCCTTGACTTTTGATGTAGTGTCTAAAAGATTGAGTGACTGCTCGATGTTGTTCAAACGCTTCTCAAAGTCAGACGAGCTCGGTGCTGTGCCCATTTCCCTGGCGTGTTCCGGTTGGTGTTTATTTGTCAGTTAGCGTATGATGGTTTGTTTTCACGTAGCCCGTGCTTTCCACACGTTGGTTTACCCCTAGGTTTTGCCCTCCGTCAAAGCTGTCCCTCATGCCATTGCCCACTCTTTGTTCCAGCTCCTTCCCTGCCTGTCAAGATCATGCAGCTCTTTATTCCTGAACCTTCCCTGTCAGTTTTGCCTTGGACCAATCCCTGACTGCACCACCCCTTTGGAATTCCCCTGTTGCTGCAAGCCCCGCTGGTCCAGGTGACCTACCTTCTCCTCCCATCTGGCCTAATTAGTCCCAAGCAACTGATGTAATCCCCTGGCTCCTTCCCTGCAGATTCCTTATTGATCAATCCTCTGTGTTCCACCGCCCGAGTTGTACCCCTATAAAATCCCACGCACAGAAGTGCTGGCGCCTCTTTGCTGCTGAATCCTTCCCTTGGAATATACCTTTGCCTCTAGAACCTCCCTATCCAGGAGCCTCCTCCTTCTCTTTTGCCTGCTCCGTGCTGCACTTAGTAGATCCTGAACCACTGAGCAGTGACTCATCAGGTTCAGCCGCAGGCAGAACCCACGCCTTGGCCATTCCCCACTCCTGGCGCAGCGCCGCAGTTTTCCCAAGAGCCAGCCCGGGCTCCGCTGGGCTGCGTCACTGGGGAACCTGTCCCAGTGCCTGACCGTGCTCTGGGTGAAAGACCTTTTCCTGATATGGAAATGAAACTTGCTCTATCCCAGCTCCCTGCCCTTTTCCCCAGTGCTGTCACTGCTCCCAACAGTGACGAGAGCTGCAGCAGCCCCTCCGATTCCCCTCAGGAGGATGGTGAAGACCACAATGGCGCCCTTTACTCTCCTCCAGGCAGAAGAAAGTGGCCTCAGCTGCATCTGGGGCTTCCCCTCCAGACCACACTCCATCCTTGCAGTCCTCCTTTGCATTCTGGCTAAAGGCTTCATATCTTTTTCTATTGTCCTGCCCAAAACCGTGCCCATCTGCTTCCAGCACTTCTCTTGGCTGCTGCTTTAGGGTGTGGGCACCATCATCAGAGACACAGAACAGCTTGTCCTCCCACAGTTATCCTTATCCTCTGCACTTGCACGTGTCTGCCTTGATGTTCACTGGGGAACTTCCCACTTTGTGGCCACTCATTGCTGTGCTCAGCAGGGACACGGTTTTGTTTGGACGGGAGCTGCCGGAGCGACATATGCAGCAACTGAAGCCGAGAATAGCAGAGGCTGGGCAGATTCTATTTGTCCCAGAATGCAGGAAAGAGAGTGAGAAAAGCACAAGGAAATTTCAGACTTTGTTACTTTGTAATCTAATTGCCCCGGGGAAACTCAGCAATGGATGGTGCTCTGCTGCTACTGCCAATGCCTTCCATGAGAAAAATTCATTGCAGGAAGGAGCAACATCATCTGACAGAGACCAAGTGTGCCAGCAGTTGCTCCAGCTGCTCCTGCCATCAGCCCCTGCAGGAAGGAGCACAGCCCCCAATGCACGTGGGCTTTGGCTCCCTCTGGCACAGAAGCCCCCCGGGGGCACAGGTCTCTGGGGCAGGAGACGGGCACCAGCGCTGCCAGGGGCTCGAGGGGTGGCGGGTCTGCTTGGCCGGCCACTCTGCCACACCTGCTGATGTCAGCGCTCTCCGGGCCCCAGGGCTCAGAGCAGCATTCGTGCCCGGGCCCACACCTTCCTTGTGCAGTCACACCCGCAGGTTTAGGATGGCCACCAGCTGGGACGTGCCCAAGGAGGCCGTGCCAGTTTCCCTGCAAGGTCCCGTGCCCTTCCCAGCGCGGCTGCGTCAGCAGCCCTGGCGGCTCCTTCTGCTGCCCCTGAGCCCGCAGAGCAGGGCAGCCTTTGCTGATGCTCTGAGCCCTTGCTAAAGGGCCCTTGCTAAAGATCTTCTCGGCCTGGCTTAGACACCTGGGGCCAGGCATTCCTTCCAACCTGGGCCACTTTGGGTGGGCTGGGGGCAGCCCCGAGGCAGGCGGCAGTGTGTGCAAGGGCCCTTGGTGACACGCTGCAGCATGGTCACCGTGGCATCGAATGGAACCGGGTGTCCAAGGGCCCTTTGTGACACCCGGTGGCATAGGAGCTGGCGGTGACAAGAGCAGGCCACAGTGCTTGGAGCACACCGCGGGACAGGACAGGACAGAGCGGTGCCGTGAGGAGCCCCCGCACAGCGCGCTCGTTCGCGTCCCACCCGGAGCTTTTCTTAAGCGTTGTTCCTGCAGCTGAGCTCCAGGCCAGACCACAGGACCTTCTTACCTGTGGTCTCCCTGAGGCTTCTCTTCTGCAGGTGCCCTTGAGGCCAGACCACAATCCTTCACAGGAGTCTCCTGTCCTTGTGGCAGGAGCCCTTGAGACCGAGTGCAGGACTTGCTGTCCTGTAGCCTTCCTGAGGCTTCTTTCTTGACGGTGCCTTCCAGGCAGGAGTGCAGGACTTGGTGACTTGGAGCTTTTCCAAGGCACCTCTCCTGCAAATAGCCACAAATCCAGTCCGAGACATGGAGCAGCGACCCCCAAAAGTGCCCAAGCTGGCCTGGGTGGAGGAGGAGGAAGAAGGCCCTGCAGCTGCCCTGGCACAGGACACTGAAGAGGTGGTGCCATTCCAGCCACCACACGAGGGTGAGTGGCAGAGCTGGGCAACAGGACTGGTGCCTGCGGCCAGCTTGGCTCCACGCCATTCCGTGCCGGGCCGGGCCGTGCCGGGCCATGCCATGCTATCCCCTGGGGACATGCCCCTGGACAGGACGGAAGAGGGGCCGGGCAGACAGCCTGTCGACGGAAGGGAACCAGGACATCAGTTTGATCATCACAGGCTCAATTTTATTGATCAGTACGGCGGGTTAAATACAGTTAATAATGAGCTTCATACATATTGCAAAAGTTGAGCTCAGGATTGGTCAGCTTACATATCAGCACCTACGCCTACTTCTACATTCCTATGGTTCTACTTTTGATACTTTCTACATATTCTTAGGATATATTCAGGACTAATCTCAACTCCCTATCCTCATGTTGCAGCAAGGTCACTGCTGACTCTTCCTTTCAGCTTGCTGACTGCTGACTTTTCTCCTTCAGTTTAACCAGTGGCATTATATCAGTGTGGCCTTTCTCAGCTAGCCAATTATTAATAATGCTCTCCACATTTCCCCCGTTTTCTTCTTGTGCAAGGAGATTAGTTTGCCATGTTTTTGCTATTGTACGGCTGACCATGTTTTGAATACAGTTAAAGATACAAGGCAAAATAAGCAAAAACAGTAAAATTACACCCAGCAGTCCTATAGCATAGATCACAAGGTTCCTCAGCCACGGTCCGAGTCCTAAGCCTTTAAGCCATTCGTCAATTCCTAAACTCTCTTCTTCCTTAAGTTTGTGAAGTCCCTGTTGTAATTCTTTTATCTTAGTGTGAATGGACACTGAATGATCAGACAGATTCATGCAACACATTCCCTCAAACTCTTCACATCCATGCCCGTGTGCTAAGAGCAAAAAATCTACAGCAGCTCCATTTTGCAAAACAGCATGGTTAACACTTTGCACATCTGCAGTCAGCATGTCTAGAATTTGTGATGTCTTGTTCAGCTCATTCTTTGCCCAGCATCCTAATTGTTTTGCTAAATTCATGGCTTTATTGGCAGATCCTCCTGGTAAGATAGTTGAAACCACCACCTGTTTGAATGTGCCCCAAAACCGTGGATCTCCTATCTTGCTGCAGTCTAAGTCATGTATGCTACGTTTTCTCCTGTTTGAATTTTGACTCAGCTGCATTAGCAAGGACACATTAGGATGAAACAGTGACAATTTTCCCAAAAAACAGGGTCCACCTTGTGGTTTAGCTGGTATGCCATTCCATGCCCTGTCTCCACAAATCAAAAATATTCCTGTGGGTAATTTCATTGGTGCTGTGATATTTGTGCCGTTACATTGACTGTAATGCTGTGGGGAGAATTCACTCACATTCAGGGATGAATCTAGGGTGGCCCATGTTTCTTTAGGTTGGTTTAAATTCTGAGCACCCAAAAGTTTGAAGCTAAACCATCCACCAGCTGTAGTGTTAGATATGCTGGCATTTGTACTTCCAAAAAGATCCAACTCTTCAGGAGGAGAATGCAAAGAGGTGTTAAGTGATTGGATTAGTAAGCATTGACGATAGCCATCACTCTGACCTGCAGTATACCCTTGTTGCACCGGCAATGTGATGTTTGACATGTTAGACATACATAAGGTTTGATTGTTTATCAAACTGCAAAATTCTCCCGGAGACCACACCAGAAGTCCCACCAGGCATGTTCGAAATGGGTTAGTGACTCCTCCAAGACTAAGACAAAGTGATGATTGGTTAGTTTGATTAGCAAGCGTTACCCATAAATTTTCCCTTGGTTGACTAAAGTGTGTTACTCCTACTGCTTCACTTGCTACAGCATTGAGCAGTATTACAAAAACAAACCTCATTTTTCTTTCTGCTTACTTTGCTTCTCCTTTTCTTCCTTCTGCTTACGTTGTTTTTTCTTTCTTCGCTGTCTTTTCCCTGGTTTGCTAGATTGTCTATTGTAAGGCTGAGTCAATTCTTGAATATACTGATCTAATTCTAAATCAGCATCCTTGCTCACAAGTATAGCACGAGGTAAGTTTGAAGGCAAATCAGCTTTGCAGCGAGCTGCTATGATGCGTGAGGCTCTAGTAATTTCAAATATTCTAAGGTTTTCCTGTAACTTCCACCTAAGATATGCTATAACCACTTGTTCTGCACTCTCAAAGAGCTGTAATCCTGTCCGTCCTGGCAGGCCAGTACTTTGTTCAAGAGCTCTAACCCAGATATGATTTCGAATCCACTTTCCAAAACAAGATGTACACCATAAATATCCCAATGACTTCTGTGAATACCAATAAACCTGATTACAATCTGCACAATGCAAAGCTACCCATGCATAGCATTTATCTTTATCCTTTTTGCAAACATAACAAGGAAGCGAATGTAAGTAAGGGCCAGTATAAAATTCTGTATCTTCAACCCAAAACAACCAATTCAATAGTGGTGATCGCAAAGCCTCTTCAGCCTTTTTACTATATGAGGCTAACAGCTCAAGGTCTTTCTTTAACACAAGGTGTATCTTATTTCGTAATCGTAGTTCTTGTTCGTTATCCTCCTCAACAACTATATCCTCCCGAGGGTCCCACAACAGTAAAATTGTTCTAATCATAGAAAATTAATTAGCAATCACTGATACCCCTATTCAAATGAGACCGTTCCCTTTTTTGCCTTCTTTTTCTTATCTGCCTTCAATCTTGCTGCTCCTAATTTCACTGGTCCTGCCACTTTCAAACTTAATTTTTTCAACTTATCAATGCAGCAATCTAATGCTCTATCAGGATCCCCTTGGAAGGGTCCTACAACTGAATGCTGTGTTAAAGGCACTAATTTCCTACACCTTATAGAAACTATACGTGATTTACTGTGAACCTTAATTCTATTTACAATACATTGTATTTCCCATCGATAATAAGCAAGAACCTTCTGTTCAGGAGACTCATAAAGATTTAAAGCTATATATGCGTTTTGCCCCGTTTGTCTCCTTAATTCATCTTGCCAGCTTTTACCCCACGTGTGCTCGTGTTCACAAGTATGACACCACAAATCCCGTAATAATGATTGTTCTATCCAAAAAGTTCTTTTACAACCCCCACAACGTAGAGCTATCCAGGCAGCACAATGTGGATTGTGACAGTCAAAGCAATGTAGTTTCGCTGGATCTGTTAAATGAAAAGTTGATAATGAGTCAATTAAACCAATCAACTCCTGGACCGTCCGGTAGTGACGTGTCAGTGCTCTGTCCACCGCTTCCGAGTACCCCTTCAATTGAAACAGTAATGGTTGTAGGACTAGAAGCAGTTTCTTCCCCAGTCGCTCCTTGTCCTCCTCCGTAAGGCGATCCACCAGAGGCTGCATCAAAAACAGGTTTAGTCCACTTAGCAGGCACCCACAAAGGCCCTGTAGGTGAGGAAACACAAAGATACCCCCGACCCCAATATAATACTTTTGCAGGTTTTTCCCATAATCCTGTACTTGGGTTCTTATACTTTACCCAGACCTCTGTTTCCTTAGTATTTTCCTGACCTGACCTCGGATGATGTTTCATTGCAGGGGGGGTATCATCTTCCCCAAAAATGCATAAATGATTAATCACATACAAAACCTTAGCCAAACATGCTTGTGGATCTGTCAAATCTTGATGTTTTTCAATATACTGCTTAAGGGTACCGTTTGCTCTTTCCCGTAAAGCTTTCCTTAACTGTATCAGTAACTCATACAATCGTTTATTATTCACTTCTTTAATTGCTGCTTCCTCTATTCGTTTGACTACTCCTGCAACATACATAGAGTCTGTGACCACATTTAAAGACTCCTGTAAGTTGGACACCGCCCATACTACTGCTAACAATTCCAAAGTTTGTAAGCTATCTGCAGGGTCTGCTGTGAGGAGTTGATGCTTCCATTGTCCTTTTTCTTGCCAGGTAACAGCAGCACGCCTTGATTTCTTTCCTGCATCTGTAAAAACTGTAATAGCTCCTTCTATGGGGTTTTCTTCTCTTAAAGGTCGAGTAATCCAGTTCCATTCTGTCATCCATTGCAAAACTCTAGGCACTAATTTACTAGTCTCTACTTTAGCAGGTGACATCAATAATGCTTCTTGTAAATTCTTTGAATTTATCAAGTACCAGTCCAAGGTTTCTTTTTCCATAGGTAATCTAATAGTAGCAGGTTCTCTACCATCCACTTCAAGAATTCTGAGACGCCCCTTTTTGATTAATGCAGCCAATTGTTCAATTTTTGAAGATATTGTTTTCTTATGCTGTAGTGGTGGTGATAACCATTCCAACACCCGTATCTCCCCCGTTTTCTTTTGCAACTGAGAGAGAGCACCAAGCAAGTGGCAAGGGCTATTCCAGATAGTAAGGTCAATGGGGTGGTCGAGTTGTCGACGAGACACATACCCTTGCTGTACACAGTTACTAATTTGCTGCAAGGCAAGATGATGCTCCTTTGTCAGGTGTACAGGAGTAGTAGGGTCCACACCTTTTAACAAAGGCCGTAGGGCTTCTAATAAGTGATTTGGTATTCCCACAATAGGCTTCAGCCACTGTAAGTCTCCCAGCAACTTCTGTGCATCATGTAGAGTTTTAATGTCCAATTGTAATTCCAATTTTTGCGGTATCACTATTTGATCCGTCAAAGTCCATCCCAAATATTTCCAGGGCTTTGTAGTCTGAATTTTCTCTGCAGCAATAACAAGTGAATATGCAGCAAGAGTATTTTTAATGGTGTTAATCTGTAAAGAGGAGAATGGCTGTTGCTGTGCAAACAAAATATCGTCCATGTAATGATATATTATAGTTGCTAGCCATTTACGACGTAGTGGCTGTAATGCTGCATCAACATAAAGCTGACATAAAGTGGGAGGGTTGCGCATGCCCTGCGGAAGAGATGTCCATTAAAATCTTTTATCTGGTTCCCCACGATTTATTGCTGGTAAAGTAAAAGCAAATCTCTTCATGTCATGAGGATGCAGGCCAATAGTGAAAAAACAATCCTTTAGGTCAATAATTAAAAGTGGCCAGTGTTCTGGAATCATAGCTGGATTTGGAAGACCAGGCTGTAAGGCCCCCATTGGTTCCATTTGGTCATTTACAGCCCTCAAATCATGTATCAAATGATATTTCCCTGATTTCTTTTTGATTACAAAAATAGGTGTATTCCAAGGGCTTGTGGACAGTCGCAGGTGTCCCTTTTTATATTGTTCCTGTACCAATTCATGGGCATGCATAAGACTCTCCCCTTTTAATGGCCATTGCTTAACCATCACCGGTGTATCCGTTTTCCAGGTGAGTGGAATGGGGAAAGTCCAAGCAATGGCAATTACCCCAAAGGGTGCTGATTAGTTAACACCACTCCCAATTGTGTTAAAATGTCCCTTCCAATTAAACAGGAAACTGTGGGAGCCAGTTGAACAATTGAAAACACAGCAGATATTTGTTGATTCTCAATGCACACAGACAGAGACGGCGACCTGCTTGCCAATGTAAATCCTCCCACTCCTGTGAGCATGTTTGATGAGGGAAATAGAGGCCAATGTTGTGGCCATGCTTCTGGAGAAATGATGCTAGTATCTGCTCCTGTATCCAATAATCCATAAAGGGTTATGCTTTGATGCCCATAGGTAATTGCAACCTTTTGTTTTGGTCTATTTTGTAAATCCACAGTTAAAAGTGTAACACCAGTAGAGCCAAAACCTTTTTCATCCCGTGCTTGCCCAGTAAATGATTGTATTCCTGATGTCATTTGTGACAGTGGTACCAATTGTGCAATGCGTTGTCCTTTTGTAATTTTAATCGGAGGATAAAGGGTGTAAGCCATAATTTGTATTTCCCCTGTAAAGTCCGCATCGATAACACCAGGCAAAACAAATAATCCCAACATAGTTATAGAGGAACGTCCCAGCAATAATGCTCCACATGTTTGTCCATTTAATATAAGAGGACCCTTTATTCCAGTGGGTATCCTCTCAGGCCGGTTTGTCATTAGTGTGATGTCTACTGCTGCTGATAAGTCCAAGCCCAGGCTCCTGGTTGTTGCGGGTTGCACACAGGAGGTAGCAGCGATGTCACGGCAGCAGCTGGTGTCTCCGATGTCACGGCGGCAACTTGTGTCTGTCCCTCATTGCCGCATCGGTAACACTTGATGAATGGTCTCGAGCCTCTTTACGTGACTGCCAGTGAGCCGCTTTGGAGAGGAGCAAGAGCAGCTAACACCTGATTTTGAGTAGACTATGCTTTTGCAATCCTAATCCTAATTCTTTTAAGGCTTCTGCTATAAATGCCTGTGAAGCTGTTGGCATTAATGCCATTCGCTCTAATGCTTCCTCAATAGTCTAATTTGCCCCTAAAGTAGCTAACACTGCTTGGGTTGCTGGATTGCTATTTTGCAAGGCACACCTGCTTCAATAGTGCCCTGCAACACCAGCCCGATCTATAGCAGTAGCTGTTCTATCGATAAAATTTCCAAATGATTCTTCTCTTCCTTGCTTAATGCCCATATAAGCCGGTAACTAACCCTCCTGGCTCTTTAACCATGTCTATTGCAGCACGCACTAACCACATAGACTCTGTAAGTTTATCAGCTCCCAATATCATCTGTGCCTCTGTACGCAAGAATGCCTCTAAGCCCATCAGCTCCTTTACTGTTACTCCATGTAATTGGTCATGTGCATTAAACAATAACTGCTGATGCTGAGTGAATATCAACCGAACTATTCCTCTTAAATCATTAGGACATAAAACCTGAGTATTAAAAAGATAATCTAACATTTGCTTAACAGGTTCACTTTTTACTCCAAACTGGCTAACCGTAGAACGTAGCTGAGTTAACAGCTTCCAATCTAAGGGAGTATATTCTGCTATATTATGCGTAAGGTTCCCCTGTGCATCATACTGTGGTGTGTATGTAACTGGACATGCAAGACTAGAAGCTATTTCCACCGCCTCACCATGCCCCATTTGCATTACTTCTTTCGCCAAAGCAGCCCAAGCTTCCCTCCTCTGTTTAGCCATCTCCCCCCATGGATCACGGTGTGCCCCTGGGATGGGATCTGGCCCTTTAAGGGTGCTGTGCTGCTGGCGCTTCGGTGCAGACACCGAGGTTTCGCGCGGGGGGGGGGCAGTGAAGCAGAGGCTGGCTCATGTGGGGGAAGCCCCGCTGGAGCTGACAGTGAAACTGGAGCCGGCTCACACGGAGCCAGCCCGCGAGGGGAAACCAGCCCCCCCGCTGGAGCCGGCTCGGGCGGGGGAGGTGACCCCCCCACCGAGGCTGTAACCGGAGCCGGCTCATTGAGGGGTAGCGGCGGAGGCGAAGCTGGCGGCGGAGGCGAAGCTGGCTTGCCCCTACTCCCACCATCCGACCCGCCTGAAGCTGGTGGCGGAGGCAAAGCTGGCTTGCTCCTACCTCCACCATCCGACTCGCCCTCCCCCTCTGACAGGAAAGGTGCAGACGGTTCCACTGCTCCTATAGAGAAATCCTCCACACCACTTTGCTGGGGACTCTTAGGCATAAGTACTTTAGTTACAAAGGGTGCCAGGGGATCATCTTCACGACCATACCCTATATTCCTCTTATGAGCTTCTGTTGCCCTTTCTGCTGCCTTTCTCTCAGAGACCTGCTGAAGTAACGTGTTATACACCACCCGCCATAACTTCCCAAATTTCTTTGCTGACTTATCATCATCTAGTACTGTATCCCACAATATTTCCCCAAACTTTCTCCACTCTGATAACTCATGAACTGTATGAGGATTAGAAAAGATACCCTTAGCATGGCCATAGGCTAATAACCCTGGTAACTCCTTTTTTAAATCTATCCCTTTTATCCCACGCCGCTCTAAATAGGCAGTAAATAAATCATATGTCGCTTGCCTATCCATACCTATTAATCAGCGCGCGCTGTTGCAGCTCTCCAGGCTCCTGCGACACGTATTGGCTTAAGTCACGGTTGTGAACCTTAAGGGTGCTTCAAATTCCGGCACCGTCCCGGCTGCTGAAACCCAAACCCAACTTCCGGACCGTGGCGTAATCCCTTTTTCTTTTAATCCGAGAAAAAGGGCAGAGATTCGGTTATGCCCGCATTCTCCACCATTTGTCGACGGAAGGGAACCAGGACATCAGTTTGATCATCACAGGCTCAATTTTATTGATCAGTACGGCGGGTTAAATACAGTTAATAATGAGCTTCATACATATTGCAAAAGTTGAGCTCAGGATTGGTCAGCTTACATATCAGCACCTACGCCTACTTCTACATTCCTATGGTTCTACTTTTGATACTTTCTACATATTCTTAGGATATATTCAGGACTAATCTCAACTCCCTATCCTCATGTTGCAGCAAGGTCACTCCTGACTCTTCCTTTCAGCTTGCTGACTGCTGACTTTTCTCCTTCAGTTTAACCAGTGGCATTATATCAGTGTGGCCTTTCTCAGCTAACCAATTATTAATAATGCTCTCCACACAGCCCGCAGTGGCCGTGCCCCATCCCCTGGCGCATCCCGGGCCTCTCTCTGCCTGGGGAGCGCAGGGCTGGGCCCTGTAGTCCGGCCCCTCCCGCAGCCCCTCATCTCTGGCTGCGCTCGCTCTTTGCCAGATGCAGCCCCGGAGCGCACACAAGAGCAGGAGTCCCGCCGTGGCCGCTTCCGCAGAACAGCGCAGGTACCTGCAGCCATCCCCACCTGGGCTGGGCCTGCTCTCCCTGCTCAGCCCAGCACCGTGTGTGCAGCACTCCATGCAACATCCCTGCCTTCTTGCCCTTCTCCTACAGTTTGTTTGCAACTTCATCAAGAGGATTAAGGAGGAAGAGACCATGGGCGCAGGCCTCAGACCATACTCGCCCATCTTCCAAAGCAAGAGCAGTGCTGCCCTGCTGGCTATGCTTGTAGAGGAAGATGTTTACAATCCCAAGCAAGTAAGCAGCCTGTGGCCAGGGTTTGATCCCCCCAGGAATTGCTTGGCCTCCAAAGGCAGGCATGCTGGCTGCTGTGAGCCTTTCAGGCCACATGGCAGCGTGGTGGCAAGGGAAGCACCCCTCTGCAGAAGCTGGGAACATTGCTCTCTCTGGCAGCTTTCCAAGTCTCCCGGTGCCTTCTCCAGGTGCCTGCCATGGTCAGCTACATCCACCAGTGGCTCTTGGCCAATGATTCTGCTGAGCACAGGCTGGACAAGACCCTGCTGGATCTCACCGAAGCACAGCCAAAGGACGCCGTCATGACGCTCCTGCGTGTGGCCCTGTCCTGTGACAGGTATGGGGCCCACCTGCCCCTGATGGGCTCCCCAGCCCATCACCCTGCACAGCCTGCCCCAGGTGTCTGACCAACAGAGAGCTCCAGGGCCCTCTGGCTCCTCCCTTTCCCAGCCCTGGCATGGCAGCCCCTGAGCCTGCTGCCACGCTCCCTTGCTGCCTCTCAGGGCTCTGTCCCCACAGGGCTGGGCTGTCTGGGTGCTGCTGCCAGGGGGGCAGTGGGCAGTGGCAGAACTGGCAGCCAGCTCAGCTGGCCCCGGTGCTGTGTCTGAGACCCCCCTGAGACACAGCTCTAACCCCGCAGAGCTGCCATGGCCATGTGGAAGACCATCATGGCCTCAGCCAGGACTGCGGAGCTGGCACAGCTGATACTCCTGGATGTGCTGGGGAGCTGGCCAGAGCACAGCACCTGCACCTCCGGTGGGGGCGAAACGGCTGTCTTTGCCCTGGCTGTGAGTTTCTGCAAGTGGCCTTTGCTGGCCCCAAGGCTGCCTCCCCAGCAGCTCTCCATCCTCCTTCCCCCACTGCATCTCCCTGCCTCAGGCGCTGGCCTGAAACCTGGCCCAGGGGCAGCTTCAGGGCCACCAGGCTCCGTGCTCCCCCTGCGCCTCTCCTGGCCTCTCCCTGCCACGCTCGGGCCCGGCCACACGGACACCTGGGCACTGAGCGCTGTCTCGGGGGCTCTGTCCTTTGCAGGCAACGGTGGTGATGTGGAAAATCCTCCAGGTGCCCTGTCTCCCACGGATATTGAGGCTGTATTTCCCCCAGCTATTTGTGCATCTGCTCTTCCAAGTGTTCTTCAGCACTCTGGATACGCCAGAGGAGGTCCTTACCTTCTGGAAGGCATGCCAGGAAGAGCATGGCCTTGCCACCAGCCCCAACAGGTGCTCCGTGCCAGTCCTCCTGGCCCTGCCACGTGGCCTGCCAAGGAGCCAGTGCTGCCTGTGTGACCTGGGCTTTGCTCTGCACACAGGTTTGCAGTGCGGACCCTGAAGTCCCTGCTCTGCCTGCTCCGCTGCGAGGATGTGGTGGTGGCAATGGAACGCAGGTGTGCCTGGGACACGCTGCTCTCTGTTGACACTCACCACTTTGCCGTGGCTCTGCTTGCCAGGTGAGACCCCCTTCTCCCCACGGCCTCTGACATTTGTGCTCTGTGCCCAGGTGCCCCACTAAGTGCCCGTGGTAATGGGCGGAAGGGCCTTGTCCCTGAGGGACAGCCAAGCAGACTGGAAAAGGCTGGGAGAGGAGGCTGCCCATCAGCAACCAACTCCCAAATGGCCCAGGTCCCCTTGCTGGAAGGGTGCTGGGGGAAGATGAGAACTAGGTGAGCCACTCCTGGGAGAGGTTTGCCCCACTGCCTCAGGGGTCTTGTTTCCTTTCTCCCCTCTTCAGAGAAATTCGCCGTCTAGCCATACACTTCTGTTCCGCGGTTGCATTCTACCTGCTCGCCCTGCTCGGCCAAGAGATGCCATACTGGGATTTCCCTGCCCTGGCATTCCTTGTGGAGGTGAGCCTCAAGGCCAGCACTGCCTGGCTGAGCTGCCTCCCAGCTCTCTGCCCTCTCGTAGCCACAGCTGCCAGGACAAAGACACCCGTGCCCGTGCCCTGTGCTGCTGCCTGGGCCATCTGCTGCTGCCTGGGCCCGGCCCTTTGCGCTTCTGGGCCCTGTGCGCTTCTGGGCTCCTGCCGGCCGGCTCCCCTTTCACTGCCCTGTCCCTTTCAGGTCCTCGACTGCCTGGACTTGAGGGAATGCAGTGACAGTCTTCTGGAGATCATGGCACAGAACCTGCAGAGCGAGCACATGGCGAGGCGTTACTTGGCACTCAGAGGCCTCGTAGTGCTGGGCAAGAATCCCTTGATGGTGAGAATGGGCCCGTGGCTGAAGCCCTGCAGGCAGCGTGGGGCTGGGCAACGCAGTCGCTTGGCCTTGCCTGGCCTTCGGGCACTGGGGCAGCTGCTCCCAGCTCTCCTGCCTCCCGCTTCAGCTGCCCGAGTGCTTCGGGACAGGCCTTTGGCCTCTGGGCCCTGCGGCAGCAGGGCGGCCTTTCACAAAGTTGGCTTCCACGCAGGCCGAAAAAATGCGGAGCCTGACTGAAAGTCTTGTGGAGCTCCTGGAGGAAAATGATAGTGACATGATCAGGATGACCATTCTTCTACTCAGACATTTACTCCTGGATAATGGTGCCCCAATACCCACCCCCATCGCCCTGCAGCTGGCTGAGGCGCTCCTGCCACTCTTTGACCGCGTAAGGCTCTGTGCCCACAGCCACGGCCACTGGCTGCTGCCCGCACACTTGGTGCCCTGTGCAGATGCAGGCCTGTGCCCTGGGGGGCCTGAAGCAGCTGATGCTCAGCTCTTTTGCCCTTCTCTTTCATACAGGATGATATCCAGGTGCAACTGAGCTCCATGTCTGTCTTTCAAGAGATGCTCGACTTATTAACAGAAGAGGGAAGAAAGGCCCTGAAGTCCCACGTGCGCCAGAGCCTGCTCCCACTCTACTTCCACTGCCATGATGAGAATCAGATTGTTGCTGAGGTGAGCACTTGTGGCCAGCTACTGTCCCCCTGGCAGGGGGTTGCGCTGCCTCCTGCCCTGGCACCTTGCGGGCTGCAGCCTCTTCCAGCCTGTGGCATTGGCTGCCTCCTGTGCCCTGCACTGTGGGGCCATCAGTGCGTCTCTGCTGCTCTCCAGGCCTCCCAGGAAACGCTGCATTCTACGGCCAGATTCCTGAAGAGGAGGGATCTCCAACAAATGCTACAGGTGGATCAGAGGTTTGGCGAGTGCCTGGTAAGAGCAGCCGAGAAACCCCAGCCTCAGCCTGGAGAATGCCCCTGAGGGCGGTGCTCAGTCTGCGGGGCTGGCAGCTGTGCCCCTGCCCGCTGCTGCTCCCGGAGGCCGCGCAGCCTCTTCTCCAGGCTCCCGTGGGCCCGAGCCGGGCGCCCACGCAGTCCCGGCCCAGGAGGGCGGCGGGGCGGCACCGCGGCTCCCCGGGTAGCAGCCGGCCCTCTGGCCCCGCCCCTCGGGAGCCCGGCGCCAGCTGCTGCTGGCCACGCCTCAGGGCTCTGCGAGCAGGGGAGGGCCGGGCCTGGGCGTAGGCAGCGCCGGGCCCGGGGCCTGGGCCCGCGCCAACCCTTCCCTCCTGCTGCTCTCTCCAGCTGGCAGAGGACAGGAGCCGAGCAGCCGAGCACCTGCGCCGGGCCCTGCGCTACCTGCAGAGCCCACAGGAGCCCCTGCGAGAGGCGGCCGTCAGCTTCATGGGTGAGCCACGAGCCCGCGCTCCCTCCCCTGCCCACCGCAGCTGGGCCCCGGCCCCGCCTGCTGCCCCGGCAGCGCCACCCGGGCCCGGCGCCGTGGAGGCCCGCCTGGCCCGGGCATTGCTGCTGCTGCCCTCTGGCAGCCGTGCCCTTGGGCGGCAGCATGCGGCAAAGGCTCGGGCTGAGCCCTGCGGGGCCAGCAGCCCGTGTGGCCACAGCGCCGGCAGCGCCGCTGGCAGGGAGCTGTGCTGCTGGGGCCGTGACAGGCTCTGTGTTCACAGGGATGGCCGGCCGGCACCTGAGGGGGCAGCAGCAAGAGCTTCAGCTGATCTGCAGTGGTGAGTGAGTGAGGGCAGCGGGCTGACTGCGGGGGCAGGCACGGGAAGCTGCAAGCCCTGCCCCGGCTGCGGAGGGCTCTGCTCCCGTGGCCAGAGCACACAGACATTTCAGGGCCACGTGTGGCATTCGTGGCCAGCAGCTTTGGGCTGATCCCCTCGGTCCCTGCTCCCTGCGGGCCATGGCAAGAGCCGGCTGGGATGACCCTGCCAGGGGGTTCACCTCGGCTCCCTGCACATCCGGGATCTGACCTTGGCTCTGTTCCTCTCTCTTGCAGCCCTTGAAGAAATGGCCTATGACAGCAGTCCCGCAATCAGAAATGCTGCAATTGAATCTTGTTTAGTTCTCCGGGCTGTACAGAGAGCTCCGTACTCCACATGGCATAAGCTGCGAGATCAATTCCGCAGTGCATGGAAGAAACGGCCTCGTCTGTGGGGCACTGCCTTGCTGTTCTGCTGCAGCTCCTCAGAGAGATGATCTGCGCAAGGCTCTGTCTGCTGGGCCTCTTGAGCCAGCAGGGGTTTTCTTGTTCTTCTCTTCGATTTGTGTGTTTGTATTTTCCTTTTTGTTGACAATGTAAATATAGAGTATCTTCCAATACACAGAGTCCCAGGATCTTTCTTTTCCTGCATAGTGTCCGTAGGGCATAGGGGAAGAGGGGCAAAAGGGTGCTTGTGCTCATCCAGCTGCCCAAGCGTGCAGTGTTTCAGGGAAAAAGGCCAGAAGCCCCTTGGCCTCTGGTGGTTCTGCTGAAGCCTTTGTGCTGCCGACAGAGCGGCTGGGCAGGGGCAGGAGCTGTGGGGATCCCTGCCAGAGCGGTGCCTGGAGATGGCCACAAGCCCTGTGCCACGCAGGACAGGCCATCCGCGTCCTCCTGCCCGTGTGCTGCTGGTTGCTTTGCTGAGGGCTCCCAGGTGCCTCTGGATGGGGCTTCTCTGGAGCTGCTGTGGGGCTGTGGCGCTGCTGCCGGGAAGCTTGGCTGGGCTGGGGGACACCGTGAGTCACTGGTAAGCCCTGAGCAATGGGTTGGCAGAGGCCATAAGCAGCCTCCTGGCAGCCGCCTTGATCCTGACAGCCGGCTGCTCTGGCGCTTCCTCGGTGGCCGGTTGGAGGGACCCCCTGGAATCAGGCGTGGAACCCTGGTCCTGGCCTTTCAGGCCTCTGAGGCCAGGAGTTGCGGGGCTGGGCGTGTGGCCTGTGCTCCAGACTGGAGCCCCCCGCCCCTCAGCCTTAGGCATTGAGCTCCACTGCCTGCTTGCTGAGTCTTGCTCCTGTTGCTCCAGGGGAGGCCTAGCTCTGTGGCTTTAGGTCCCATTGAGCCAGAAGCGCAGCAGCTTGGATCCCAGAGGGGTCACAGAAAGGCCCTCTTGGACAAAGGGCATTCCTGTCATTCCCAGGGCAGGGCCACATGAGAGTGCAGCAGGCACCTTCAGGGCCACCTGGGCCACCTCTCTGTGTGCAGGGCTGGCTCTTTGCTTTGCTGGTCTCGGCCTTTTGTCGTCGTACTCCTTGGGCTGCCTGCAGCGAGGGGCAGCCCTATAAGGAGGGTGAAAGGCCCCGTCTCCCACATCTCAAGGCGGAAATGCAGCTCTCCCGGCCCTCAGCCCACGCTGTAAGCAGAGCAGAGCCTTTTCCCCAGCCCTGATGGCTTTCTGCCTGCTTCTGGCCCCTGGCCACCATGACCCACTGCACTCGCTCTGAGTCACCTACAGGATGGCTGGTGCCTCTTAATTTGCTGACCCTGGGACGTGAGGGTCACTGAGGGAAAGGTGGGTGTCCCAATGCTGAGGGCACACGTGGGTCACTAAGCAGACTTGGGCCTTCCCCAGCAGGTTGCAGGTGTCTGGCCTTATGTGTCGTGTTACAGTGGTTGTGCTGCTGCCTGGTCCTGTCCCTCTTGTCACCCTCACCCAACCTGGACCCTCTGACCTGCCTTCAAGAAACCCTGTTGCATCAGACATGGTGTCAAGAGCCCTCCTTCACCTGCCGCTCCAGCGCACATTACAAGCTCCGGGCCTGAGAGCAAGGTGGGCTGGGGCAGCTGGTCTCTCAGACCAAGAGGGAACCGCTCTCGACAGCAGCGGGCCATGGACGTTCCCCGCACCAGATAAAATCATCTCCAAGTTTAGCTAGTAAGGTAGTAAGGTAGAAACCATTAACTGCCGGCAAATCTGGCACTAGTCTCTAAGTTCCATTAGGTTTCTTTATTGCTAATCTAGGAGGAATACATTTTGACTCCCATTCTTCCAATAATCCTGATGTCAGGAATTTATTCATTGTTGCCTCCGTTCTTTTCCCAGCCTATAGTCTTCAAAGGTATTGCTTTCTGACTATGGCCTAACTCTTGTCTGCAGCTCAATTGTAATGGGGTCTGCTCATTTGGATTTTCCTGGGCTATCAGTATCCCATACTCTTGGCTACACCTGATTCAATACTTGCTCTAAATAGTTATTCTTGTTTGTTGGTCTTGTGTCAATTGCCAGTCCTACTGCTAAAACCAATTTGTCTTCAGGTACCTTCAACTTAATTTTTCTTTTCCTAAACGGAACTGTTGTATCGAAATTTTCAAGCAAATCTCTGCCTAGGACAGATTTGGGTGCGTTTGGTAAATAAAGAAACTGATGGATTGCCAGTTTCTTCTTGATTTTCCATTTAAGTGGTTGCAGGAAGAATGCATTTTCTGGCTGGCCCGTGGCTCCTATTGCTTGAAGATAGTTCTCACTTTTGGGTATCAGTGCTTGATTCAAGAGTGAAAAATGGGTTTCCACTATTTATTGAAAATTCCACCTCTTCATCATCCTTTAGCCTTATTTTAACCTGCTAGGGTAAGAAGTGCTAGGGTAAGAACTGCCCGTCTCAGTCATTTCTTATCATCTAGAGCGGCTACAAGAGTTTGGTGTACTTTGTCTGCTAACTCTGGGCACTGGCCCTATTTCCAGTGTCCTTATTTCTTACAATATGCACATTGATTTGGCCCCAGCTTGGTCTGTGCCTGGTTTGAAACTCCTCTGCCTCTGCTACTTTTGCCCCTGCCTCTGTTTCATGCGCGTCCTCTCCCTGGTGCTGATCCAGAGCTGCCACCATGGCTGCAGGGAGTTCTTTTTCTTTTTCTCTGTCTTTATCATCATACGCTTTCGATGCTTTTCTCATTAATGCCTTTAAGTCTCTCTTTACAGGCTCTTTCAGCCTCTGAAGTTTCTGCCTGACACCTGGGCTAGATTGCCCTAACATCAGGGAAACGGACTGCTGCTTTCCCATATCCGACCAGGGATCCAGAGCTGTGCTTTATGTGCAGCTGCTCACAACCTGTCCACAAAGTCAGTGGGTGACTCGTGCTGGCCCTGTGCAACATTATCCATTACTGACCAATTTATTGCTTTTGGACTAGCATTTTGTAATTCAAATTTGACTAGTTCCTGGCATCTGGTTAACATTGCACAGCTGCCTGCATCGTTCGGGTCCCACAAAGGGCTTACAATAGGAGACAGCTGGTCCACTGTGCCTTGTAAGGCTCCACTAGCAATTTGTCCCTGCGCACGTGCTCTGGCTACCTTGATCACCAACTCTTTGCTGGTTTTGTTAGCTCTGTCAACATCAAATCAGTAGCACCTCACTCTGGGTCTTGATTCTTGACTATGCACTCCAATCTTTTTGCTACTTTGCCTGGGTTTTCTCTATACATTTTCACTTTTTCCCACCAACGGTTCCGCTCACTCGGAGAAAAGCAGATGTTCACACACATGGCTTCTCCTGGGCGACTCAAGACTAGCCATAAGCGGGGGACTAAAGGCAAAGCTTTCTTGGTTTTATTCCTTGTGTTGGTTGTCACTGGGGGTCTCTGAAAGTGTCCCCTCACCTCATCCTCACTGCCATCTGGGTTTCATTCAGGGGGCCGCGTGGTTGGCTGAGGGGGAGTGTACTCGAGCTGGCCTGGAGTAACTCGGCTGTAAGTCTTGGACACCTAGGACACAATCTTCCTGGTGCATTGGAGCCATTTTCAAACATCTCTGCCCTATGCTGGATGCTGAACAGCTTTATTTTCTGCCTCTTTTCTCTTTCCAAAGTTAGGACTAAAGGTCCTATGGGGCCAAATAAAAAAGCCACAATTCTTTCTGCCCCTCAGGTTTATTCTTCAGGGTAAAAAACATGTCTGCATATATGGCTGGATCTCATTTTTCTTCTTTGCTTCAAAATAACATCAACTGTAAAAATGTATCATAAAGTTTCAGCAGGGGTCACTTTTCACCGCTTCCTAATTGACACCAAGGCTACCATTGGGTAGGCTATTTCATCCAATTACCTTTCTTTGAAAAATTACCCTCTGGCATTCCTCCCAAATCTTTCTCCACTGCTAAATTACGTTCTAGTGGACTCTTTTTAATACCATCTTTACTTCTCGTCTTGTTCATTCTTCATGCTATCAAAATTTCAAAACTTAACAGGATCTAGTAGTACTTCTCCTTTCCTTCTCTTCATCCCCTGTATACTCCACTTCACACACATGGGCCGTCTCTCAGTCACCCAGCACCAATATTCTTTTTTACAGTCCTAACAAGCAATGAAAATAAAAGGATTCCACGTTCCACACAACCTTCGCGGAATTGGGGTTTGATCAGACATAAAACGAATTTCTTAAAAAACCGCCTAAAGTCATACCCGGGAGTATATACTCGTGTCAACCTGGAGTTCACAACCCTTGACTTTTGATGTAGTGTCTAAAAGATTGAGTGACTGCTCGATGTTGTTCAAACGCTTCTCAAAGTCAGACGAGCTCGGTGCTGTGCCCATTTCCCTGGCGTGTTCCGGTTGGTGTTTATTTGTCAGTTAGCGTATGATGGTTTGTTTTCACATAGCCCGTGCTTTCCACACGTTGGTTTACCCCTAGGTTTTGCCCTCCGTCAAAGCTGTCCCTCATGCCATTGCCCACTCTTTGTTCCAGCTCCTTCCCTGCCTGTCAAGATCATGCAGCTCTTTATTCCTGAACCTTCCCTGTCAGTTTTGCCTTGGACCAATCCCTGACTGCACCACCCCTTTGGAATTCCCCTGTTGCGTCAAGCCCCGCTGGTCCAGGTGACCTACCTTCTCCTCCCATCTGGCCTAATTAGTCCCAAGCAACTGATGTAATCCCCTGGCTCCTTCCCTGCAGATTCCTTATTGATCAATCCTCTGTATCCACCGCCCGAGTTGTACCCCTATAAAATCCCACGCACAGAAGTGCTGGCGCCTCTTTGCTGCTGAATCCTTCCCTTGGAATATACCTTTGCCTCTAGAACCTCCCTATCCAGGAGCCTCCTCCTTCTCTTTTGCCTGCTCCGTGCTGCACTTAGTAGATCCTGAACCACTGAGCAGTGACTCATCAGGTTCAGCCACAGGCAGAACCCACACCTTGGCCATTCCCCACTCCTGGCGCAGCGCCGCAGTTTTCCCAAGAGCCAGCCCGGGCTCCGCTGGGCTGCGTCACTGGGGAACCTGTCCCAGTGCCTGACCGTGCTCTGGGTGAAAGACCTTTTCCTGATATGGAAATGAAACTTGCCCTATCCCAGCTCCCTGCCCTTTTCTCCAGTGCTGTCACTGCTCCCAACAGTGACGAGAGCTGCAGCAGCCCCTCCGATTCCCCTCAGGAGGATGGTGAAGACCACAATGGCGCCCTTTACTCTCCTCCAGGCAGAAGAAAGTGGCCTCAGCTGCATCTGGGGCTTCCCCTCCAGACCACACTCCATCCTTGCAGTCCTCCTTTGCATTCTGGCTAAAGGCTTCATATCTTTTTTGTCGACGGAAGGGAACCAGGACATCAGTTTGATCATCACAGGCTCGATTTTATTGATCAGTACGGCGGGTTAAATATAGTTAATAATGAGCTTCATACATATTGCAAAAGTTGAGCTCAGGATTGGTCAGCTTGCATATCAGCAGCTACGCCTACTTCTACATTCCTATGGTTCTACTTTTGATACTTTCTACATATTCTTAGGATGTATTCAGGACTAATCTCAACTCCCTATCCTCATGTTGCAGCAAGGTCACTGCTGACTCTTCCTTTCAGCTTGCTGACTGCTGACTTTTCTCCTTCAGTTTAACCAGTGGCATTATATCAGTGTGGCCTTTCTCAGCTAGCCAATTATTAATAATGCTCTCCACATTTCCCCCGTTTTCTTCTTGTGCAAGGAGATTAGTTTGCCATGTTTTTGCTATTGTACGGCTGACCATGTTTTGGATACAGTTAAAGATACAAGGCAAAATAAGCAAAAACAGTAAAATTACACCCAGCAATCCTATAGCATAGATCACAAGGTTCCTCAGCCACGGTCCGAGTCCCAGGCCTTTAAGCCATTCGTCAATTCCTAAACCGTCTTCTTCCTTAAGTTTGTGAAGTCCCTGTTGTAATTCTTTTATCTTAGTGTGAATGGACACTGAATGATCAGACAGATTCATGCAACACATTCCCTCGAACTCTTCACATCCATGCCCTTGTGCTAAGAGCAAAAAATCTACAGCAGCTCCATTTTGCAAAACAGCATGGTTAACACTTTGCACATCTGCAGTTAACATGTCTAGAATTTGTGATGTCTTGTTCAGCTCATTCTTTGCCCAGCATCCTAATTGTTTTGCTAAATTCATGGCTTTAATGGCAGATCCTCCTGGTAAGATAGTTGAAACCACCACCTGTTTGAATGTGCCCCAAAACCATGGATCTCCTATCTTGCTGCAGTCTAAGTCATGTATGCTACGTTTTCTCCTGTTTGAATTTTGACTCAGCTGCATTAGCAAGGACACATTAGGATGAAACAGTGACAATTTTCCCAAAAAACAGGGTCCACCCTGTGGTTTAGCTGGTATACCATTCCATGCCCTGTCTCCACAAATCAAAAATATTCCTGTGGATAATTTCATTGGTGCTGTGATATTTGTGCCGTTACATTGACTGTAATGCTGTGGAGAGAATTCACTCACATTCAGGGATGAATCTAGGGTGGCCCATGTTTCTTTAGGTTGGTTTAAATTCTGAGCACCCAAAAGTTTGAAGCTAAACCATCCACCAGCTGTAGTGTTAGATATGCTGGCATTTGTACTTCCAAAAAGATCCAACTCTTCAGGAGGAGAATGCAAAGAGGTGTTAAGTGATTGGATTAGTAAGCATTGACGATAGCCATCACTCTGACCTGCAGTATACCCTTGTTGCACCGGCAATGTGATGTTTGACATGTTAGACATACATAAGGTTTGATTGTTTATCAAACTGCAAAATTCTCCCGGAGACCACACCGGAAGTCCCACCAGGCATGTTCGAAATGGGTTAGTGACTCCTCCAAGACTAAGACAAAGTGATGATTGGTTAGTTTGATTAGCAAGCGTTACCCATAAATTTTCCCTTGGTTGACTAAAGTGTGTTACTCCTACTGCTTCACTTGCTACAGCATTGAGCAGTATAACAAAAACAAACCTCATTTTTCTTTCTGCTTACTTTGCTTCTCCTTTTCTTCCTTCTGCTTACGTTGTTTTTTCTTTCTTCGCTGTCTTTTCCCTGGTTTGCTAGATTGTCTATTGTAAGGCTGAGTCAATTCTTGAATATACTGATCTAATTCTAAATCAGCATCCTTGCTCACAAGTATAGCACGAGGTAAGTTTGAAGGCAAATCAGCTTTGCAGCGAGCTGCTATGATGCGTGAGGCTCTAGTAATTTCAAATATTCTAAGGTTTTCCTGTAACTTCCACCTAAGATATGCTATAACCACTTGTTCTGCACTCTCAAAGAGCTGTAATCCTGTCCGTCCTGGCAGGCCAGTACTTTGTTCAAGAGCTCTAACCCAGATATGATTTCGAATCCACTTTCCAAAACAAGATGTACACCATAAATATCCCAATGACTTCTGTGAATACCAATAAACCTGATTACAATCTGCACAATGCAAAGCTACCCATGCATAGCATTTATCTTTATCCTTTTTGCAAACATAACAAGGAAGCGAATGTAAGTAAGGACCAGTATAAAATTGTGTATCTTCAACCCAAAGCAACAAATTCAATGGTGGTGATCGCAAAGCCTCTTCAGCCTTTTTACTATATGAGGCTAACAGCTCAAGGTCCTTCTTTAACACAAGGTGTATCTTATTTCGTAATCGTAGTTCTTGTTCGTTATCCTCCTCAACAACTATATCCTCCCGAGGGTCCCACAACAATAAAATTGTTCTAATCATAGAAAATTAATTAGCAATCACTGATACCCCTATTCAAATGAGACCGTTCCCTTTTTTGCCTTCTTTTTCTTATCTGTCTTCAATCTTGCTGCTCCTAATTTCACTGGTCCTGCCACTTTCAAACTTAATTTTTTCAACTTATCAATGCAGCAATCTAATACTCTATCTGGATCCCCTTGGAAGGGTCCTACAACTGAATGCTGTGTTAAAGGCACTAATTTCCTACACCTTATGGAAAATATACGTGATTTACTTTGAACCTTAATTCTATGTACAATACATTGTATTTCCCATCGATAATAAGCAAGAACCTTCTGTTCAGGAGACTCATAAAGATTTAAAGCTATATATGCGTTTTGCCCCGTTTGTCTCCTTAATTCATCTTGCCAGCTTTTACCCCACGTGTGCTCATGTTCACAAGTATGACACCACAAATCCCGTAATAATGATTGTTCTATCCAAAAAGTTCTTTTACAACCCCCACAACGTAGAGCTATCCAGGCAGCACAATGTGGATTGTGACAGTCAAAGCAATGTAGTTTCACTGGATCTGTTAAATGAAAAGTTGATAATGAGTCAATGAAACCAATCAACTCCCAGGCCGTCCGATAGTGACGTGTCAGTGCTCTGTCCACCGCTTCCGAGTACCCCTTCAATTGAAACAGTAATGGTTGTAGGACTAGAAGCAGTTTCTTCCCCAGCCGCTCCTTGTCCTCCTCCGTAAGGTGATGCACCAGAGGCTGCATCAAAAACAGGTTTAGTCCACTTAGCAGGCACCCACAAAGGCCCCTTGCTGTACACAGTTACTAATTTGCTGCAAGGCAAGATGATGCTCCTTTGTCAGGTGTACAGGAGTAGTAGGGTCCACACCTTTTAACAAAGGCCGTAGGGCTTCTAATAAGTGATTTGGTATTCCCACAATAGGCTTCAGCCACTGTAAGTCTCCCAGCAATTTCTGTGCATCATGTAGAGTTTTAATGTCCAATTGTAATTCCAATTTTTGTGGTATCACTATTTGATCCGTCAAAGTCCATCCCAAATATTTCCAGGGCTTTGTAGTCTGAATTTTCTCTGCAGCAATAACAAGTGAATATGCAGCAAGAGTATTTTTAATGGTGTTAATCTGTAAAGAGGAGAATGGCTGTTGCTGTGCAAACAAAATATCGTCCATGTAATGATATATTATAGTTGCTGGCCATTTACGACGTAGTGGCTGTAATGCTGCATCAACATAAAGCTGACATAAAGTGGGAGAGTTGCGCATGCCCTGCGGAAGAGATGTCCATTCAAATCTTTTATCTGGTTCTCCACGATTTATTGCTGGTAAAGTAAAAGCAAATCTCTTCATGTCATCAGGATGCAGGCCAATAGTGAAAAAACAATCCTTTAGGTCAATAATTAAAAGTGGCCAGTGTTCTGGAATCATAGCTGGATTTGGAAGACCAGGCTGTAAGGCCCCCATTGGTTCCATTTGGTCATTTACAGCCCTCAAATAATGTATTAAACGATATTTCCCTGATTTCTTTTTGATTACAAAAATAGGTGTATTCCAAGGGCTTGTGGACAGTCGCAGGTGTCCCTTTTTATATTGTTCCTGTACCAATTCATGGGCATGCATAAGACTCTCCCCTTTTAATGGCCATTGCTTAACCATCACCGGTGTATCTGTTTTCCAGGTGAGTGGAATGGGGAAAGTCCAAGCAATGGCAATTACCCCAAAGGGTGCTGATTAGTTAACACCACTCCCAATTGTGTTAAAATGTCCCTTCCAATTAAGCAGGAAACTGTAGGAGGCAGTTGAACAATTGAAAACACAGCAGATATTTGTTGATTCTCAATGCACACAGACAAAGACGGCGACCTGCTTGCCAATGTAAATCCTCCTACTCCTGTGAGCATGTTTGGTGAAGGAAATAGAGGCCAATGTTGTGGCCAGGCTTCTGGAGAAATGATGCTAATATCTGCTCCTGTACCAATAATCCATAAAGGGTTATGCTTTGATGCCCATAGGTAATTTCAACCTTTTGTTTTGGTCTATTTTGTAAATCCACAGTTAAAAGTGTAACACCAGTAGAGCCAAAACCTTTTTCATCCCGTGCTTGCCCAGTAAATGATTGTATTCCTGATGTCATTTGTGACAGTGGTACCAATTGTGCAATGCGTTGTCCTTTTGTAATTTTAATCGGAGGATAAAGGGTGTAAGCCATAATTTGTATTTCCCCTGTAAAGTCCGCATCGATAACACCAGGCAAAACAAATAATCCCAACATAGTTATAGAGGAACATCCCAGCAATAATGCTCCACATGTTTGTCCATTTAGTATAAGAGGACCCTTTATTCCAGTGGGTATCCTCTCAGGCTGGTTCGTCATTAGTGTGACGTCTACTGCTGCTGATAAGTCCAAGCCGAGGCTCCCTGTTGTTGCGGGTTGCAGACAGGAGGTAGCAGCGATGTTACGGCAGCAGCTGGCGTCTCCGATGTCACGGCAGTAACTTGTGTCTGTCCCTCATTGCCGCATCGGTAACACTTGATGAATGGTCTCGAGCCTCTTTACGTGACTGCCAGTGAGCCGCTTTGGAGAGGAGCAAGAGCAGCTAACACCTGATTTTGAGTAGACTATGCTTTTGCAATCCTAATCCTAATTCCTTTAAGGCTTCTGCTATAAATGCCTGTGAAGCTGTTGGCATTAATGCCATTCGCTCTAATGCTTCCTCAATAGTCTAATTTGCCCCTAAAGTAGCTAACACTCTTTGGGTTGCTGGATTGCTATTTTGCAAAGCACACCTGCTTCAACAGCGCCCTGCAACACCAGCCCGATCTATAGCAGTAGCTGCTCTATCAATAAAATTTCCAAATGATTCTTCCCTTCCTTGCTTAATACCCATATAAGCCGGTAACCCTCCTGGCTCTTTAACCATGTCTATTGCAGCACGCACTAACCACATAGACTCTCTAAGTTCATCAGCTCCCGATATCATCTGTGCCTCTGTACGTGAAAATGCCTCTAAGCTCATCAGCTCCTTTACTGTTACTCCATGTAATGGGTCATGTGCATTAAACAATAACTGCTGATGCTGAGTAAATATCAACCGAACTATTCCTCTTAAATCATTAGGACATAAAACCTGAGTATTAAAAAGATAATCTAACATTTGCTTAACAGGTTCACTTTTTACTCCAAACTGACTAACCGTAGAACGTAGCTGAGTTAACAGCTTCCAATCTAAGGGAGTATATTCTGCTATATTATGCGTAAGGTTCCCCTGTGCATCATACTGTGGTGTGTATGTAACTGGGCATGCAAGACTAGAAGCTATTTCCACCGCCTCACCATCCCCCATTTGCATTACTTCTTTCGCCAAAGCAGCCCAAGCTTCCCTCCTCTGTTTAGCCATCTCCCCCCATGGATCACGGTGTGCCCCTGGGATGGGATCTGGCTCTTTAAGGGTGCTATGCTGCTGGCGCTTCAGTGCAGACACCGAGGTTTCGCGCGGGGGGGGCAGTGAAGCAGAGGCTGGCTCGTGTGGGGGAAGCCCCGCTGGAGCTGACAGTGAAACCGGAGCCGGCTCACACGGAGCCAGCCCGCGAGGGGAAACCAGCCCCCCCGCTGGAGCCGGCTCGGGCGGGGGAGGTGACCCCCCCACCGAAGCCGTAACCTGAGCCGGCTCACTGAGGGGTAGCGGCGGAGGCAAGGCTGGCGGCGGAGGCGAAGCTGGCTTGCCCCTACCCCCACCATCCGACCCGCCTGAAGCTGGTGGCGGAGGCAAAGCTGGCTTGCTCCTACCTCCACCATCCGACTCGCCCTCCCCCTCTGACAGGAAAGGTGCAGACGGTTCCACTGCGCCTATAGAGAAATCCTCCACACCACTTTGCTGGGGACTCTTAGGCATAAGTACTTTAGTTACAGAGGGTGCCAGGGGATCATCTTCACGACCATACCCTATATTCCTCTTATGAGCTTCTGTTGCCCTTTCTGCTGCCTTTCTCTCAGAGGCCTGCTGAAGTAACGTGTTATACACCACCCGCCATAACTTCCCGAATTTCTTTGCTGACTTATCATGATCTAGTACTGTATCCCACAATATTTCCCCAAACTTTCTCCACTCTGATAACTCATGAACTGTATGAGGATTAGAAAAGATACCCTTAGCATGGCCATAAGCTAATAACCCTGGTAACTCCTTTTTTAAATCTATCCCTTTTATCCCACGCCGCTCTAAATAGGCGGTAAATAAATCATATGCCGCTTGCCTATCCATACCTATTAATCAGCGCGCGCTGTTGAAGCTCTCCAGGCTCCGGCGGACACGTATTGGCTTAAGTCACAGTTGTGAACCTTAAGGGTGCTTCAAATTCCGGCACCGTCCCGGCTGCTGGGACCCAAACCCAACTTCCGGACCGTGGCGTAATCCCTTTTTCTTTTAATCCGAGAAAAAGGGCAGAGATTCGGTTATGCCCGCATTCTCCACCATTTGTCGACGGAAGGGAACCAGGACATCAGTTTGATCATCACAGGCTCGATTTTATTGATCAGTACGGCGGGTTAAATACAGTTAATAATGAGCTTCATACATATTGCAAAAGTTGAGCTCAGGATTGGTCAGCTTGCATATCAGCAGCTACGCCTACTTCTACATTCCTATGGTTCTACTTTTGATACTTTCTACATATTCTTAGGATGTATTCAGGACTAATCTCAACTCCCTATCCTCATGTTGCAGCAAGGTCACTGCTGACTCTTCCTTTCAGCTTGCTGACTGCTGACTTTTCTCCTTCAGTTTAACCAGTGGCATTATATCAGTGTGGCCTTTCTCAGCTAACCAATTATTAATAATGCTCTCCACACTTTTTCTATTGTCCTGCCCAAAACCGTGCCCATCTGCTTCCAGCACTTCTCTTGGCTGCTGCTTTAGGGTGTGGGCACCATCATCAGAGACACAGAACAGCTTGTCCTCCCACAGTTATCCTTATCCTCTGCACTTGCACGTGTCTGCCTTGATGTTCACTGGGGAACTTCCCACTTTGTGGCCACTCATTGCTGTGCTCAGCAGGGACACGGTTTTGTTTGGACGGGAGCTGCCGGAGCGACATATGCAGCAACTGAAGCCGAGAATAGCAGAGGCTGGGCAGATTCTATTTGTCCCAGAATGCAGGAAAGAGAGTGAGAAAAGCACAAGGAAATTTCAGACTTTGTTACTTTGTAATCTAATTGCCCCGGGGAAACTCAGCAATGGATGGTGCTCTGCTGCTACTGCCAATGCCTTCCATGAGAAAAATTCATTGCAGGAAGGAGCAACATCATCTGACAGAGACCAAGTGTGCCAGCAGTTGCTCCAGCTGCTCCTGCCATCAGCCCCTGCAGGAAGGAGCACAGCCCCCAATGCACGTGGGCTTTGGCTCCCTCTGGCACAGAAGCCCCCCGGGGGCACAGGTCTCTGGGGCAGGAGACGGGCACCAGCGCTGCCAGGGGCTCGAGGGGTGGCGGGTCTGCTTGGCCGGCCACTCTGCCACACCTGCTGATGTCAGCGCTCCCCGGGCCCCAGGGCTCAGAGCAGCATTCGTGCCCGGGCCCACACCTTCCTTGTGCAGTCACACCCGCAGGTTTAGGATGGCCACCAGCTGGGACGTGTCCCAAGGAGGCCGTGCCAGTTTCCCTGCAAGGTCCCGTGCCCTTCCCAGCGCGGCTGCGTCAGCAGCCCTGGCGGCTCCTTCTGCTGCCCCTGAGCCCGCAGAGCAGGGCAGCCTTTGCTGATGCTCTGAGCCCTTGCTAAAGGGCCCTTGCTAAAGATCTTCTCGGCCTGGCTTAGACACCTGGGGCCAGGCATTCCTTCCAACCTGGGCCAGTTTGGGTGGGCTGGGGGCAGCCCCGAGGCAGGCGGCAGTGTGTGCAAGGGCCCTTGGTGACACGCTGCAGCATGGTCACCGTGGCATCGAATGGAACCGGGTGTCCAAGGGCCCTTTGTGACACCCGGTGGCATAGGAGCTGGCGGTGACAAGAGCAGGCCACAGTGCTTGCAGCACACCGCGGGACAGGACAGGACAGAGCGGTGCCGTGAGGAGCCCCCGCACAGCGCGCTCGTTCGCGTCCCACCCGGAGCTTTTCTTAAGCGTTGTTCCTGCAGCTGAGCTCCAGGCCAGACCACAGGACCTTCTTACCTGTGGTCTCCCTGAGGCTTCTCTTCTGCAGGTGCCCTTGAGGCCAGACCACAATCCTTCACAGGAGTCTCCTGTCCTTGTGGCAGGAGCCCTTGAGACCGAGTGCAGAACTTGCTGTCCTGTAGCCTTCCTGAGGCTTCTTTCTTGACGGTGCCTTCCAGGCAGGAGTGCAGGACTTGGTGACTTGGAGCTTTTCCAAGGCACCTCTCCTGCAAATAGCCACAAATCCAGTCCGAGACATGGAGCAGCGACCCCCAAAAGTGCCCAAGCTGGCCTGGGTGGAGGAGGAGGAAGAAGGCCCTGCAGCTGCCCTGGCACAGGACACTGAAGAGGTGGTGCCATTCCAGCCACCACACGAGGGTGAGTGGCAGAGCTGGGCAACAGGACTGGTGCCTGCGGCCAGCTTGGCTCCACGCCATTCCGTGCCGGGCCGGGCCGTGCCGGGCCATGCCATGCTATCCCCTGGGGACATGCCCCTGGACAGGACGGAAGAGGGGCCGGGCAGACAGCCCGCAGTGGCCGTGCTCCATCCCCTGGCGCATCCCGGGCCTCTCTCTGCCTGGGGAGCGCAGGGCTGGGCCGTGTAGTCCGGCCCCTCCCGCAGCCCCTCATCTCTGGCTGCGCTCGCTCTTTGCCAGATGCAGCCCCGGAGCGCACACAAGAGCAGGAGTCCCGCCGTGGCCGCTTCCGCAGAACAGCACAGGTACCTGCAGCCATCCCCACCTGGGCTGGGCCTGCTCTCCCTGCTCAGCCCAGCACCGTGTGTGCAGCACTCCATGCAACATCCCTGCCTTCTTGCCCTTCTCCTACAGTTTGTTTGCAACTTCATCAAGAGGATTAAGGAGGAAGAGACCATGGGCGCAGGCCTCAGACCATACTCGCCCATCTTCCAAAGCAAGAGCAGTGCTGCCCTGCTGGCTATGCTTGTAGAGGAAGATGTTTACAATCCCAAGCAAGTAAGCAGCCTGTGGCCAGGGTTTGATCCCCCCAGGAATTGCTTGGCCTCCAAAGGCAGGCATGCTGGCTGCTGTGAGCCTTTCAGGCCACATGGCAGCGTGGTGGCAAGGGAAGCACCCCTCTGCAGAAGCTGGGAACATTGCTCTCTCTGGCAGCTTTCCAAGTCTCCCGGTGCCTTCTCCAGGTGCCTGCCATGGTCAGCTACATCCACCAGTGGCTCTTGGCCAATGATTCTGCTGAGCACAGGCTGGACAAGACCCTGCTGGATCTCACTGAAGCACAGCCAAAGGACGCCGTCATGACGCTCCTGCGTGTGGCCCCGTCCTGTGACAGGTATGGGGCCCACCTGCCCCTGATGGGCTCCCCAGCCCATCACCCTGCACAGCCTGCCCCAGGTGTCTGACCAACAGAGAGTTCCAGGGCCCTCTGGCTGCTCCCTTTCCCAGCCCTGGCATGGCAGCCCCTGAGCCTGCTGCCACGCTCCCTTGCTGCCTCTCAGGGCTCTGTCCCCACAGGGCTGGGCTGTCTGGGTGCTGCTGCCAGGGGGGCAGTGGGCAGTGGCAGAACTGGCAGCCAGCTCAGCTGGCCCCGGTGCTGTGTCTGAGACCCCCCTGAGACACAGCTCTAACCCCGCAGAGCTGCCATGGCCATGTGGAAGACCATCATGGCCTCAGCCAGGACTGCGGAGCTGGCACAGCTGATACTCCTGGATGTGCTGGGGAGCTGGCCAGAGCACAGCACCTGCACCTCCGGTGGGGGCGAAACGGCTGTCTTTGCCCTGGCTGTGAGTTTCTGCAAGTGGCCTTTGCTGGCCCCAAGGCTGCCTCCCCAGCAGCTCTCCATCCTCCTTCCCCCACTGCATCTCCCTGCCTCAGGCGCTGGCCTGAAACCTGGCCCAGGGACAGCTTCAGGGCCACCAGGCTCCGTGCTCCCCCTGCGCCTCTCCTGGCCTCTCCCTGCCACGCTCGGGCCCGGCCACACGGACACCTGGGCACTGAGCGCTGTCTCGGGGGCTCTGTCCTTTGCAGGCAACTGTGGTGATGTGGAAAATCCTCCAGGTGCCCTGTCTCCCACGGATATTGAGGCTGTATTTCCCCCAGCTATTTGTGCATCTGCTCTTCCAAGTGTTCTTCAGCACTCTGGATACACCAGAGGAGGTCCTTACCTTCTGGAAGGCATGCCAGGAAGAGCATGGCCTTGCCACCAGCCCCAACAGGTGCTCCGTGCCAGTCCTCCTGGCCCTGCCACGTGGCCTGCCAAGGAGCCAGTGCTGCCTGTGTGACCTGGGCTTTGCTCTGCACACAGGTTTGCAGTGCGGACCCTGAAGTCCCTGCTCTGCCTGCTCCGCTGCGAGGATGTGGTGGTGGCAATGGAACGCAGGTGTGCCTGGGACACGCTGCTCTCTGTTGACACTCACCACTTTGCCGTGGCTCTGCTTGCCAGGTGAGACCCCCTTCTCCCCACGGCCTCTGACATTTGTGCTCTGTGCCCAGGTGCCCCACTAAGTGCCCGTGGTAATGGGCGGGAGGGCCTTGTCCCTGAGGGACAGCCAAGCAGACTGGAAAAGGCTGGGAGAGGAGGCTGCCCATCAGCAACCAACTCCCAAATGGCCCAGGTCCCCTTGCTGGAAGGGTGCTGGGGGAAGATGAGAACTAGGTGAGCCACTCCTGGGAGAGGTTTGCCCCACTGCCTCAGGGGTCTTGTTTCCTTTCTCCCCTCTTCAGAGAAATTCGCCGTCTAGCCATACACTTCTGTTCCGCGGTTGCATTCTACCTGCTCGCCCTGCTCGGCCAAGAGATGCCATACTGGGATTTCCCTGCCCTGGCATTCCTTGTGGAGGTGAGCCTCAAGGCCAGCACTGCCTGGCTGAGCTGCCTCCCAGCTCTCTGCCCTCTCGTAGCCACAGCTGCCAGGACAAAGACACCCGTGCCCGTGCCCTGTGCTGCTGCCTGGGCCATCTGCTGCTGCCTGGGCCCGGCCCTTTGCGCTTCTGGGCCCTGTGCGCTTCTGGGCTCCTGCCGGCCGGCTCCCCTTTCACTGCCCTGTCCCTTTCAGGTCCTCGACTGCCTGGACTTGAGGGAATGCAGTGACAGTCTTCTGGAGATCATGGCACAGAACCTGCAGAGCGAGCACATGGCGAGGCGTTACTTGGCACTCAGAGGCCTCGTAGTGCTGGGCAAGAATCCCTTGATGGTGAGAATGGGCCCGTGGCTGAAGCCCTGCAGGCAGCGTGGGGCTGGGCAACGCAGTCGCTTGGCCTTGCCTGGCCTTCGGGCACTGGGGCAGCTGCTCCCAGCTCTCCTGCCTCCCGCTTCAGCTGCCCGAGTGCTTCGGGACAGGCCTTTGGCCTCTGGGCCCTGCGGCAGCAGGGCGGCCTTTCACAAAGTTGGCTTCCACGCAGGCCGAAAAAATGCGGAGCCTGACTGAAAGTCTTGTGGAGCTCCTGGAGGAAAATGATAGTGACATGATCAGGATGACCATTCTTCTACTCAGACATTTACTCCTGGATAATGGTGCCCCAATACCCACCCCCATCGCCCTGCAGCTGGCTGAGGCGCTCCTGCCACTCTTTGACCGCGTAAGGCTCTGTGCCCACAGCCACGGCCACTGGCTGCTGCCCGCACACTTGGTGCCCTGTGCAGATGCAGGCCTGTGCCCTGGGGGGCCTGAAGCAGCTGATGCTCAGCTCTTTTGCCCTTCTCTTTCATACAGGATGATATCCAGGTGCAACTGAGCTCCATGTCTGTCTTTCAAGAGATGCTCGACTTATTAACAGAAGAGGGAAGAAAGGCCCTGAAGTCCCACGTGCGCCAGAGCCTGCTCCCACTCTACTTCCACTGCCATGATGAGAATCAGATTGTTGCTGAGGTGAGCACTTGTGGCCAGCTACTGTCCCCCTGGCAGGGGGTTGCGCTGCCTCCTGCCCTGGCACCTTGCGGGCTGCAGCCTCTTGCAGCCTGTGGCATCGGCTGCCTCCTGTGCCCTGCACTGTGGGGCCATCAGTGCGTCTCTGCTGCTCTCCAGGCCTCCCGGGAAACGCTGCATTCTACGGCCAGATTCCTGAAGAGGAGGGATCTCCAACAAATGCTACAGGTGGATCAGAGGTTTGGCGAGTGCCTGGTAAGAGCAGCCGAGAAACCCCAGCCTCAGCCTGCAGAAGGCCCCTGAGGGCGGTGCTCAGTCTGCGGGGCTGGCAGCTGTGCCCCTGCCCGCTGCTGCTCCCAGAGGCCGCGCAGCCTCTTCTCCAGGCTCCCGTGGGCCCGAGCCGGGCGCCCACGCAGTCCCGGCCCAGGAGGGCGGCGGGGCGGCACCGCGGCTCCCCGGGTAGCAGCCGGCCCTCCGGCCCCGCCCCTCGGGAGCCCGGCGCCAGCTGCTGCTGGCCACGCCTCAGGGCTCTGCGAGCAGGGGAGGGCCGGGCCTGGGCGTAGGCAGCGCCGGGCCCAGGGCCTGGGCCCGCGCCAACCCTTCCCTCCTGCTGCTCTCTCCAGCTGGCAGAGGACAGGAGCCGAGCAGCCGAGCACCTGCGCCGGGCCCTGCGCTACCTGCAGAGCCCACAGGAGCCCCTGCAAGAGGCGGCCGTCAGCTTCATGGGTGAGCCACGAGCCCGCGCTCCCTCCCCTGCCCACCGCAGCTGGGCCCCGGCCCCGCCTGCTGCCCCGGCAGTGCCACCCGGGCCCGGCGCCGTGGAGGCCCGCCGGGCCCGGGCATTGCTGCTGCTGCCCTCTGGCAGCCGTGCCCTTGGGCGGCAGCATGCGGCAAAGGCTCGGGCTGAGCCCTGCGGGGCCAGCAGCCCGTGTGGCCACAGCGCCGGCAGCGCCGCTGGCAGGGAGCTGTGCTGCTGGGGCCGTGACAGGCTCTGTGTTCACAGGGATGGCCGGCCGGCACCTGAGGGGGCAGCAGCAAGAGCTTCAGCTGATCTGCAGTGGTGAGTGAGTGAGGGCAGCGGGCTGACTGCGGGGGCAGGCACGGGAAGCTGCAAGCCCTGCCCCGGCTGCGGAGGGCTCTGCTCCCGTGGCCAGAGCACACAGACATTTCAGGGCCACGTGTGGTATTCGTGGCCAGCAGCTTTGGGCTGATCCCCTCGGTCCCTGCTCCCTGCGGGCCATGGCAAGAGCCGGCCGGGATGACCCTGCCAGGGGGTTCACCTCGGCTCCCTGCACATCCGGGATCTGACCTTGGCTCTGTTCCTCTCTCTTGCAGCCCTTGAAGAAATGGCCTATGACAGCAGTCCCGCAATCAGAAATGCTGCAATTGAATCTTGTTTAGTTCTCCGGGCTGTACAGAGAGCTCCGTACTCCACATGGCATAAGCTGCGAGATCAATTCCGCAGTGCATGGAAGAAACGGCCTCGTCTGTGGGGCACTGCCTTGCTGTTCTGCTGCAGCTCCTCAGAGAGATGATCTGCGCAAGGCTCTGTCTGCTGGGCCTCTTGAGCCAGCAGGGGTTTTCTTCTTCTCTTCGATTTTTGTGTTTGTATTTTCCTTTTTGTTGACAATGTAAATATAGAGTATCTTCCAATACACAGAGTCCCAGGATCTTTCTTTTCCTGCACAGTGTCCGTAGGGCATAGGGGAAGAGGGGCAAAAGGGTGCTTGTGCTCATCCAGCTGCCCAAGCGTGCAGTGTTTCAGGGAAAAAGGCCAGAAGCCCCTTGGCCTCTGGTGGTTCTGCTGAAGCCTTTGTGCTGCCGACAGAGCAGCTGGGCAGGGGAAGGAGCTGTGGGGATCCCTGCCAGAGCGGTGCCTGGAGATGGTCACAAGCCCTGTGCCACGCAGGAAAGGCCATCCGCGTCCTCCTGCCCGTGTGCTGCTGGTTGCTTTGCTGAGGGCTCCCAGGTGCCTCTGGATGGGGCTTCTCTGGAGCTGCTGTGGGGCTGTGGCGCTGCTGCCGGGAAGCTTGGCCGGGCTGGGGGACACCGTGAGTCACTGGTAAGCCCTGAGCAATGGGTTGGCAGAGGCCATAAGCAGCCTCCTGGCAGCCGCCTTGATCCTGACAGCCGACTGCTCTGGCGCTTCCTTGGTGACCGGTTGGAGGGACCCCCTGGAATCAGGCGTGGAACCCTGGTCCTGGCCTTTCAGGCCTCTGAGGCCAGGAGTTGCGGGGCTGGGCATGTGGCCTGTGCTCCAGACTGGAGCCCCCCGCCCCTCAGCCTTAGGCATTGAGCTCCACTGCCTGCTTGCTGAGTCTTGCTCCTGTTGCTCCAGGGGAGGCCTAGCTCTGTGGCTTTACATCCCATTGAGCCAGAAGAGCAGCAGCTTGGATCCCAGAGGGGTCACAGAAAGGCCCTCTTGGACAAAGGGCATTCCTGTCATTCCCAGGGCAGGGCCACATGAGAGTGCAGCGGGCACCTTCAGGGCCACCTGGGCCACCTCTCTGTGTGCAGGGCTGGCTCTTTGCTTTGCTGCTCTCGGCCTTTTGTCGTCGTACTCCTTGGGCTGCCTGCAGCGAGGGGCAGCCCTATAAGGAGGGTGAAAGGCCCCGTCTCCCACATGTCAAGGCGGAAATGCAGCTCTCCCGGCCCTCAGCCCACGCTGTAAGCAGAGCAGAGCCTTTTCCCCAGCCCTGATGGCTTTCTGCCTGCTTCTGGCCCCTGGCCACCATGACCCACTGCACTCGCTCTGAGTCACCTACAGGATGGCTGGTGCCTCTTAATTTGCTGACCCTGGGACGTGAGGGTCACTGAGGGAAAGGTGGGTGTCCCAATGCTGAGGGCACACGTGGGTCACTAAGCAGACTTGGGCCTTCCCCAGCAGGTTGCAGGTGTCTGGCCTTATGTGTCGTGTTACAGTGGTTGTGCTGCTGCCTGGTCCTGTCCCTCTTGTCACCCTCACCCAACCTGGACCCTCTGACCTGCCTTCAAGAAACCCTGTTGCATCAGACATGGTGTCAAGAGCCCTCCTTCACCTGCCGCTCCAGCGCACATTACAAGCTCCGGGCCTGAGAGCAAGGGGGGCTGGGGCAGCTGGTCTCTCAGACCAAGAGGGAACCGCTCTCGACAGCAGCGGGCCATGGACGTTCCCCGCACCAGATAAAATCATCTCCAAGTTGTGGAGAGCATTATTAATAATTGGTTAGCTGAGAAAGGCCACACTGACATAATGCCGCTGGTTAAACTGAAGGAGAAAAGTCAGCAGTCAGCAAGTTGAAAGGAAGAGTCAGCAGCGACCTTGCTGCAACATGAGGATAGGGAGTTGAGATTAGCCCTGAATACATCCTAAGAATATGTAGAAAGTATCAAAAGTAGAACCATAGGAATGTAGAAGTAGGCATAGATGCTGATATGCAAGCTGACCAATCCTGAATTTAACTTTTGCAATATGTATGAAGCTCATTACTAACTGTATTTAACCCGCCGTACTGATCAATAAAATTGAGCCTGTGATGATCAAAATGATGTCCTGGTTCCCTTCCGTCGACAAATGGTGGAGAATGCGGGCATAACCGAATCTCTGCCCTTTTTCTCGGATTAAAAGAAAAAGGGATTACGCCACGGTCCGGAAGTTGGGTTTGGGTCCCAGCAGCCGGGACGGTGCCGGAATTTGAAGCACCCTTAAGGTTCACAACCGTGACTTAAGCCAATACGTGTCCGCAGGAGCCTGGAGAGCTGCAACAGCGCGCGCTGATTAATAGGTATGGATAGGCAAGCGGCATATGATTTATTTACCGCCTATTTAGAGCGGCGTGGGATAAAAGGGATAGATTTAAAAAAGGAGTTACCAGGGTTATTAGCCTATGGCCATGCTAAGGGTATCTTTTCTAATCCTCATACAGTGCATGAGTTATCAGAGTGGAGAAAGTTTGGGGAAATATTGTGGGATACAGTACTAGACGATGATAAGTCAGCAAAGAAATTCGGGAAGTTATGGCGGGTGCTGTATAACACGTTACTTCAGCAGGTCTCTGAGAGAAAGGCAGCAGAAAGGGCAACAGAAGCTCATAAGAGGAATATAGGGTATGGTCGTGAAGATGATCCCCTGGCACCCTCTGTAACTAAAGTACTTATGCCTAAGAGTCCCCAGCAAAGTGGTGTGGAGGATTTCTCTATAGGAGCAGTGGAACCATCTGCACCTTTCCTGTCAGAGGGGGAGGGCGAGTCGGATGGTGGAGGTAGGAGCAAGCCAGCTTTGCCTCCGCCACCATCTTCAGGCGGGTCGGATGGTGGGAGTAGGGGCAAGCCAGCTTCGCCTCCGCCGCCAGCCTTGCCTCCGCCGCTTCCCCTCAGTGAGCCGGCTCAGGTTACAGCCTCGGTGGGGGGTTCACCTCCCCCGCCCGAGCCGGCTCCAGCGGGGGGGCTGGTTTCCCCTCGCGGGCTGGCTCCGTGTGAGCCGGCTCCAGTTTCACTGTCAGCTCCAGCGGGGCTTCCCCCACATGAGCCAGCCTCTGCTTCACTGTCCCCCCCGCGCGAAACCTCGGTGTCTGCACCGAAGCGCCAGCAGCATAGCACCCTTAAAGGGCCAGATCTCATCCCAGGGGCACACCGTGATCCATGGGGGGAGATGGCTAAACAGAGGAGGGAAGCTTGGGCTGCTTTGGCGAAAGAAGTAATGCAAATGGGGGATGGTGAGGCGGTGGAAATAGCTTCTAGTCTTGCATGTCCAGTTACATACACACCACAGTATGATGCACAGGGGAACCTTACGCATAATATAGCAGAATATACTCCCTTAGATTGGAAGCTGTTAACTCAGCTACGTTCTACGGTTAGTCAGTTTGGAGTAAAAAGTGAACCTGTTAAGCAAATGTTAGATTATCCTTTTAATACTCAGGTTTTATGTCCTAATGATTTAAGAGGAATAGTTCGGTTGATATTTACTCAGCATCAGCAGTTATTGTTTAATGCACATGACCAATTACATGGAGTAACAGTAAAGGAGCTGATGGGCTTAGAGGCATTTTTACGTACAGAGGTACAGATGATATTGGGAGAAGATAAACTTACAGAGTCTATGTGGTTAGTGCGTGCTGCAATAGACATGGTTAAAGAGCCAGGAGGGTTACCGGCTTATATGGGTATTAAGCAAGGAAGGGAAGAATCATTTGGAAATTTTATCGATAGAACAGCTACAGCTATAGGGCTGGTGTTGCAGGGCGCTGTTGAAGCAGGTGTGCTTTGCAAAATAGCAATCCAGCAACCCAAAGAGTGTTAGCTACTTTAGGGGCAAATTAGACTATTGAGGAAGCATTAGAGCGAATGGCATTAATGCCAACAGCTTCACAGGCATTTATAGCAGAAGCCTTAAAGGAATTAGGATTAGGATTGCAAAAGCATAGTCTACTCAAAATCAGGTGTTAGCTGCTCTTGCTTCTCTCCGAAATGGCTCACTGGCAGTCACGTAAAGAGGCTCGAGACCATTCATCAAGTGTTACCGATGCGGCAATGAGGGACAGACACAAGTTACTGCCGTGACATCGGAGACACCAGCAGCTGCCGTGACATCGCTGCTACCTCCTGTCTGCAACCTGCAACAACCGGGAGCCTCGGCTTGGACTTATCAGCAGCAGTAGACGTCACACTAATGACGAACCGGCCTGAGAGGATACCCACTGGAATAAAGGGTCCTCTTATACTAAATGGACAAACATGTGGAGCATTATTGCTGGGACGTTCCTCTATAACTATGTTGGGATTATTTGTTTTGCCTGGTGTTATCGATGCGGACTTTACAGGGGAAATACAAATTATGGCTTACACCCTTTATCCTCCAATTAAAATTACAAAAGGACAACGCATTGCACAATTGGTACCACTGTCACAAATGACATCAGGAATACAATCATTTACTGGGCAAGCACGGGATGAAAAAGGTTTTGGCTCTACTGGTGTTACACTTTTAACTGTGGATTTACAAAATAGACCAAAACAAAAGGTTGAAATTACCTATGGGCATCAAAGCATAACCCTTTATGGATTATTGGATACAGGAGCAGATACTAGCATCATTTCTCCAGAAGCATGGCCACAACATTGGCCTCTATTTCCCTCATCAAACTTGCTCACAGGAGTGGGAGGATTTACATTGGCAAGCAGGTCGCCGTCTTTGTCTGTGTGCATTGAGAATCAACAAATATCTGCTGTGTTTTCAATTGTTCAACTGCCTCCTACAGTTTCCTGTTTAATTGGAAGGGACATTTTAACACAATTGGGAGTGGTGTTAACTAATCAGCACCCTTTGGGGTAATTGCCATTGCTTGGACTTTCCCCATTCCACTCACCTGGAAAATGGATACACCGGTGATGGTTAAGCAATGGCCATTAAAAGGGGAGAGTCTTATGCATGCCCATGAATTGGTACAGGAACAATATACAAAGGGACACCTGCGACTGTCCACAAGCCCTTGGAATACACCTATTTTTGTAATCAAAAAGAAATCAGGGAAATATCGTTTGATACATTATTTGAGGGCTGTAAATGACCAAATGGAACCAATGGGGGCCTTACAGCCTGGTCTTCCAAATCCAGCTATGATTCCAGAACACTGGCCACTTTTAATTATTGACCTAAAGGATTGTTTTTTCACTATTGGCCTGCATCCTGATGACATGAAGAGATTTGCTTTTACTTTACCAGCAATAAATCGTGGGGAACCAGATAAAAGATTTGAATGGACATCTCTTCCGCAGGGCATGCGCAACTCCCCCACTTTATGTCAGCTTTATGTTGATGCTGCATTACAGCCACTACGTCGCAAATGGCCAGCAACTATAATATATCATTATATGGACGATATTTTGTTTGCACAGCAACAGCCATTCTCCTCTTTACAGATTAACACCATTAAAAATACTCTTGCTGCATATTCACTTGTTATTGCTGCAGAGAAAATTCAGACTACAAAGCCCTGGAAATATTTGGGATGGACTTTGACGGATCAAATAGTGATACCACAAAAATTGGAATTACAATTGGACATTAAAACTCTACATGATGCACAGAAATTGCTGGGAGACTTACAGTGGCTGAAGCCTATTGTGGGAATACCAAATCACTTATTAGAAGCCCTACGGCCTTTGTTAAAAGGTGTGGACCCTACTACTCCTGTACACCTGACAAAGGAGCATCATCTTGCCTTGCAGCAAATTAGTAACTGTGTACAGCAAGGGTATGTGTCTCGTCGACAACTCGACCACCCCATTGACCTTACTATCTGGAATAGCCCTTGCCACTTGCTTGGTGCTCTCTCTCAGTTGCAAAAGAAAACGGGGGAGATACGGGTGTTGGAATGGTTATCACCACCACTACAGCATAAGAAAACAATATCTTCATAAATTGAACAATTGGCTGCATTAATCAAAAAGGGGCGTCTCAGAATTCTTGAAGTGGATGGTAGAGAACCTGCTACTATTAGATTGCCTATGGAAAAAGAAACCTTGGACTGGTACTTGATAAATTCAAAGAATTTACAAGAAGCATTATTGATGTCACCTGCTAAAGTAGAGACTAGTAAATTAGTGCCTAGAGTTTTGCAATGGATGACAGAATGGAACTGGATTACTCGACCTTTAAGAGAAGAAAACCCCATAGAAGGAGCTATTACAGTTTTTACAGATGCAGGAAAGAAATCAAGGCGTGCTGCTGTTACCTGGCAAGAAAAAGGACAATGGAAGCATCAACTCCTCACAGCAGACCCTGCAGATAGCTTACAAACTTTGGAATTGTTAGCAGTAGTATGGGCGGTGTCCAACTTACAGGAGCCTTTAAATGTGGTCACAGACTCTATGTATGTTGCAGGAGTAGTCAAATGAATAGAGGAAGCAGCAATTAAGGAAGTGAATAATAAACGATTGTATGAGTTACTGATACAGTTAAGGAAAGCTTTACGGGAAAGAGCAAACGGTACCCTTAAGCAGTATATTGAAAAACATCAAGATTTGGCAGATCTACAAGCATGTTTGGCTAAGGTTTTGTATGTGATTAATCATTTATGCATTTTTGAGGAAGATGATACCCCCCCTGCAATGAAACATCATCCGAGGTCAGGACAGGAAAATACTAAGGAAACAGAGGTCTGGGTTAAGTATAAGAACCCAAGCACAGGATTATGGGAAAAACCTGCAAAGGTATTATATTGGGGTCGGGGGTATCTTTGTGTTTCCTCACCTACAGGGCCTTTGTGGGTGCCTGCTAAGTGGACTAAACCTGTTTTTGATGCAGCCTCTGGTGGATCGCCTTACGGAGGAGGACAAGGAGCGACTGGGGAAGAAACTGCTTCTAGTCCTACAACCACTACTGTTTCAATTGAAGGGGTACTCGGAAGCGGTGGACAGAGCACTGACACGTCACTATCGGACAGCCCAGGAGTTGATTCGTTTCATTGACTCATTATCAACTTTTCACTTAACAGATCCAGCGAAACTACATTGCCTTGACTGTCACAATCCACATTGTGCTGCCTGGATAGCCCTACGTTGTGGGGGTTGTAAAAGAACTTTTTGGATAGAACAATCATTATTACGGGATTTGTGGTGTCATACTTGTGAACACGAGCACACGTGGGGAAAAAGCTGGCAAGATGAATTAAAGAGACAAACGGGGCAAAACGCATATATAGCTTTAAATCTTTATGAGTCTCCTGAACAGAAGGTTCTTGCTTATTATCGATGGGAAATACAATGTATTGTAAATAGAATTAAGGTTCAAAGTAAATCACGTATAGTTTCCATAAGGTGTAGGAAATTAGTGCCTTTAACACAGCATTCAGTTGTAGGACCCTTCCAAGGGGATCCAGATAGAGTATTAGATTGCTGCATTGATAAGTTGAAAAAATTAAGTTTGAAAGTGGCAGGACCAGTGAAATTAGGAGCAGCAAGATTGAAGACAGATAAGAAAAAGAAGGCAAAAAAGGGAACGGTCTCATTTGAATAGGGGTATCAGTGATTGCTAATTAATTTTCTATGATTAGAACAATTTTACTGTTGTGGGACCCTCGGGAGGATATAGTTGTTGAGGAGGATAACGAACAAGAACTACGATTACGAAATAAGATACACCTTGTGTTAAAGAAGGACCTTGAGCTGTTAGCCTCATATAGTAAAAAGGCTGAAGAGGCTTTGCGATCACCACCATTGAATTGGTTGCTTTGGGTTGAAGATACACAATTTTATACTGGTCCTTACTTACATTCGCTTCCTTGTTATGTTTGCAAAAAGGATAAAGATAAATGCTATGCATGGGTAGCTTTGCATTGTGCAGATTGTAATCAGGTTTATTGGTATTCACAGAAGTCATTGGGATATTTAAGGTGTACATCTTGTTTTGGAAAGTGGATTCGAAATCATATCTGGGTTAGAGCTCTTGAACAAAGTACTGGCCTGCCAGGACGGACAGGATTACAGCTCTTTGAGAGTGCAGAACAAGTGGTTATAGCATATCTTAGGTGGAAGTTACAGGAAAACCTTAGAATATTTGAAATTACTAGAGCCTCACGTATCATAGCAGCTCGCTGCAAAGCTGATTTGCCTTCAAACTTACCTCGTGCTATACTTGTGAGCAAGGATGCTGATTTAGAATTAGATCAGTATATTCAAGAATTGACTCAGCCTTACAATAGACAATCTAGCAAACCAGGGAAAAGACAGCGAAGAAAGAAAAAACAACGTAAGCAGAAGGAAGAAAAGGAGAAGCAAAGTAAGCAGAAAGAAAAATGAGGTTTGTTTTTGTTATACTGCTCAATGCTGTAGCAAGTGAAGCAGTAGGAGTAACACACTTTAGTCAACCAAGGGAAAATTTATGGGTAACACTTGCTAATCAAACTAACCAATCATCACTTTGTCTTAGTCTTGGAGGAGTCACTAACCCATTTCGAACATGCCTGGTGGGACTTCCGGTGTGGTCTCCTGGAGAATTTTGCAGTTTGATAAACAATCAAACCTTATGTATGTCTAACATGTCAAACATCACATTGCCGGTGCAACAAGGGTATACTGCAGGTCAGAGTGATGGCTATCGTCAATGCTTACTAATCCAATCACTTAACACCTCTTTGCATTCTCCTCCTGAAGAATTGGATCTTTTTGGAAGTACAAATGCCAGCATATCTAACACTACAGCTGGTGGATGGTTTAGCTTCAAACTTTTGGGTGCTCAGAATTTAAACCAACCTAAAGAAACATGGGCCACCCTAGATTCATCCCTGAATGTGAGTGAATTCTCCCCACAGCATTACAGTCAATGTAACAGCACAAATATCACGGCACCAATGAAATTACCCACAGGAATATTTTTGATTTGTGGAGACAGGGCATGGAATGGTATACCAGCTAAACCACAAGGTGGACCCTGTTTTTTGGGAAAATTGTCACTGTTTCATCCTAATGTGTCCTTGCTAATGCAGCTGAGTCAAAATTCAAACAGGAGAAAACGTAGCATACATGACTTAGACTGCAGCAAGATAGGAGATCCATGGTTTTGGGGCACATTCAAACAGGTGGTGGTTTCAACTATCTTACCAGGAGGATCTGCCATTAAAGCCATGAATTTAGCAAAACAATTAGGATGCTGGGCAAAGAATGAGCTGAACAAGACATCACAAATTCTAGACATGTTAACTGCAGATGTGCAAAGTGTTAACCATGCTGTTTTGCAAAATGGAGCTGCTGTAGATTTTTTGCTCTTAGCACAAGGGCATGGATGTGAAGAGTTCGAGGGAATGTGTTGCATGAATCTGTCTGATCATTCAGTGTCCATTCACACTAAGATAAAAGAGTTACAACAGGGACTTCACAAACTTAAGGAAGAAGACGGTTTAGGAATTGACGAATGGCTTAAAAGCTTAGGACTTGGACCGTGGCTGAGGAACCTTGTGATCTATGCTATAGGACTGCTGGGTGTAATTTTACTGTTTTTGCTTATTTTGCCTTGTATCTTTAACTGTATCCAAAACATGGTCAGCCGTACAATAGCAAAAACATGGCAAACTAATCTCCTTGCACAAGAAGAAAACGGGGAAAATGTGGAGAGCATTATTAATAATTGGTTAGCTGAGAAAGGCCACACTGACATAATGCCGCTGGTTAAACTGAAGGAGAAAAGTCAGCAGTCAGCAAGCTAAAAGGAAGAGTCAGCAGCGACCTTGCTGCAACATGAGGATAGGGAGTTGAGATTAGCCCTGAATACATCCTAAGAATATGTAGAAAGTATCAAAAGTAGAACCATAGGAATGTAGAAGTAGGCGTAGATGCTGATATGCAAGCTGACCAATCCTGAGCTCAACTGTTGCAATATGTATGAAGCTCATTACTAACTGTATTTAACCCGCCGTACTGATCAATAAAATTGAGCCTGTGATGATCAAAATGATGTCCTGGTTCCCTTCCGTCGACACCAAGTTTAGCTAGTAAGGTAGTAAGGTAGAAACCATTAACTGCTGGCAAATCTGGCACTAGTCTCTAAGTTCCATTAGGTTTCTTTATTGCTAATCTAGGAGGAATACATTTTGACTCCCATTCTTCCAATAATCCTGATGTCAGGAATTTATTCATTGTTGCCTCCGTTCTTTTCCCAGCCTATAGTCTTCAAAGGTATTGCTTTCTGACTATGGCCTAACTCTTGTCTGCAGCTCAATTGTAATAGGGTCTGCTCATTTGGATTTTCCTGGGCTATCAGTATCCCATACTCTTGGCTACACCTGATTCAATACTTGCTCTAAATAGTTATTCTTGTTTGTTGGTCTTGTGTCAATTGTCAGTCCTACTGCTAAAACCAATTTGTCTTCAGGTACCTTCAACTTAATTTTTCTTTTCCTAAACGGAACTGTTGTATCGAAATTTTCAAGCAAATCTCTGCCTAGGACAGATTTGGGTGCGTTTGGTAAATAAAGAAACTGATGGATTGCCAGTTTCTTCTTGATTTTCCATTTAAGTGGTTGCAGGAAGAATGCATTTTCTGGCTGGCCCGTGGCTCCTATTGCTTGAAGATAGTTCTCACTTTTGGGTATCAGTGCTTGATTCAAGAGTGAAAAATGGGTTTCCACTATTTATTGAAAATTCCACCTCTTCATCATCCTTTAGCCTTATTTTAACCTGCTAGGGTAAGAAGTGCTAGGGTAAGAACTGCCCGTCTCGGTCATTTCTTATCATCTAGAGCGGCTACAAGAGTTTGGTGTACTTTGTCTGCTAACTCTGGGCACTGGCCCTATTTCCAGTGTCCTTATTTCTTACAATATGCACATTGATTTGGCCCCAGCTTGGTCTGTGCCTGGTTTGAAACTCCTCTGCCTCTGCTACTTTTGCCCCTGCCTCTGTTTCATGCGCGTCCTCTCCTTGGTGCTGATCCAGAGCTGCCACCATGGCTGCAGGGAGTTCTTTTTCTTTTTCTCTGTCTTTATCATCATACGCTTTCGATGCTTTTCTCATTAATGCCTTTAAGTCTCTCTTTACAGGCTCTTTCAGCCTCTGAAGTTTCTGCCTGACACCTGGGCTAGATTGCCCTAACATCAGGGAAACGGACTGCTGCTTTCCCATATCCGACCAGGGATCCAGAGCTGTGCTTTATGTGCAGCTGCTCACAACCTGTCCACAAAGTCAGTGGGTGACTCGTGCTGGCCCTGTGTAACATTATCTATTACTGACCAATTTATTGCTTTTGGACTAGCATTTTGTAATTCAAATTTGACTAGTTCCTGGCATCTGGTTAACATTGCACAGCTGCCTGCATCGTTCGGTTCCCACAAAGGGCTTACAATAGGAGACAGCTGGTCCACTGTGCCTTGTAAGGCTCCACTAGCAATTTGTCCCTGCGCACGTGCTCTGGCTACCTTGATCACCACCAACTCTTTGCTGGTTTTGTTAGCTCTGTCAACATCAAATCAGTAGCACCTCACTCTGGGTCTTGATTCTTGACTATGCACTCCAATCTTTTTGCTACTTTGCCTGGGTTTTCTCTATACATTTTCACTTTTTCCCACCAACGGTTCCGCTCACTCGGAGAAAAGCAGATGTTCACACACATGGCTTCTCCTGGGCGACTCAAGACTAGCCATAAGCGGGGGACTAAAGGCAAAGCTTTCTTGGTTTTATTCCTTGTGTTGGTTGTCACTGGGGGTCTCTGAAAGTGTCCCCTCACCTCATCCTCACTGCCATCTGGGTTTCATTCAGGGGGCCGCGTGGTTGGCTGAGGGGGAGTGTACTCGAGCTGGCCTGGAGTAACTCAGCTGTAAGTCTTGGACACCTAGGACACAATCTTCCTGGTGCATTGGAGCCATTTTCAAACATCTCTGCCCTATGCTGGATGCTGAACAGCTTTATTTTCTGCCTCTTTTCTCTTTCCAAAGTTAGGACTAAAGGTCCTATGGGGCCAAATAAAAAAGCCACAATTCTTTCTGCCCCTCAGGTTTATTCTTCAGGGTAAAAAATATGTCTGCATATATGGCTGGATCTCATTTTTCTTCTTTGCTTCAAAATAACATCAACTGTAAAAATGTATCATAAAGTTTCAGCAGGGGTCACTTTTCACCGCTTCCTAATTGACACCAAGGCTACCATTGGGTAGGCTATTTCATCCAATTACCTTTCTTTGAAAAATTACCCTCTGGCATTCCTCCCAAATCTTTCTCCACTGCTAAATTACGTTCTAGTGGACTCTTTTTAATACCATCTTTACTTCTCGTCTTGTTCATTCTTCATGCTATCAAAATTTCAAAACTTAACAGGATCTAGTAGTACTTCTCCTTTCCTTCTCTTCATCCCCTGTATACTCCACTTCACACACATGGGCTGTCTCTCAGTCACCCAGCACCAATATTCTTTTTTACAGTCCTAACAAGCAATGAAAATAAAAGGATTCCACGTTCCACACAACCTTCGCGGAATTGGGGTTTGATCAGACATAAAACGAATTATCTTAAAAAACCGCCTAAAGTCATACCCGGGAGTATATACTCGTGTCAACCTGGAGTTCACAACCCTTGACTTTTGATGTAGTGTCTAAAAGATTGAGTGACTGCTCGATGTTGTTCAAACGCTTCTCAAAGTCAGACGAGCTCGGTGCTGTGCCCATTTCCCTGGCGTGTTCCGGTTGGTGTTTATTTGTCAGTTAGCGTATGATGGTTTGTTTTCACGTAGCCCGTGCTTTCCACACGTTGGTTTACCCCTAGGTTTTGCCCTCCGTCAAAGCTGTCCCTCATGCCATTGCCCACTCTTTGTTCCAGCTCCTTCCCTGCCTGTCAAGATCATGCAGCTCTTTATTCCTGAACCTTCCCTGTCAGTTTTGCCTTGGACCAATCCCTGACTGCACCACCCCTTTGGAATTCCCCTGTTGCTGCAAGCCCCGCTGATCCAGGTGACCTACCTTCTCCTCCCATCTGGCCTAATTAGTCCCAAGCAACTGATGTAATCCCCTGGCTCCTTCCCTGCAGATTCCTTATTGATCAATCCTCTGTATCCACCGCCCGAGTTGTACCCCTATAAAATCCCACGCACAGAAGTGCTGGCGCCTCTTTGCTGCTGAATCCTTCCCTTGGAATATACCTTTGCCTCTAGAACCTCCCTATCCAGGAGCCTCCTCCTTCTCTTTTGCCTGCTCCGTGCTGCACTTAGTAGATCCTGAACCACTGAGCAGTGACTCATCAGGTTCAGCCGCAGGCAGAACCCACGCCTTGGCCATTCCCCACTCCTGGCGCAGCGCCGCAGTTTTCCCAAGAGCCAGCCCGGGCTCCGCTGGGCTGCGTCACTGGGGAACCTGTCCCAGTGCCTGACCGTGCTCTGGGTGAAAGACCTTTTCCTGATATGGAAATGAAACTTGTCCTATCCCAGCTCCCTGCCCTTTTCTCCAGTGCTGTCACTGCTCCCAACAGTGACGAGAGCTGCAGCAGCCCCTCCGATTCCCCTCAGGAGGATGGTGAAGACCACAATGGCGCCCTTTACTCTCCTCCAGGCAGAAGAAAGTGGCCTCAGCTGCATCTGGGGCTTCCCCTCCAGACCACACTCCATCCTTGCAGTCCTCCTTTGCATTCTGGCTAAAGGCTTCATATCTTTTTCTATTGTCCTGCCCAAAACCGTGCCCATCTGCTTCCAGCACTTCTCTTGGCTGCTGCTTTAGGGTGTGGGCACCATCATCAGAGACACAGAACAGCTTGTCCTCCCACAGTTATCCTTATCCTCTGCACTTGCACGTGTCTGCCTTGATGTTCACTGGGGAACTTCCCACTTTGTGGCCACTCATTGCTGTGCTCAGCAGGGACACGGTTTTGTTTGGACGGGAGCTGCCGGAGCGACATATGCAGCAACTGAAGCCGAGAATAGCAGAGGCTGGGCAGATTCTATTTGTCCCAGAATGCAGGAAAGAGAGTGAGAAAAGCACAAGGAAATTTCAGACTTTGTTACTTTGTAATCTAATTGCCCCGGGGAAACTCAGCAATGGATGGTGCTCTGCTGCTACTGCCAATGCCTTCCATGAGAAAAATTCATTGCAGGAAGGAGCAACATCATCTGACAGAGACCAAGTGTGCCAGCAGTTGCTCCAGCTGCTCCTGCCATCAGCCCCTGCAGGAAGGAGCACAGCCCCCAATGCACGTGGGCTTTGGCTCCCTCTGGCACAGAAGCCCCCCGGGGGCACAGGTCTCTGGGGCAGGAGACGGGCACCAGCGCTGCCAGGGGCTCGAGGGGTGGCGGGTCTGCTTGGCCGGCCACTCTGCCACACCTGCTGATGTCAGCGCTCCCCGGGCCCCAGGGCTCAGAGCAGCATTCGTGCCCGGGCCCACACCTTCCTTGTGCAGTCACACCCGCAGGTTTAGGATGGCCACCAGCTGGGACGTGTCCCAAGGAGGCCGTGCCAGTTTCCCTGCAAGGTCCCGTGCCCTTCCCAGCGCGGCTGCGTCAGCAGCCCTGGCGGCTCCTTCTGCTGCCCCTGAGCCCGCAGAGCAGGGCAGCCTTTGCTGATGCTCTGAGCCCTTGCTAAAGGGCCCTTGCTAAAGATCTTCTCGGCCTGGCTTAGACACCTGGGGCCAGGCATTCCTTCCAACCTGGGCCAGTTTGGGTGGGCTGGGGGCAGCCCCGAGGCAGGCGGCAGTGTGTGCAAGGGCCCTTGGTGACACGCTGCAGCATGGTCACCGTGGCATCGAATGGAACCGGGTGTCCAAGGGCCCTTTGTGACACCCGGTGGCATAGGAGCTGGCGGTGACAAGAGCAGGCCACAGTGCTTGCAGCACACCGCGGGACAGGACAGGACAGAGCGGTGCCGTGAGGAGCCCCCGCACAGCGCGCTCGTTCGCGTCCCACCCGGAGCTTTTCTTAAGCGTTGTTCCTGCAGCTGAGCTCCAGGCCAGACCACAGGACCTTCTTACCTGTGGTCTCCCTGAGGCTTCTCTTCTGCAGGTGCCCTTGAGGCCAGACCACAATCCTTCACAGGAGTCTCCTGTCCTTGTGGCAGGAGCCCTTGAGACCGAGTGCAGGACTTGCTGTCCTGTAGCCTTCCTGAGGCTTCTTTCTTGACGGTGCCTTCCAGGCAGGACTGCAGGATTTGGTGACTTGGAGCTTTTCCAAGGCACCTCTCCTGCAAATAGCCACAAATCCAGTCCGAGACATGGAGCAGCGACCCCCAAAAGTGCCCAAGCTGGCCTGGGTGGAGGAGGAGGAAGAAGGCCCTGCAGCTGCCCTGGCACAGGACACTGAAGAGGTGGTGCCATTCCAGCCACCACACGAGGGTGAGTGGCAGAGCTGGGCAACAGGACTGGTGCCTGCGGCCAGCTTGGCTCCACGCCATTCCGTGCCGGGCCGGGCCGTGCCGGGCCATGCCATGCTATCCCCTGGGGACATGCCCCTGGACAGGACGGAAGAGGGGCCGAGCAGACAGCCCGCAGTGGCCGTGCTCCATCCCCTGGCGCATCCCGGGCCTCTCTCTGCCTGGGGAGCGCAGGGCTGGGCCGTGTAGTCCGGCCCCTCCCGCAGCCCCTCATCTCTGGCTGCGCTCGCTCTTTGCCAGATGCAGCCCCGGAGCGCACACAAGAGCAGGAGTCCCGCCGTGGCCGCTTCCGCAGAACAGCGCAGGTACCTGCAGCCATCCCCACCTGGGCTGGGCCTGCTCTCCCTGCTCAGCCCAGCACCGTGTGTGCAGCACTCCATGCAACATCCCTGCCTTCTTGCCCTTCTCCTACAGTTTGTTTGCAACTTCATCAAGAGGATTAAGGAGGAAGAGACCATGGGCGCAGGCCTCAGACCATACTCGCCCATCTTCCAAAGCAAGAGCAGTGCTGCCCTGCTGGCTATGCTTGTAGAGGAAGATGTTTACAATCCCAAGCAAGTAAGCAGCCTGTGGCCAGGGTTTGATCCCCCCAGGAATTGCTTGGCCTCCAAAGGCAGGCATGCTGGCTGCTGTGAGCCTTTCAGGCCACATGGCAGCGTGGTGGCAAGGGAAGCACCCCTCTGCAGAAGCTGGGAACATTGCTCTCTCTGGCAGCTTTCCAAGTCTCCCGGTGCCTTCTCCAGGTGCCTGCCATGGTCAGCTACATCCACCAGTGGCTCTTGGCCAATGATTCTGCTGAGCACAGGCTGGACAAGACCCTGCTGGATCTCACCGAAGCACAGCCAAAGGACGCCGTCATGACGCTCCTGCGTGTGGCCCCGTCCTGTGACAGGTATGGGGCCCACCTGCCCCTGATGGGCTCCCCAGCCCATCACCCTGCACAGCCTGCCCCAGGTATCTGACCAACAGAGAGTTCCAGGGCCCTCTGGCTGCTCCCTTTCCCAGCCCTGGCATGGCAGCCCCTGAGCCTGCTGCCACGCTCCCTTGCTGCCTCTCAGGGCTCTGTCCCCACAGGGCTGGGCTGTCTGGGTGCTGCTGCCAGGGGGGCAGTGGGCAGTGGCAGAACTGGCAGCCAGCTCAGCTGGCCCCGGTGCTGTGTCTGAGACCCCCCTGAGACACAGCTCTAACCCCGCAGAGCTGCCATGGCCATGTGGAAGACCATCATGGCCTCAGCCAGGACTGCGGAGCTGGCACAGCTGATACTCCTGGATGTGCTGGGGAGCTGGCCAGAGCACAGCACCTGCACCTCCGGTGGGGGAGAAACGGCTGTCTTTGCCCTGGCTGTGAGTTTCTGCAAGTGGCCTTTGCTGGCCCCAAGGCTGCCTCCCCAGCAGCTCTCCATCCTCCTTCCCCCACTGCATCTCCCTGCCTCAGGCGCTGGCCTCAAACCTGGCCCAGGGGCAGCTTCAGGGCCACCAGGCTCCGTGCTCCCCCTGTGCCTCTCCTGGCCTCTCCCTGCCACGCTCGGGCCCGGCCACACGGACACCTGGGCACTGAGCGCTGTCTCGGGGGCTCTGTCCTTTGCAGGCAACTGTGGTGATGTGGAAAATCCTCCAGGTGCCCTGTCTCCCACGGATATTGAGGCTGTATTTCCCCCAGCTATTTGTGCATCTGCTCTTCCAAGTGTTCTTCAGCACTCTGGATACGCCAGAGGAGGTCCTTACCTTCTGGAAGGCATGCCAGGAAGAGCATGGCCTTGCCACCAGCCCCAACAGGTGCTCCGTGCCAGTCCTCCTGGCCCTGCCACGTGGCCTGCCAAGGAGCCAGTGCTGCCTGTGTGACCTGGGCTTTGCTCTGCACACAGGTTTGCAGTGCGGACCCTGAAGTCCCTGCTCTGCCTGCTCCGCTGCGAGGATGTGGTGGTGGCAATGGAACGCAGGTGTGCCTGGGACACGCTGCTCTCTGTTGACACTCACCACTTTGCCGTGGCTCTGCTTGCCAGGTGAGACCCCCTTCTCCCCACTGCCTCTGACATTTGTGCTCTGTGCCCAGGTGCCCCACTAAGTGCCCGTGGTAATGGGCGGGAGGGCCTTGTCCCTGAGGGACAGCCAAGCAGACTGGAAAAGGCTGGGAGAGGAGGCTGCCCATCAGCAACCAACTCCCAAATGGCCCAGGTCCCCTTGCTGGAAGGGTGCTGGGGGAAGATGAGAACTAGGTGAGCCACTCCTGGGAGAGGTTTGCCCCACTGCCTCAGGGGTCTTGTTTCCTTTCTCCCCTCTTCAGAGAAATTCGCCGTCTAGCCATACACTTCTGTTCCGCGGTTGCATTCTACCTGCTCGCCCTGCTCGGCCAAGAGATGCCATACTGGGATTTCCCTGCCCTGGCATTCCTTGTGGAGGTGAGCCTCAAGGCCAGCACTGCCTGGCTGAGCTGCCTCCCAGCTCTCTGCCCTCTCGTAGCCACAGCTGCCAGGACAAAGACACCCGTGCCCATGCCCTGTGCTGCTGCCTGGGCCATCTGCTGCTGCCTGGGCCCGGCCCTTTGCGCTTCTGGGCCCTGTGCGCTTCTGGGCTCCTGCCGGCCGGCTCCCCTTTCACTGCCCTGTCCCTTTCAGGTCCTCGACTGCCTGGACTTGAGGGAATGCAGTGACAGTCTTCTGGAGATCATGGCACAGAACCTGCAGAGCGAGCACATGGCGAGGCGTTACTTGGCACTCAGAGGCCTCGTAGTGCTGGGCAAGAATCCCTTGATGGTGAGAATGGGCCCGTGGCTGAAGCCCTGCAGGCAGCGTGGGGCTGGGCAACGCAGTCGCTTGGCCTTGCCTGGCCTTCGGGCGCTGGGGCAGCTGCTCCCAGCTCTCCTGCCTCCCGCTTCAGCTGCCCGAGTGCTTCGGGACAGGCCTTTGGCCTCTGGGCCCTGCGGCAGCAGGGCGGCCTTTCACAAAGTTGGCTTCCACGCAGGCCGAAAAAATGCGGAGCCTGACTGAAAGTCTTGTGGAGCTCCTGGAGGAAAATGATAGTGACATGATCAGGATGACCATTCTTCTACTCAGACATTTACTCCTGGATAATGGTGCCCCAATACCCACCCCCATCGCCCTGCAGCTGGCTGAGGCGCTCCTGCCACTCTTTGACCGCGTAAGGCTCTGTGCCCACAGCCACGGCCACTGGCTGCTGCCCGCACACTTGGTGCCCTGTGCAGATGCAGGCCTGTGCCCTGGGGGGCCTGAAGCAGCTGATGCTCAGCTCTTTTGCCCTTCTCTTTCATACAGGATGATATCCAGGTGCAACTGAGCTCCATGTCTGTCTTTCAAGAGATGCTCGACTTATTAACAGAAGAGGGAAGAAAGGCCCTGAAGTCCCACGTGCGCCAGAGCCTGCTCCCACTCTACTTCCACTGCCATGATGAGAATCAGATTGTTGCTGAGGTGAGCACTTGTGGCCAGCTACTGTCCCCCTGGCAGGGGGTTGCGCTGCCTCCTGCCCTGGCACCTTGCGGGCTGCAGCCTCTTCCAGCCTGTGGCATCGGCTGCCTCCTGTGCCCTGCACTGTGGGGCCATCAGTGCGTCTCTGCTGCTCTCCAGGCCTCCCGGGAAACGCTGCATTCTACGGCCAGATTCCTGAAGAGGAGGGATCTCCAACAAATGCTACAGGTGGATCAGAGGTTTGGCGAGTGCCTGGTAAGAGCAGCCGAGAAACCCCAGCCTCAGCCTGCAGAAGGCCCCTGAGGGCGGTGCTCAGTCTGCGGGGCTGGCAGCTGTGCCCCTGCCCGCTGCTGCTCCCAGAGGCCGCGCAGCCTCTTCTCCAGGCTCCCGTGGGCCCGAGCCGGGCGCCCACGCAGTCCCGGCCCAGGAGGGCGGCGGGGCGGCACCGCGGCTCCCCGGGTAGCAGCCGGCCCTCCGGCCCCGCCCCTCGGGAGCCCGGCGCCAGCTGCTGCTGGCCACGCCTCAGGGCTCTGCGAGCAGGGGAGGGCCGGGCCTGGGCGGAGGCAGCGCCGGGCCCGGGGCCTGGGCCCGCGCCAACCCTTCCCTCCTGCTGCTCTCTCCAGCTGGCAGAGGACAGGAGCCGAGCAGCCGAGCACCTGCGCCGGGCCCTGCGCTACCTGCAGAGCCCACAGGAGCCCCTGCGAGAGGCGGCCGTCAGCTTCATGGGTGAGCCACGAGCCCGCGCTCCCTCCCCTGCCCACCGCAGCTGGGCCCCGGCCCCGCCTGCTGCCCCGGCAGTGCCACCCGGGCCCGGCGCCGTGGAGGCCCGCCGGGCCCGGGCATTGCTGCTGCTGCCCTCTGGCAGCCGTGCCCTTGGGCGGCAGCATGCGGCAAAGGCTCGGGCTGAGCCCTGCGGGGCCAGCAGCCCGTGTGGCCACAGCGCCGGCAGCGCCGCTGGCAGGGAGCTGTGCTGCTGGGGCCGTGACAGGCTCTGTGTTCACAGGGATGGCCGGCCGGCACCTGAGGGGGCAGCAGCAAGAGCTTCAGCTGATCTGCAGTGGTGAGTGAGTGAGGGCAGCGGGCTGACTGCGGGGGCAGGCACGGGAAGCTGCAAGCCCTGCCCCGGCTGCGGAGGGCTCTGCTCCCGTGGCCAGAGCACACAGACATTTCAGGGCCACGTGTGGTATTCGTGGCCAGCAGCTTTGGGCTGATCCCCTCGGTCCCTGCTCCCTGCGGGCCATGGCAAGAGCCGGCCGGGATGACCCTGCCAGGGGGTTCACCTCGGCTCCCTGCACATCCGGGATCTGACCTTGGCTCTGTTCCTCTCTCTTGCAGCCCTTGAAGAAATGGCCTATGACAGCAGTCCCGCAATCAGAAATGCTGCAATTGAATCTTGTTTAGTTCTCCGGGCTGTACAGAGAGCTCCGTACTCCACATGGCATAAGCTGCGAGATCAATTCCGCAGTGCATGGAAGAAACGGCCTCGTCTGTGGGGCACTGCCTTGCTGTTCTGCTGCAGCTCCTCAGAGAGATGATCTGCGCAAGGCTCTGTCTGCTGGGCCTCTTGAGCCAGCAGGGGTTTTCTTGTTCTTCTCTTCGATTTTTGTGTTTGTATTTTCCTTTTTGTTGACAATGTAAATATAGAGTATCTTCCAATACACAGAGTCCCAGGATCTTTCTTTTCCTGCACAGTGTCCGTAGGGCATAGGGGAAGAGGGGCAAAAGGGTGCTTGTGCTCATCCAGCTGCCCAAACGTGCAGTGTTTCAGGGAAAAAGGCCAGAAGCCCCTTGGCCTCTGGTGGTTCTGCTGAAGCCTTTGTGCTGCCGACAGAGCAGCTGGGCAGGGGAAGGAGCTGTGGGGATCCCTGCCAGAGCGGTGCCTGGAGATGGCCACAAGCCCTGTGCCACGCAGGAAAGGCCATCCGCGTCCTCCTGCCCGTGTGCTGCTGGTTACTTTGCTGAGGGCTCCCAGGTGCCTCTGGATGGGGCTTCTCTGGAGCTGCTGTGGGGCTGTGGCGCTGCTGCCGGGAAGCTTGGCCGGGCTGGGGGACACCGTGAGTCACTGGTAAGCCCTGAGCAATGGGTTGGCAGAGGCCATAAGCAGCCTCCTGGCAGCCGCCTTGATCCTGACAGCCGGCTGCTCTGGCGCTTCCTCGGTGGCCGGTTGGAGGGACCCCCTGGAATCAGGCGTGGAACCCTGGTCCTGGCCTTTCAGGCCTCTGAGGCCAGGAGTTGCGGGGCTGGGCGTGTGGCCTGTGCTCCAGACTGGAGCCCCCCGCCCCTCAGCCTTAGGCATTGAGCTCCACTGCCTGCTTGCTGAGTCTTGCTCCTGTTGCTCCAGGGGAGGCCTAGCTCTGTGGCTTTACATCCCATTGAGCCAGAAGAGCAGCAGCTTGGATCCCAGAGGGGTCACAGAAAGGCCCTCTTGGACAAAGGGCATTCCTGTCATTCCCAGGGCAGGGCCACATGAGAGTGCAGCGGGCACCTTCAGGGCCACCTGGGCCACCTCTCTGTGTGCAGGGCTGGCTCTTTGCTTTGCTGGTCTCGGCCTTTTGTCGTCGTACTCCTTGGGCTGCCTGCAGCGAGGGGCAGCCCTATAAGGAGGGTGAAAGGCCCCGTCTCCCACATCTCAAGGCGGAAATGCAGCTCTCCCGGCCCTCAGCCCACGCTGTAAGCAGAGCAGAGCCTTTTCCCCAGCCCTGATGGCTTTCTGCCTGCTTCTGGCCCCTGGCCACCATGACCCACTGCACTCGCTCTGAGTCACCTACAGGATGGCTGGTGCCTCTTAATTTGCTGACCCTGGGACGTGAGGGTCACTGAGGGAAAGGTGGGTGTCCCAATGCTGAGGGCACACGTGGGTCACTAAGCAGACTTGGGCCTTCCCCAGCAGGTTGCAGGTGTCTGGCCTTATGTGTCGTGTTACAGTGGTTGTGCTGCTGCCTGGTCCTGTCCCTCTTGTCACCCTCACCCAACCTGGACCCTCTGACCTGCCTTCAAGAAACCCTGTTGCATCAGACATGGTGTCAAGAGCCCTCCTTCACCTGCCGCTCCAGCGCACATTACAAGCTCCGGGCCTGAGAGCAAGGTGGGCTGGGGCAGCTGCTCTCTCAGACCAAGAGGGAACCGCTCTCGACAGCAGCGGGCCATGGACGTTCCCCGCACCAGATAAAATCATCTCCAAGTTTAGCTAGTAAGGTAGTAAGGTAGAAACCATTAACTGCCGGCAAATCTGGCACTAGTCTCTAAGTTCCATTAGGTTTCTTTATTGCTAATCTAGGAGGAATACATTTTGACTCCCATTCTTCCAATAATCCTGATGTCAGGAATTTATTCATTGTTGCCTCCGTTCTTTTCCCAGCCTATAGTCTTCAAAGGTATTGCTTTCTGACTATGGCCTAACTCTTGTCTGCAGCTCAATTGTAATAGGGTCTGCTCATTTGGATTTTCCTGGGCTATCAGTATCCCATACTCTTGGCTACACCTGATTCAATACTTGCTCTAAATAGTTATTCTTGTTTGTTGGTCTTGTGTCAATTGTCAGTCCTACTGCTAAAACCAATTTGTCTTCAGGTACCTTCAACTTAATTTTTCTTTTCCTAAACGGAACTGTTGTATCGAAATTTTCAAGCAAATCTCTGCCTAGGACAGATTTGGGTGCGTTTGGTAAATAAAGAAACTGATGGATTGCCAGTTTCTTCTTGATTTTCCATTTAAGTGGTTGCAGGAAGAATGCATTTTCTGGCTGGCCCGTGGCTCCTATTGCTTGAAGATAGTTCTCACTTTTGGGTATCAGTGCTTGATTCAAGAGTGAAAAATGGGTTTCCACTATTTATTAAAAATTCCACCTCTTCATCATCCTTTAGCCTTATTTTAACCTGCTAGGGTAAGAAGTGCTAGGGTAAGAACTGCCCGTCTCGGTCATTTCTTATCATCTAGAGCGGCTACAAGAGTTTGGTGTACTTTGTCTGCTAACTCTGGGCACTGGCCCTATTTCCAGTGTCCTTATTTCTTACAATATGCACATTGATTTGGCCCCAGCTTGGTCTGTGCCTGGTTTGAAACTCCTCTGCCTCTGCTACTTTTGCCCCTGCCTCTGTTTCATGCGCGTCCTCTCCCTGGTGCTGATCCAGAGCTGCCACCATGGCTGCAGGGAGTTCTTTTTCTTTTTCTCTGTCTTTATCATCATACGCTTTCGATGCTTTTCTCATTAATGCCTTTAAGTCTCTCTTTACAGGCTCTTTCAGCCTCTGAAGTTTCTGCCTGACACCTGGGCTAGATTGCCCTAACATCAGGGAAACGGACTGCTGCTTTCCCATATCCGACCAGGGATCCAGAGCTGTGCTTTATGTGCAGCTGCTCACAACCTGTCCACAAAGTCAGTGGGTGACTCGTGCTGGCCCTGTGTAACATTATCTATTACTGACCAATTTATTGCTTTTGGACTAGCATTTTGTAATTCAAATTTGACTAGTTCCTGGCATCTGGTTAACATTGCACAGCTGCCTGCATCGTTCGGTTCCCACAAAGGGCTTACAATAGGAGACAGCTGGTCCACTGTGCCTTGTAAGGCTCCACTAGCAATTTGTCCCTGCGCACGTGCTCTGGCTACCTTGATCACCACCAACTCTTTGCTGGTTTTGTTAGCTCTGTCAACATCAAATCAGTAGCACCTCACTCTGGGTCTTGATTCTTGACTATGCACTCCAATCTTTTTGCTACTTTGCCTGGGTTTTCTCTATACATTTTCACTTTTTCCCACCAACGGTTCCGCTCACTCGGAGAAAAGCAGATGTTCACACACGTGGCTTCTCCTGGGCGACTCAAGACTAGCCATAAGCGGGGGACTAAAGGCAAAGCTTTCTTGGTTTTATTCCTTGCGTTGGTTGTCACTGGGGGTCTCTGAAAGTGTCCCCTCACCTCATCCTCACTGCCATCTGGGTTTCATTCAGGGGGCCGCGTGGTTGGCTGAGGGGGAGTGTACTCGAGCTGGCCTGGAGTAACTCGGCTGTAAGTCTTGGACACCTAGGACACAATCTTCCTGGTGCATTGGAGCCATTTTCAAACATCTCTGCCCTATGCTGGATGCTGAACAGCTTTATTTTCTGCCTCTTTTCTCTTTCCAAAGTTAGGACTAAAGGTCCTATGGGGCCAAATAAAAAAGCCACAATTCTTTCTGCCCCTCAGGTTTATTCTTCAGGGTAAAAAACACGTCTGCATATATGGCTGGATCTCATTTTTCTTCTTTGCTTCAAAATAACATCAACTGTAAAAATGTATCATAAAGTTTCAGCAGGGGTCACTTTTCACCGCTTCCTAATTGACACCAAGGCTACCATTGGGTAGGCTATTTCATCCAATTACCTTTCTTTGAAAAATTACCCTCTGGCATTCCTCCCAAATCTTTCTCCACTGCTAAATTACGTTCTAGTGGACTCTTTTTAATACCATCTTTACTTCTCGTCTTGTTCATTCTTCATGCTATCAAAATTTCAAAACTTAACAGGATCTAGTAGTACTTCTCCTTTCCTTCTCTTCATCCCCTGTATACTCCACTTCACACACATGGGCTGTCTCTCAGTCACCCAGCACCAATATTCTTTTTTACAGTCCTAACAAGCAATGAAAATAAAAGGATTCCACGTTCCACACAACCTTCGCGGAATTGGGGTTTGATCAGACATAAAACGAATTTCTTAAAAAACCGCCTAAAGTCATACCCGGGAGTATATACTCGTGTCAACCTGGAGTTCACAACCCTTGACTTTTGATGTAGTGTCTAAAAGATTGAGTGACTGCTCGATGTTGTTCAAACGCTTCTCAAAGTCAGACGAGCTCGGTGCTGTGCCCATTTCCCTGGCGTGTTCCGGTTGGTGTTTATTTGTCAGTTAGCGTATGATGGTTTGTTTTCACGTAGCCCGTGCTTTCCACACGTTGGTTTACCCTTAGGTTTTGCCCTCCGTCAAAGCTGTCCCTCATGCCATTGCCCACTCTTTGTTCCAGCTCCTTCCCTGCCTGTCAAGATCATGCAGCTCTTTATTCCTGAACCTTCCCTGTCAGTTTTGCCTTGGACCAATCCCTGACTGCACCACCCCTTTGGAATTCCCCTGTTGCTGCAAGCCCCGCTGGTCCAGGTGACCTACCTTCTCCTCCCATCTGGCCTAATTAGTCCCAAGCAACTGATGTAATCCCCTGGCTCCTTCCCTGCAGATTCCTTATTGATCAATCCTCTGTGTTCCACCGCCCGAGTTGTACCCCTATAAAATCCCACGCACAGAAGTGCTGGCGCCTCTTTGCTGCTGAATCCTTCCCTTGGAATATACCTTTGCCTCTAGAACCTCCCTATCCAGGAGCCTCCTCCTTCTCTTTTGCCTGCTCCGTGCTGCACTTAGTAGATCCTGAACCACTGAGCAGTGACTCATCAGGTTCAGCCGCAGGCAGAACCCACGCCTTGGCCATTCCCCACTCCTGGCGCAGCGCCGCAGTTTTCCCAAGAGCCAGCCCGGGCTCTGCTGGGCTGCGTCACTGGGGAACCTGTCCCAGTGCCTGACCGTGCTCTGGGTGAAAGACCTTTTCCTGATATGGAAATGAAACTTGCCCTATCCCAGCTCCCTGCCCTTTTCTCCAGTGCTGTCACTGCTCCCAACAGTGACGAGAGCTGCAGCAGCCCCTCCGATTCCCCTCAGGAGGATGGTGAAGACCACAATGGCGCCCTTTACTCTCCTCCAGGCAGAAGAAAGTGGCCTCAGCTGCATCTGGGGCTTCCCCTCCAGACCACACTCCATCCTTGCAGTCCTCCTTTGCATTCTGGCTAAAGGCTTCATATCTTTTTCTATTGTCCTGCCCAAAACCGTGCCCATCTGCTTCCAGCACTTCTCTTGGCTGCTGCTTTAGGGTGTGGGCACCATCGTCAGAGACACAGAACAGCTTGTCCTCCCACAGTTATCCTTATCCTCTGCACTTGCACGTGTCTGCCTTGATGTTCACTGGGGAACTTCCCACTTTGTGGCCACTCATTGCTGTGCTCAGCAGGGACACGGTTTTGTTTGGACGGGAGCTGCCGGAACGACATATGCAGCAACTGAAGCCGAGAATAGCAGAGGCTGGGCAGATTCTATTTGTCCCAGAATGCAGGAAAGAGAGTGAGAAAAGCACAAGGAAATTTCAGACTTTGTTACTTTGTAATCTAATTGCCCCGGGGAAACTCAGCAATGGATGGTGCTCTGCTGCTACTGCCAATGCCTTCCATGAGAAAAATTCATTGCAGGAAGGAGCAACATCATCTGACAGAGACCAAGTGTGCCAGCAGTTGCTCCAGCTGCTCCTGCCATCAGCCCCTGCAGGAAGGAGCACAGCCCCCAATGCACGTGGGCTTTGGCTCCCTCTGGCACAGAAGCCCCCCGGGGGCACAGGTCTCTGGGGCAGGAGACGGGCACCAGCGCTGCCAGGGGCTCGAGGGGTGGCGGGTCTGCTTGGCCGGCCACTCTGCCACACCTGCTGATGTCAGCGCTCCCCGGGCCCCAGGGCTCAGAGCAGCATTCGTGCCCGGGCCCACACCTTCCTTGTGCAGTCACACCCGCAGGTTTAGGATGGCCACCAGCTGGGACGTGTCCCAAGGAGGCCGTGCCAGTTTCCCTGCAAGGTCCCGTGCCCTTCCCAGCGCGGCTGCGTCAGCAGCCCTGGCGGCTCCTTCTGCTGCCCCTGAGCCCGCAGAGCAGGGCAGCCTTTGCTGATGCTCTGAGCCCTTGCTAAAGGGCCCTTGCTAAAGATCTTCTCGGCCTGGCTTAGACACCTGGGGCCAGGCATTCCTTCCAACCTGGGCCAGTTTGGGTGGGCTGGGGGCAGCCCCGAGGCAGGCGGCAGTGTGTGCAAGGGCCCTTGGTGACACGCTGCAGCATGGTCACCGTGGCATCGAATGGAACCGGGTGTCCAAGGGCCCTTTGTGACACCCGGTGGCATAGGAGCTGGCGGTGACAAGAGCAGGCCACAGTGCTTGCAGCACACCGCGGGACAGGACAGGACAGAGCGGTGCCGTGAGGAGCCCCCGCACAGCGCGCTCGTTCGCGTCCCACCCGGAGCTTTTCTTAAGCGTTGTTCCTGCAGCTGAGCTCCAGGCCAGACCACAGGACCTTCTTACCTGTGGTCTCCCTGAGGCTTCTCTTCTGCAGGTGCCCTTGAGGCCAGACCACAATCCTTCACAGGAGTCTCCTGTCCTTGTGGCAGGAGCCCTTGAGACCGAGTGCAGGACTTGCTGTCCTGTAGCCTTCCTGAGGCTTCTTTCTTGACGGTGCCTTCCAGGCAGGACTGCAGGATTTGGTGACTTGGAGCTTTTCCAAGGCACCTCTCCTGCAAATAGCCACAAATCCAGTCCGAGACATGGAGCAGCGACCCCCAAAAGTGCCCAAGCTGGCCTGGGTGGAGGAGGAGGAAGAAGGCCCTGCAGCTGCCCTGGCACAGGACACTGAAGAGGTGGTGCCATTCCAGCCACCACACGAGGGTGAGTGGCAGAGCTGGGCAACAGGACTGGTGCCTGCGGCCAGCTTGGCTCCACGCCATTCCGTGCCGGGCCGGGCCGTGCCGGGCCATGCCATGCTATCCCCTGGGGACATGCCCCTGGACAGGACGGAAGAGGGCCGGGCAGACAGCCCGCAGTGGCCGTGCTCCATCCCCCCTGGCGCATCCCGGGCCTCTCTCTGCCTGGGGAGCGCAGGGCTGGGCCGTGTAGTCCGGCCCCTCCCGCAGCCCCTCATCTCTGGCTGCGCTCGCTCTTTGCCAGATGCAGCCATGGAGCGCACACAAGAGCAGGAGTCCCGCCGTGGCCGCTTCCGCAGAACAGCGCAGGTACCTGCAGCCATCCCCACCTGGGCTGGGCCTGCTCTCCCTGCTCAGCCCAGCACCGTGTGTGCAGCACTCCATGCAACATCCCTGCCTTCTTGCCCTTCTCCTACAGTTTGTTTGCAACTTCATCAAGAGGATTAAGGAGGAAGAGACCATGGGCGCAGGCCTCAGACCATACTCGCCCATCTTCCAAAGCAAGAGCAGTGCTGCCCTGCTGGCTATGCTTGTAGAGGAAGATGTTTACAATCCCAAGCAAGTAAGCAGCCTGTGGCCAGGGTTTGATCCCCCCAGGAATTGCTTGGCCTCCAAAGGCAGGCATGCTGGCTGCTGTGAGCCTTTCAGGCCACATGGCAGCGTGGTGGCAAGGGAAGCACCCCTCTGCAAAAGCTGGGAACATTGCTCTCTCTGGCAGCTTTCCAAGTCTCCCGGTGCCTTCTCCAGGTGCCTGCCATGGTCAGCTACATCCACCAGTGGCTCTTGGCCAATGATTCTGCTGAGCACAGGCTGGACAAGACCCTGCTGGATCTCACCGAAGCACAGCCAAAGGACGCCGTCATGACGCTCCTGCGTGTGGCCCCGTCCTGTGACAGGTATGGGGCCCACCTGCCCCTGATGGGCTCCCCAGCCCATCACCCTGTACAGCCTGCCCCAGGTGTCTGACCAACAGAGAGTTCCACGGCCCTCTGGCTGCATCCCTTTCCCAGCCCTGGCATGGCAGCCCCTGAGCCTGCTGCCACGCTCCCTTGCTGCCTCTCAGGGCTCTGTCCCCACAGGGCTGGGCTGTCTGGGTGCTGCTGCCAGGGGGGCAGTGGGCAGTGGCAGAACTGGCAGCCAGCTCAGCTGGCCCCGGTGCTGTGTCTGAGACCCCCCTGAGACACAGCTCTAACCCCGCAGAGCTGCCATGGCCATGTGGAAGACCATCATGGCCTCAGCCAGGACTGCGGAGCTGGCACAGCTGATACTCCTGGATGTGCTGGGGAGCTGGCCAGAGCACAGCACCTGCACCTCCGGTGGGGGCGAAACGGCTGTCTTTGCCCTGGCTGTGAGTTTCTGCAAGTGGCCTTTGCTGGCCCCAAGGCTGCCTCCCCAGCAGCTCTCCATCCTCCTTCCCCCACTGCATCTCCCTGCCTCAGGCGCTGGCCTCAAACCTGGCCCAGGGGCAGCTTCAGGGCCACCAGGCTCCGTGCTCCCCCTGCGCCTCTCCTGGCCTCTCCCTGCCACTCTCGGGCCCGGCCACACGGACACCTGGGCACTGAGCGCTGTCTCGGGGGCTCTGTCCTTTGCAGGCAACTGTGGTGATGTGGAAAATCCTCCAGGTGCCCTGTCTCCCACGGATATTGAGGCTGTATTTCCCCCAGCTATTTGTGCATCTGCTCTTCCAAGTGTTCTTCAGCACTCTGGATACACCAGAGGAGGTCCTTACCTTCTGGAAGGCATGCCAGGAAGAGCATGGCCTTGCCACCAGCCCCAACAGGTGCTCCGTGCCAGTCCTCCTGGCCCTGCCACGTGGCCTGCCAAGGAGCCAGTGCTGCCTGTGTGACCTGGGCTTTGCTCTGCACACAGGTTTGCAGTGCGGACCCTGAAGTCCCTGCTCTGCCTGCTCCGCTGCGAGGATGTGGTGGTGGCAATGGAACGCAGGTGTGCCTGGGACACGCTGCTCTCTGTTGACACTCACCACTTTGCCGTGGCTCTGCTTGCCAGGTGAGACCCCCTTCTCCCCACTGCCTCTGACATTTGTGCTCTGTGCCCAGGTGCCCCACTAAGTGCCCGTGGTAATGGGCGGGAGGGCCTTGTCCCTGAGGGACAGCCAAGCAGACTGGAAAAGGCTGGGAGAGGAGGCTGCCCATCAGCAACCAACTCCCAAATGGCCCAGGTCCCCTTGCTGGAAGGGTGCTGGGGGAAGATGAGAACTAGGTGAGCCACTCCTGGGAGAGGTTTGCCCCACTGCCTCAGGGGTCTTGTTTCCTTTCTCCCCTCTTCAGAGAAATTCGCCGTCTAGCCATACACTTCTGTTCCGCGGTTGCATTCTACCTGCTCGCCCTGCTCGGCCAAGAGATGCCATACTGGGATTTCCCTGCCCTGGCATTCCTTGTGGAGGTGAGCCTCAAGGCCAGCACTGCCTGGCTGAGCTGCCTCCCAGCTCTCTGCCCTCTCGTAGCCACAGCTGCCAGGACAAAGACACCCGTGCCCGTGCCCTGTGCTGCTGCCTGGGCCATCTGCTGCTGCCTGGGCCCGGCCCTTTGCGCTTCTGGGCCCTGTGCGCTTCTGGGTTCCTGCCGGCCGGCTCCCCTTTCACTGCCCTGTCCCTTTCAGGTCCTCGACTGCCTGGACTTGAGGGAATGCAGTGAATGCAGTGACAGTCTTCTGGAGATCATGGCACAGAACCTGCAGAGCGAGCACATGGCGAGGCGTTACTTGGCACTCAGAGGCCTCATAGTGCTGGGCAAGAATCCCTTGATGGTGAGAATGGGCCCGTGGCTGAAGCCCTGCAGGCAGCGTGGGGCTGGGCAACGCAGTCGCTTGGCCTTGCCTGGCCTTCGGGCGCTGGGGCAGCTGCTCCCAGCTCTCCTGCCTCCCGCTTCAGCTGCCCGAGTGCTTCGGGACAGGCCTTTGGCCTCTGGGCCCTGCGGCAGCAGGGCGGCCTTTCACAAAGTTGGCTTCCACGCAGGCCGAAAAAATGCGGAGCCTGACTGAAAGTCTTGTGGAGCTCCTGGAGGAAAATGATAGTGACATGATCAGGATGACCATTCTTCTACTCAGACATTTACTCCTGGATAATGGTGCCCCAATACCCACCCCCATCGCCCTGCAGCTGGCTGAGGCGCTCCTGCCACTCTTTGACCGCGTAAGGCTCTGTGCCCACAGCCACGGCCACTGGCTGCTGCCCGCACACTTGGTGCCCTGTGCAGATGCAGGCCTGTGCCCTGGGGGGCCTGAAGCAGCTGATGCTCAGCTCTTTTGCCCTTCTCTTTCATACAGGATGATATCCAGGTGCAACTGAGCTCCATGTCTGTCTTTCAAGAGATGCTCGACTTATTAACAGAAGAGGGAAGAAAGGCCCTGAAGTCCCACGTGCGCCAGAGCCTGCTCCCACTCTACTTCCACTGCCATGATGAGAATCAGATTGTTGCTGAGGTGAGCACTTGTGGCCAGCTACTGTCCCCCTGGCAGGGGGTTGCGCTGCCTCCTGCCCTGGCACCTTGCGGGCTGCAGCCTCTTGCAGCCTGTGGCATCGGCTGCCTCCTGTGCCCTGCACTGTGGGGCCATCAGTGCGTCACTGCTGCTCTCCAGGCCTCCCGGGAAACGCTGCATTCTACGGCCAGATTCCTGAAGAGGAGGGATCTCCAACAAATGCTACAGGTGGATCAGAGGTTTGGCGAGTGCCTGGTAAGAGCAGCCGAGAAACCCCAGCCTCAGCCTGGAGAAGGCCCCTGAGGGCGGTGCTCAGTCTGCGGGGCTGGCAGCTGTGCCCCTGCCCGCTGCTGCTCCCAGAGGCCGCGCAGCCTCTTCTCCAGGCTCCCGTGGGCCCAAGCCGGGCGCCCACGCAGTCCCGGCCCAGGAGGGCGGCGGGGCGGCACCGCGGCTCCCCGGGTAGCAGCCGGACCTCCGGCCCCACCCCTCGGGAGCCCAGCGCCAGCTGCTGCTGGCCACGCCTCAGGGCTCTGCGAGCAGGGGAGGGCCGGGCCTGGGCGTAGGCAGCGCCGGGCCCAGGGCCTGGGCCCGCGCCAACCCTTCCCTCCTGCTGCTCTCTCCAGCTGGCAGAGGACAGGAGCCGAGCAGCCGAGCACCTGCGCCGGGCCCTGCGCTACCTGCAGAGCCCACAGGAGCCCCTGCAAGAGGCGGCCGTCAGCTTCATGGGTGAGCCACGAGCCCGCGCTCCCTCCCCTGCCCACCGCAGCTGGGCCCCGGCCCCGCCTGCTGCCCCGGCAGTGCCACCCGGGCCCGGCGCCGTGGAGGCCCGCCGGGCCCGGGCATTGCTGCTGCTGCCCTCTGGCAGCCGTGCCCTTGGGCGGCAGCATGCGGCAAAGGCTCGGGCTGAGCCCTGCGGGGCCAGCAGCCCGTGTGGCCACAGCGCCGGCAGCGCCGCTGGCAGGGAGCTGTGCTGCTGGGGCCGTGACAGGCTCTGTGTTCACAGGGATGGCCGGCCGGCACCTGAGGGGGCAGCAGCAAGAGCTTCAGCTGATCTGCAGTGGTGAGTGAGTGAGGGCAGCGGGCTGACTGCGGGGGCAGGCACGGGAAGCTGCAAGCCCTGCCCCGGCTGCGGAGGGCTCTGCTCCCGTGGCCAGAGCACACAGACATTTCAGGGCCACGTGTGGTATTCGTGGCCAGCAGCTTTGGGCTGATCCCCTCGGTCCCTGCTCCCTGCGGGCCATGGCAAGAGCCGGCCGGGATGACCCTGCCAGGGGGTTCACCTCGGCTCCCTGCACATCCGGGATCTGACCTTGGCTCTGTTCCTCTCTCTTGCAGCCCTTGAAGAAATGGCCTATGACAGCAGTCCCGCAATCAGAAATGCTGCAATTGAATCTTGTTTAGTTCTCCGGGCTGTACAGAGAGCTCCGTACTCCACATGGCATAAGCTGCGAGATCAATTCCGCAGTGCATGGAAGAAACGGCCTCGTCTGTGGGGCACTGCCTTGCTGTTCTGCTGCAGCTCCTCAGAGAGATGATCTGCGCAAGGCTCTGTCTGCTGGGCCTCTTGAGCCAGCAGGGGTTTTCTTGTTCTTCTCTTCGATTTTTGTGTTTGTATTTTCCTTTTTGTTGACAATGTAAATATAGAGTATCTTCCAATACACAGAGTCCCAGGATCTTTCTTTTCCTGCACAGTGTCCGTAGGGCATAGGGGAAGAGGGGCAAAAGGGTGCTTGTGCTCATCCAGCTGCCCAAGCGTGCAGTGTTTCAGGGAAAAAGGCCAGAAGCCCCTTGGCCTCTGGTGGTTCTGCTGAAGCCTTTGTGCTGCCGACAGAGCAGCTGGGCAGGGGAAGGAGCTGTGGGGATCCCTGCCAGAGCGGTGCCTGGAGATGGTCACAAGCCCTGTGCCACGCAGGAAAGGCCATCCGCGTCCTCCTGCCCGTGTGCTGCTGGTTGCTTTGCTGAGGGCTCCCAGGTGCCTCTGGATGGGGCTTCTCTGGAGCTGCTGTGGGGCTGTGGCGCTGCTGCTGGGAAGCTTGGCCGGGCTGGGGGACACCGTGAGTCACTGGTAAGCCCTGAGCAATGGGTTGGCAGAGGCCATAAGCAGCCTCCTGGCAGCCGCCTTGATCCTGACAGCCGGCTGCTCTGGCGCTTCCTCGGTGGCCGGTTGGAGGGACCCCCTGGAATCAGGCGTGGAACCCTGGTCCTGGCCTTTCAGGCCTCTGAGGCCAGGAGTTGCGGGGCTGGGCGTGTGGCCTGTGCTCCAGACTGGAGCCCCCCGCCCCTCAGCTTTAGGCATTGAGCTCCACTGCCTGCTTGCTGTGTCTTGCTCCTGTTGCTCCAGGGGAGGCCTAGCTCTGTGGCTTTACATCCCATTGAGCCAGAAGAGCAGCAGCTTGGATCCCAGAGGGGTCACAGAAAGGCCCTCTTGGACAAAGGGCATTCCTGTCATTCCCAGGGCAGGGCCACATGAGAGTGCAGCGGGCACCTTCAGGGCCACCTGGGCCACCTCTCTGTGTGCAGGGCTGGCTCTTTGCTTTGCTGGTCTCGGCCTTTTGTCGTCGTACTCCTTGGGCTGCCTGCAGCGAGGGGCAGCCCTATAAGGAGGGTGAAAGGCCCCGTCTCCCACATCTCAAGGCGGAAATGCAGCTCTCCCGGCCCTCAGCCCACGCTGTAAGCAGAGCAGAGCCTTTTCCCCAGCCCTGATGGCTTTCTGCCTGCTTCTGGCCCCTGGCCACCATGACCCACTGCACTCGCTCTGAGTCACCTACAGGATGGCTGGTGCCTCTTAATTTGCTGACCCTGGGACGTGAGGGTCACTGAGGGAAAGGTGCGTGTCCCAATGCTGAGGGCACACATGGGTCACTAAGCAGACTTGGGCCTTCCCCAGCAGGTTGCAGGTGTCTGGCCTTATGTGTCGTGTTACAGTGGTTGTGCTGCTGCCTGGTCCTGTCCCTCTTGTCACCCTCACCCAACCTGGACCCTCTGACCTGCCTTCAAGAAACCCTGTTGCATCAGACATGGTGTCAAGAGCCCTCCTTCACCTGCCGCTCCAGCGCACATTACAAGCTCCGGGCCTGAGAGCAAGGTGGGCTGGGGCAGCTGCTCTCTCAGACCAAGAGGGAACCGCTCTCGACAGCAGCGGGCCATGGACGTTCCCCGCACCAGATAAAATCATCTCCAAGTTTAGCTAGTAAGGTAGTAAGGTAGAAACCATTAACTGCCGGCAAATCTGGCACTAGTCTCTAAGTTCCATTAGGTTTCTTTATTGCTAATCTAGGAGGAATACATTTTGACTCCCATTCTTCCAATAATCCTGATGTCAGGAATTTATTCATTGTTGCCTCCGTTCTTTTCCCAGCCTATAGTCTTCAAAGGTATTGCTTTCTGACTATGGCCTAACTCTTGTCTGCAGCTCAATTGTAATAGGGTCTGCTCATTTGGATTTTCCTGGGCTATCAGTATCCCATACTCTTGGCTACACCTGATTCAATACTTGCTCTAAATAGTTATTCTTGTTTGTTGGTCTTGTGTCAATTGTCAGTCCTACTGCTAAAACCAATTTGTCTTCAGGTACCTTCAACTTAATTTTTCTTTTCCTAAACGGAACTGTTGTATCGAAATTTTCAAGCAAATCTCTGCCTAGGACAGATTTGGGTGCGTTTGGTAAATAAAGAAACTGATGGATTGCCAGTTTCTTCTTGATTTTCCATTTAAGTGGTTGCAGGAAGAATGCATTTTCTGGCTGGCCCGTGGCTCCTATTGCTTGAAGATAGTTCTCACTTTTGGGTATCAGTGCTTGATTCAAGAGTGAAAAATGGGTTTCCACTATTTATTAAAAATTCCACCTCTTCATCATCCTTTAGCCTTATTTTAACCTGCTAGGGTAAGAAGTGCTAGGGTAAGAACTGCCCGTCTCGGTCATTTCTTATCATCTAGAGCGGCTACAAGAGTTTGGTGTACTTTGTCTGCTAACTCTGGGCACTGGCCCTATTTCCAGTGTCCTTATTTCTTACAATATGCACATTGATTTGGCCCCAGCTTGGTCTGTGCCTGGTTTGAAACTCCTCTGCCTCTGCTACTTTTGCCCCTGCCTCTGTTTCATGCGCGTCCTCTCCCTGGTGCTGATCCAGAGCTGCCACCATGGCTGCAGGGAGTTCTTTTTCTTTTTCTCTGTCTTTATCATCATACGCTTTCGATGCTTTTCTCATTAATGCCTTTAAGTCTCTCTTTACAGGCTCTTTCAGCCTCTGAAGTTTCTGCCTGACACCTGGGCTAGATTGCCCTAACATCAGGGAAACGGACTGCTGCTTTCCCATATCCGACCAGGGATCCAGAGCTGTGCTTTATGTGCAGCTGCTCACAACCTGTCCACAAAGTCAGTGGGTGACTCGTGCTGGCCCTGTGTAACATTATCTATTACTGACCAATTTATTGCTTTTGGACTAGCATTTTGTAATTCAAATTTGACTAGTTCCTGGCATCTGGTTAACATTGCACAGCTGCCTGCATCGTTCGGGTCCCACAAAGGGCTTACAAGAGGAGACAGCTGGTCCACTGTGCCTTGTAAGGCTCCACTAGCAATTTGTCCCTGCGCACGTGCTCTGGCTACCTTGATCACCAACTCTTTGCTGGTTTTGTTAGCTCTGTCAACATCAAATCAGTAGCACCTCACTCTGGGTCTTGATTCTTGACTATGCACTCCAATCTTTTTGCTACTTTGCCTGGGTTTTCTCTATACATTTTCACTTTTTCCCACCAACGGTTCCGCTCACTCGGAGAAAAGCAGATGTTCACACACATGGCTTCTCCTGGGCGACTCAAGACTAGCCATAAGCGGGGGACTAAAGGCAAAGCTTTCTTGGTTTTATTCCTTGTGTTGGTTGTCACTGGGGGTCTCTGAAAGTGTCCCCTCACCTCATCCTCACTGCCATCTGGGTTTCATTCAGGGGGCCGCGTGGTTGGCTGAGGGGGAGTGTACTCGAGCTGGCCTGGAGTAACTCAGCTGTAAGTCTTGGACACCTAGGACACAATCTTCCTGGTGCATTGGAGCCATTTTCAAACATCTCTGCCCTATGCTGGATGCTGAACAGCTTTATTTTCTGCCCCTTTTCTCTTTCCAAAGTTAGGACTAAAGGTCCTATGGGGCCAAATAAAAAAGCCACAATTCTTTCTGCCCCTCAGGTTTATTCTTCAGGGTAAAAAACACGTCTGCATATATGGCTGGATCTCATTTTTCTTCTTTGCTTCAAAATAACATCAACTGTAAAAATGTATCATAAAGTTTCAGCAGGGGTCACTTTTCACCGCTTCCTAATTGACACCAAGGCTACCATTGGGTAGGCTATTTCATCCAATTACCTTTCTTTGAAAAATTACCCTCTGGCATTCCTCCCAAATCTTTCTCCACTGCTAAATTACGTTCTAGTGGACTCTTTTTAATACCATCTTTACTTCTCGTCTTGTTCATTCTTCATGCTATCAAAATTTCAAAACTTAACAGGATCTAGTAGTACTTCTCCTTTCCTTCTCTTCATCCCCTGTATACTCCACTTCACACACATGGGCTGTCTCTCAGTCACCCAGCACCAATATTCTTTTTTACAGTCCTAACAAGCAATGAAAATAAAAGGATTCCACATTCCACACAACCTTCGTGGAATTGGGGTTTGATCAGACATAAAACGAATTTCTTAAAAAACCGCCTAAAGTCATACCCGGGAGTATATACTCGTGTCAACCTGGAGTTCACAACCCTTGACTTTTGATGTAGTGTCTAAAAGATTGAGTGACTGCTCGATGTTGTTCAAACGCTTCTCAAAGTCAGACGAGCTCGGTGCTGTGCCCATTTCCCTGGCGTGTTCCGGTTGGTGTTTATTTGTCAGTTAGCGTATGATGGTTTGTTTTCACGTAGCCCGTGCTTTCCACACGTTGGTTTACCCTTAGGTTTTGCCCTCCGTCAAAGCTGTCCCTCATGCCATTGCCCACTCTTTGTTCCAGCTCCTTCCCTGCCTGTCAAGATCATGCAGCTCTTTATTCCTGAACCTTCCCTGTCAGTTTTGCCTTGGACCAATCCCTGACTGCACCACCCCTTTGGAATTCCCCTGTTGCTGCAAGCCCCGCTGGTCCAGGTGACCTACCTTCTCCTCCCATCTGGCCTAATTAGTCCCAAGCAACTGATGTAATCCCCTGGCTCCTTCCCTGCAGATTCCTTATTGATCAATCCTCTGTGTTCCACCGCCCGAGTTGTACCCCTATAAAATCCCACGCACAGAAGTGCTGGCGCCTCTTTGCTGCTGAATCCTTCCCTTGGAATATACCTTTGCCTCTAGAACCTCCCTATCCAGGAGCCTCCTCCTTCTCTTTTGCCTGCTCCGTGCTGCACTTAGTAGATCCTGAACCACTGAGCAGTGACTCATCAGGTTCAGCCGCAGGCAGAACCCACGCCTTGGCCATTCCCCACTCCTGGCGCAGCGCCGCAGTTTTCCCAAGAGCCAGCCCGGGCTCCGCTGGGCTGCGTCACTGGGGAACCTGTCCCAGTGCCTGACCGTGCTCTGGGTGAAAGACCTTTTCCTGATATGGAAATGAAACTTGCCCTATCCCAGCTCCCTGCCCTTTTCTCCAGTGCTGTCACTGCTCCCAACAGTGACGAGAGCTGCAGCAGCCCCTCCGATTCCCCTCAGGAGGATGGTGAAGACCACAATGGCGCCCTTTACTCTCCTCCAGGCAGAAGAAAGTGGCCTCAGCTGCATCTGGGGCTTCCCCTCCAGACCACACTCCATCCTTGCAGTCCTCCTTTGCATTCTGGCTAAAGGCTTCATATCTTTTTCTATTGTCCTGCCCAAAACCGTGCCCATCTGCTTCCAGCACTTCTCTTGGCTGCTGCTTTAGGGTGTGGGCACCATCGTCAGAGACACAGAACAGCTTGTCCTCCCACAGTTATCCTTATCCTCTGCACTTGCACGTGTCTGCCTTGATGTTCACTGGGGAACTTCCCACTTTGTGGCCACTCATTGCTGTGCTCAGCAGGGACACGGTTTTGTTTGGACGGGAGCTGCCGGAGCGACATATGCAGCAACTGAAGCCGAGAATAGCAGAGGCTGGGCAGATTCTATTTGTCCCAGAATGCAGGAAAGAGAGTGAGAAAAGCACAAGGAAATTTCAGACTTTGTTACTTTGTAATCTAATTGCCCCGGGGAAACTCAGCAATGGATGGTGCTCTGCTGCTACTGCCAATGCCTTCCATGAGAAAAATTCATTGCAGGAAGGAGCAACATCATCTGACAGAGACCAAGTGTGCCAGCAGTTGCTCCAGCTGCTCCTGCCATCAGCCCCTGCAGGAAGGAGCACAGCCCCCAATGCACGTGGGCTTTGGCTCCCTCTGGCACAGAAGCCCCCCGGGGGCACAGGTCTCTGGGGCAGGAGACGGGCACCAGCGCTGCCAGGGGCTCGAGGGGTGGCGGGTCTGCTTGGCCGGCCACTCTGCCACACCTGCTGATGTCAGCGCTCCCCGGGCCCCAGGGCTCAGAGCAGCATTCGTGCCCGGGCCCACACCTTCCTTGTGCAGTCACACCCGCAGGTTTAGGATGGCCACCAGCTGGGACGTGTCCCAAGGAGGCCGTGCCAGTTTCCCTGCAAGGTCCCGTGCCCTTCCCAGCGCGGCTGCGTCAGCAGCCCTGGCGGCTCCTTCTGCTGCCCCTGAGCCCGCAGAGCAGGGCAGCCTTTGCTGATGCTCTGAGCCCTTGCTAAAGGGCCCTTGCTAAAGATCTTCTCGGCCTGGCTTAGACACCTGGGGCCAGGCATTCCTTCCAACCTGGGCCAGTTTGGGTGGGCTGGGGGCAGCCCCGAGGCAGGCGGCAGTGTGTGCAAGGGCCCTTGGTGACACGCTGCAGCATGGTCACCGTGGCATCGAATGGAACCGGGTGTCCAAGGGCCCTTTGTGACACCCGGTGGCATAGGAGCTGGCGGTGACAAGAGCAGGCCACAGTGCTTGCAGCACACCGCGGGACAGGACAGGACAGAGCGGTGCCGTGAGGAGCCCCCGCACAGCGCGCTCGTTCGCGTCCCACCCGGAGCTTTTCTTAAGCGTTGTTCCTGCAGCTGAGCTCCAGGCCAGACCACAGGACCTTCTTACCTGTGGTCTCCCTGAGGCTTCTCTTCTGCAGGTGCCCTTGAGGCCAGACCACAATCCTTCACAGGAGTCTCCTGTCCTTGTGGCAGGAGCCCTTGAGACCGAGTGCAGGACTTGCTGTCCTGTAGCCTTCCTGAGGCTTCTTTCTTGACGGTGCCTTCCAGGCAGGACTGCAGGACTTGGTGACTTGGAGCTTTTCCAAGGCACCTCTCCCGCAAATAGCCACAAATCCAGTCCGAGACATCGAGCAGCGACCCCCAAAAGTGCCCAAGCTGGCCTGGGTGGAGGAGGAGGAAGAAGGCCCTGCAGCTGCCCTGGCACAGGACACTGAAGAGGTGGTGCCATTCCAGCCACCACACGAGGGTGAGTGGCAGAGCTGGGCAACAGGACTGGTGCCTGCGGCCAGCTTGGCTCCACGCCATTCCGTGCCGGGCCGGGCCGTGCCGGGCCATGCCATGCTATCCCCTGGGGACATGCCCCTGGACAGGACGGAAGAGGGGCCGAGCAGACAGCCCGCAGTGGCCGTGCTCCATCCCCTGGCGCATCCCGGGCCTCTCTCTGCCTGGGGAGCGCAGGGCTGGGCCGTGTAGTCCGGCCCCTCCCGCAGCCCCTCATCTCTGGCTGCGCTCACTCTTTGCCAGATGCAGCCATGGAGCGCACACAAGAGCAGGAGTCCCGCCGTGGCCGCTTCCGCAGAACAGCGCAGGTACCTGCAGCCATCCCCACCTGGGCTGGGCCTGCTCTCCCTGCTCAGCCCAGCACCGTGTGTGCAGCACTCCATGCAACATCCCTGCCTTCTTGCCCTTCTCCTACAGTTTGTTTGCAACTTCATCAAGAGGATTAAGGAGGAAGAGACCATGGGCGCAGGCCTCAGACCATACTCGCCCATCTTCCAAAGCAAGAGCAGTGCTGCCCTGCTGGCTATGCTTGTAGAGGAAGATGTTTACAATCCCAAGCAAGTAAGCAGCCTGTGGCCAGGGTTTGATCCCCCCAGGAATTGCTTGGCCTCCAAAGGCAGGCATGCTGGCTGCTGTGAGCCTTTCAGGCCACATGGCAGCGTGGTGGCAAGGGAAGCACCCCTCTGCAGAAGCTGGGAACATTGCTCTCTCTGGCAGCTTTCCAAGTCTCCCGGTGCCTTCTCCAGGTGCCTGCCATGGTCAGCTACATCCACCAGTGGCTCTTGGCCAATGATTCTGCTGAGCACAGGCTGGACAAGACCCTGCTGGATCTCACCGAAGCACAGCCAAAGGACGCCGTCATGACGCTCCTGCGTGTGGCCCCGTCCTGTGACAGGTATGGGGCCCACCTGCCCCTGATGGGCTCCCCAGCCCATCACCCTGCACAGCCTGCCCCAGGTGTCTGACCAACAGAGAGTTCCAGGGCCCTCTGGCTGCTCCCTTTCCCAGCCCTGGCATGGCAGCCCCCGAGCCTGCTGCCACGCTCCCTTGCTGCCTCTCAGGGCTCTGTCCCCACAGGGCTGGGCTGTCTGGGTGCTGCTGCCAGGGGGGCAGTGGGCAGTGGCAGAACTGGCAGCCAGCACAGCTGGCCCCGGTGCTGTGTCTGAGACCCCCCTGAGACACAGCTCTAACCCCGCAGAGCTGCCATGGCCATGTGGAAGACCATCATGGCCTCAGCCAGGACTGCGGAGCTGGCACAGCTGATACTCCTGGATGTGCTGGGGAGCTGGCCAGAGCACAGCACCTGCACCTCCGGTGGGGGCGAAACGGCTGTCTTTGCCCCAAGGCAAGTGGCCTTTGCTGGCCCCAAGGCTGCCTCCCCAGCAGCTCTCCATCCTCCTTCCCCCACTGCATCTCCCTGCCTCAGGCGCTGGCCTCAAACCTGGCCCAGGGGCAGCTTCAGGGCCACCAGGCTCCGTGCTCCCCCTGCGCCTCTCCTGGCCTCTCCCTGCCACGCTCGGGCCCGGCCACACGGACACCTGGGCACTTAGTGCTGTCTCGGGGGGCTCTGTCCTTTGCAGGCAACTGTGGTGATGTGGAAGATCCTCCAGGTGCCCTGTCTCCCACGGATATTGAGGCTGTATTTCCCCCAGCTATTTGTGCATCTGCTCTTCCAAGTGTTCTTCAGCACTCTGGATACACCAGAGGAGGTCCTTACCTTCTGGAAGGCATGCCAGGAAGAGCATGGCCTTGCCACCAGCCCCAACAGGTGCTCCGTGCCAGTCCTCCTGGCCCTGCCACGTGGCCTGCCAAGGAGCCAGTGCTGCCTGTGTGACCTGGGCTTTGCTCTGCACACAGGTTTGCAGTGCGGACCCTGAAGTCCCTGCTCTGCCTGCTCCGCTGCGAGGATGTGGTGGTGGCAATGGAACGCAGGTGTGCCTGGGACACGCTGCTCTCTGTTGACACTCACCACTTTGCCGTGGCTCTGCTTGCCAGGTGAGACCCCCTTCTCCCCACTGCCTCTGACATTTGTGCTCTGTGCCCAGGTGCCCCACTAAGTGCCCGTGGTAATGGGCGGGAGGGCCTTGTCCCTGAGGGACAGCCAAGCAGACTGGAAAAGGCTGGGAGAGGAGGCTGCCCATCAGCAACCAACTCCCAAATGGCCCAGGTCCCCTTGCTGGAAGGGTGCTGGGGGAAGATGAGAACTAGGTGAGCCACTCCTGGGAGAGGTTTGCCCCACTGCCTCAGGGGTCTTGTTTCCTTTCTCCCCTCTTCAGAGAAATTCGCCGTCTAGCCATACACTTCTGTTCCGCGGTTGCATTCTACCTGCTCGCCCTGCTCGGCCAAGAGATGCCATACTGGGATTTCCCTGCCCTGGCATTCCTTGTGGAGGTGAGCCTCAAGGCCAGCACTGCCTGGCTGAGCTGCCTCCCAGCTCTCTGCCCTCTCGTAGCCACAGCTGCCAGGACAAAGACACCCGTGCCTGTGCCCTGTGCTGCTGCCTGGGCCATCTGCTGCTGCCTGGGCCCGGCCCTTTGCGCTTCTGGGCCCTGTGCGCTTCTGGGCTCCTGCCGGCCGGCTCCCCTTTCACTGCCCTGTCCCTTTCAGGTCCTCGACTGCCTGGACTTGAGGGAATGCAGTGACAGTCTTCTGGAGATCATGGCACAGAACCTGCAGAGCGAGCACATGGCGAGGCGTTACTTGGCACTCAGAGGCCTCGTAGTGCTGGGCAAGAATCCCTTGATGGTGAGAATGGGCCCGTGGCTGAAGCCCTGCAGGCAGCGTGGGGCTGGGCAACGCAGTCGCTTGGCCTTGCCTGGCCTTCGGGCGCTGGGACAGCTGCTCCCAGCTCTCCTGCCTCCCGCTTCAGCTGCCCGAGTGCTTCGGGACAGGCCTTTGGCCTCTGGGCCCTGCGGCAGCAGGGCGGCCTTTCACAAAGTTGGCTTCCACGCAGGCCGAAAAAATGCGGAGCCTGACTGAAAGTCTTGTGGAACTCCTGGAGGAAAATGATAGCGACATGATTAGGATAACCATTCTACTCAGACATTTACTCCTGGATAATGGTGCCCCAATACCCACCCCCATCGCCCTGCAGCTGGCTGAGGCGCTCCTGCCACTCTTTGACCGCGTAAGGCTCTGTGCCCACAGCCACGGCCACTGGCTGCTGCCCGCACACTTGGTGCCCTGTGCAGATGCAGGCCTGTGCCCTGGGGGGCCTGAAGCAGCTGATGCTCAGCTCTTTTGCCCTTCTCTTTCATACAGGATGATATCCAGGTGCAACTGAGCTCCATGTCTGTCTTTCAAGAGATGCTCGACTTATTAACAGAAGAGGGAAGAAAGGCCCTGAAGTCCCACGTGCGCCAGAGCCTGCTCCCACTCTACTTCCACTGCCATGATGAGAATCAGATTGTTGCTGAGGTGAGCACTTGTGGCCAGCTACTGTCCCCCTGGCAGGGGGTTGCGCTGCCTCCTGCCCTGGCACCTTGCGGGCTGCAGCCTCTTCCAGCCTGTGGCATCGGCTGCCTCCTGTGCCCTGCACTGTGGGGCCATCAGTGCGTCTCTGCTGCTCTCCAGGCCTCCCGGGAAACGCTGCATTCTACGGCCAGATTCCTGAAGAGGAGGGATCTCCAACAAATGCTACAGGTGGATCAGAGGTTTGGCGAGTGCCTGGTAAGAGCAGCCGAGAAACCCCAGCCTCAGCCTGCAGAAGGCCCCTGAGGGCGGTGCTCAGTCTGCGGGGCTGGCAGCTGTGCCCCTGCCCGCTGCTGCTCCCGGAGGCCGCGCAGCCTCTTCTCCAGGCTCCCGTGGGCCCGAGCTGGGTGCCCACGCAGTCCCGGCCTAGCAGGGCGGTGAGGCGGCACGCGGCTGCCCGGGCAGCAGCCGGCCCTCTGCCTCCTCCCCTCGGGAGCCCGGCGCCATCTGCTGCTGGCCACGCCTCAGGGCTCTGCGGGCTGCGGGGGGCCGGGGCTGGGCTCAGGCAGCGCCCAGCCCGGGGCCTGAGCCCACCCCAACCCTTCCCTCCTGCTGGTCTCTCCAGCTGGCAGAGGACAGGAGCCGAGCAGCCGAGCACCTGTGCCGGGCCCTGCGCTACCTGCAGCGTCCACAGTGAAATAAACAGGGGGCCAGGAGACTTCTTCTCCTTTTAAATGCCTTTATTTAAAGTGATCAGCTCACGATTGCGTAGCTCGGCACGTGTGCAGCTTCCCGTCGTCTCTCCTCCCAAGGCGACTCAGAGGAGGAGGATAAGCACAGCTCTGTCCACTAGGGGCAGAGCTGGGAATCAGATCCTCTTGGGAGCCTTTAGGGCCTGCTGATCCCGTCAGATGGTGCCCCTCCCACTCCGTCAGCTTGGTCTCACCGCCGGGGTCAACTCTCATGGTCAGGGCGAGAGGGTCCGAAGGTGTTCCGCATCTCTGCAGGCTCAGCACTCGGCTCCTCACATCCAGACATCACTCCAGTCTCTCAACTCTTATTTGGCTCGTTGTTTTTGGGGTTCCTGCACGTTTGGAGTAGGGGTCCCACAGCATGCTGGTCCATGGAGTCACTTTGCATATCCCCCCCCTCCCTCTCAGGTCTCTTCACCCTTCAGGGAAAAGTACACCTTAGCCTCGGGCAAGGCTCTGCTAATACAAAAGGAGCGATTAGCCACAACGATCCGTGATTACAATAACAAAACACGAAGAACTTCGGCAGCTACAGTGATCTGGCTGCCTTTTTGTAACTTTTTCTCACAAAAAATATTAGCCAAATTTTTGTTCATAACAGTCCCCCCTCTTTTTTTTTTATCATGCTTAAATTCTAAGCTTGCATCAACTCCCAATTTTTTTGTTTTGAATCTACTATAAATCTCTTGTGCACTTTGGTAGTCATGGTTACTTAACCTTGTTACTTTCTTTGGTTTCTTCAGGTTGGTCTGCACGGCAAGTACTATTCTACTAAAATAGATAAATAAGCATAGTAAAAAGAGCAATCCTCCAAGTACACACACAGTGAGAAAAACTACCTTTTCCCATACATCCTTTTTGAAAATCTCCAGGTTCTCCCACCCACTGGGATCAAGTGTAGGAGTTTGATCTTCATTATTTACACATGCTAACCTTTTTATTTCGTTTGAAATGTTCCTAATAATTGAATTCTTTATTTTTAATACTGCCTGGAGCCGGATAACTTTGTTTAACATAGATATTGGGATCCGAATTTGGCTTTTACAATTTAGGATTTTCTCAATTTCTATTTCACTTTGCCGGTTCTGTTTAATTCCTCCCAAATTATTAGATATAGGAACTCCCAAACTAGATCCAGTTTCTTTGGGTAATAAGAAAATTGGTTTTATCACTCTAGCGGTGCAGCTGCCAGATGAGATCAAATCTAGGGGTTTAAGGCTCCCTTGAAATGTGTTCCAAAAGGGGTTTATCTCTTTTCCAGTACACTCATATAAATACTTATAACAAACAATTTTTCTTACCATTTTCACCATTTCTTTGCTTTTTACTATATCTGCTGAGCTTGTTTCAGCAGTATCCCATTCAAAGCACAACCAGGCTTCCCCTATAGGGCACTCTCCTAGGAGTGGCTGCCTAAAAGTGGCAATATTGTATGCTATCCAATACACTCTCTTATTTTTTTGATAAAAGACCAATTGGGAGAGGTTAACACAATCAGGGTTAGAACTGATGTGGACTCTAGACGAGGAGCTCACTTCCTCCTCACAGAGGGGTTGGTAGCATTCACTGCACGGCTCAGCTGGGCTCCCCTGAGCACCACCAGCAATCAGAGCCATCATTACTACCCTTCCCAAGAGTCCGGTATGGGTCATCTTGCACAGCCTGCCCACCCGGCCTTGCCTCTTGGGGAATTTTACTGAGGAAAAGCTTCCAAGCTCTTTGGAGTCCCTTCTACCCGTTTCTCTGGTTAAACCTCTCTTGGTCTGTTCCCTGCCAATTTTGGTTTCCCCTCCCAGGGGAGTGTTCTGTAGAGGATTAACCTGGAGTCTTTAGAAATAAGTTGGGGAACTTAACCAGAATTACTTATTTACAGTCTGAAACTTTTTACCAACATAGTTTACACAGAACAGTCTTAAAACATTTTAAGCAATATTAGAACTCTTAACAAACAATTTTTTTTTCCCACACAGTTCAGTCTTTTTGACTCTTCCTTCTGAGAGTCAACTTTAAATCTTTTGGTCCTTTTACCACAGTGTACTCAGGTGATTTAGCTTGTGATGTGGATGAATCCTTATCCAGTGCCCGGAGGTGAGTGGTGTGGACTCTGGCCCAATGCCAGAGGGAAAAACTGGGAGTCTGGCCCAATGCCAGAAGGAGAAAGGGGTGGAGTCTGGTCCAATGCCAGAGGGAGAATGGGGTGCAGTCCGGTCCAATGCCAGAATGCCAGAGGGAAAAAAAACCTGATGTTGAATCCTGGTCCAATGCCAGGGGGTGAGAGTGATGTGAGTCCAACCTTTTCCTTTTGGTCTGCACCATCGAGTTAGTAATGGAGAGTACCTGAAACGGGCTTTCAAACACAGGCATTGATGGTCTGTAATTTAATGATTTTATCAAAACTCAGTTTTCTCTGTTTAATGTTATTGGTTAATTTCTCTTTTTCCATGGCTTGCATGTTTCTCTCATCAACTTCTACATACTCTGTATTTTGCAAGGAGTTGTATTTCTCAGCTAACTTAACTCCCAAAGTATTTTTATTCCCCTATTTTTCTGTGTATTTAATTCACTGGTTTTCTGTTCTATTTTTCAAGATGTTATTTATTTATCTCTTGCTTCTGTTTCTTACTTTCACTTACAGCTTAAATACTTCTTTCAACCCCCTACACTTAAATTGATTTTTTTTTACACCATTCTTCTACACAGTACACTTCCCTCTAAGGAGATGTGGTAAAACTTGTAATGCACAATCTACATTACCTCTATTCTAATTTGTCTATATTCATTCTCACACATTCCTTCACACCCTCAAGACACAAACTGGATCCTTATTGCTAGATAATCACTGTGGCTCCCCTCACCTTGGGGTTGGCCCCCAGGTCTCAGTATCCTTGGGCGTCTTGGAAGGGCTCTGACTCTGGTTGCCTCTGGTGCCCATTCACCTATGAGGCTGTCTGCATGTCACTCATGCTCTTACAGCTACGGCTCCCTCACACATCTGGGGAGCACTAGTCTCGTTTGCAGGTCACACACACACTCTTTGGTAACAGCCCCCACCCGCCCGGGGGACACAAGCCTGGTTTGCAGGTCACACATACACACACTTCCACTGCCCCCTTCCCACCTGCCCGGGAAGTTGAGGCTGACTTTGTGACTCACTCTCACACACACAACAAGACAACAATAAGGTACCTTTTACTTTCACATCACTTATTACAAGTTAAGTATTACTGGCCAGTTTTGGTGCTATTGGATATCCTTTCTACCTAGCTGTTTTTGTCTAACTTCAGATGTTTTTCACTATACTATACTATACTATACTATACTATACTATACTATACTATACTATACTATACTTCTTAGTACTTTGTTGAGACAGGACTTACCTGCTCCTGTATCTACTCAAAAATTCTAATTCTTCATTTAAGGGTCCCACTTCAAAGTTTACCAAGGGCTCTTCTAGATGTTACATCGGGTCCCCTATAGTGTAAAGCCCCAGACCCTCTAATCGTCACCTTTAAGGATCTTCCCTAAATTATCTTGTTCCCTGGCTATTGCCACATTGAGTCTGAGCTTTCTACAAAACCTCCTGATGTGTCCTCGCTCTCCACAGTAATAGCAACGTCGCTCTCTCAAAGGGCCTTGAGGTGTCTCAATCCCTCTTGTACCTGACAGTACTGACCTATCCTTGCCTCCTCCTGGTGGTGGACCCGCCCACCCTGCACTTTCTCTAGCTACAGCAACCATGATCTTAGCCTTGGCCTTTGCTTTTTCTTCCTCCCTCCTTAAATACACCTTCAATGCCTCTTTTAATAACTCATTAATGTCCTTCTCTTGCCAATCTTCCATCTTTTCCAGTTTTCTCCGTATATCAGGCCAAGATTTGGTAACAAATTGGACTTTTAGCAGCATTTGACCTTCTGGGGTGTCTGGGTCTATTCTAGAGTACAACTGAAAGTTCTGCCTTAGGCGGTTAAGCCAGGCAGCAGGAGCTTCATCTTTCTCTTGTGTACCCTCAAATGCCAATTGGGTATTAGTTCCTTTGGGAACTGACTCTTTGATCTCTTGTATTATCAAAGACTTATATTCCCTCATGGCTTTCCTCCCCTCCTCCTGGTTAGGGTTCCAGCTGGGATCCGTTAGTGGCAATTTCTGTTCACCTGATGGCACCTGGGGTCCTTGATGGTTATCTTTCTTCCATATTCTTATGCCAGCCGCCCTAATCATCTGGACCTCTTCTGGGGAAAATAATATACTCAGGATGGAATTAATCTCCCCCCCAACTGTAGATATTTGGACCTAGAAATTGATCCACTTGGTTGGCTATGCCCACTGGGTCCTCAACTAAATGCCCCAACTCTTTCTTGAATCCTCTCACCTCAGAAGCAGTTAGGGGAGCATTCACAAAGCCAACACCTCCCGCTACTCCTCCCATAGGAACTTCTCTGAGGGGAAAGAGTCTCTCTGCCTTGGAGGTCTTGGATCTGGTGCTACAGTAAGGCCCATCCTCAGATGCCAAACTACTTTGTGGGTTCTCTGGGTTACCCTGAATGTTCTGCCCATCAGCAAGTGTATTTGCTGATAGCTGTTTACTGGGTGAGGAGGCATTTGTGTCCCAACTAGGAGGAGGTAAAGGGACAGCAATAAGAGGGGGAGAAGAGCCTGAGTAGATATTAAGCGGAGCTGGAGAAGGGGTGGAGAATGCAGCAGGTGGAGTATGCACTCATGGTGGTGCAGAAGGAACTGGAGGAGATACTGAGTTTGTCATAGCAGAAGCTGAAGAGGTAGAAGGAGGAATTTGAGCAGGTGGTAATGAGATGGCAGCCGGGGGAGGAACCGGACCTGCCATTTGAGGTGCTTGAAGAAGAGGATTATAAGGTGGAGGGGCAGAAGGAGGCAAATAATCCAGGGGGTCCCATCTTTTACTAGTTCTATCATCCCCTCCTTCATTCCCCTCTTTCTTCCTCTGTACCTTACAAATTTGCACCCCTTCATCCCCAACAGCACTCTTTAACCAGCAAGCCACATACAATAATTGCTCAGGATCAGTATCTCTTCGAGCTGTCAGATAATTATTTAATTGTTGGCACATCCATTTATCCTTTGTCCCACACCAAGGCCATCCTCCTTGCAACTCTAATTCTGGCCACGCTTCCATACAATAATGGATCATTTTCACTTTATCTAATCCCTCCGTGGCCTCTATAGAATCCCATTTTACTAACTGTTCTCCTAAGGGACTACTAGGAGGTATATCTCTCAGTCTCTTGCCAGTCTTTTTACTATTACAACCTCCCATTTTTCAAGTCTCAATAAAAAATCCCGAAGGTGCCTCTACTGACCAGGAATTTCAAAAAAAACCTCCTTTGAGGAGCTCCAGCCTCCTCCACTGAACTTCAAATTTCTGCCTGATGCTCAGGACTTTATACTGAAACAACTGCCCAATCTCTTGATTGTCCAACTTCCCAGCTTCAGGTCTTACATCTATCAGGACTTGAACACACGAAGCCTCGGCCAAGAATCCGGGTCGTGCCTGACTCCCTCAGTCAGGAAAAACAACTCCCTGATTTTTTTAGTTCGCCTAACCCGCCAATTTTTAGGCTTCACCGTATCAGGACTTAAAAGCAAACTGCAGCCTCCTTCGCTGGGGTTTGTGCCTGACTCCCTTTGTCAGGACTTACTTTGCCTGCAGGGCTTGTGAAACACCCGAATCCTTCTCGGGACTGACAAATCTTACTCGAAACCTTCTCGAGACTTACAAAAGTGCCTGACCTCCCTTTGTCAGGACTTTGGGATGCGTGCCATTCATACACAGTAATTCACTCCGCACGCCCGGAGTGGGGGGGGCCCTTTATTCCCCCTTGGGAGACGACTTCACTCACATTAATTCCACTCGCGTCCCCCTGTTCCTGGCCGGTTTTCTCGCGAAAAGCCGGAACCGCAGTACTGAGGGGTCCACTCTCACTTCAAAGGTCTGGCTGCCGGCCCTCGTCTCACTCACACACATGCGCACATCTCCCACTCCCACCACCGGATTTCTCACCAGTCCGGTGCTCTGGTGCTCCTCTGCGTCGCTGTCCTGAGCCAGTCCCTCTTGGTCCTGGTAGCCAGCTGTCCTCTGAAGATCCAAGATGGCCAGTCCTGAGTCCTCTTGCGGCGTGGCTATTCCGGACGAGAGCCCCCAGCTGAAATAAACAGGGGGCCAGGAGACTTCTTCTCCTTTTAAATGCCTTTATTTAAAGTGATCAGCTCACGATTGCGTAGCTCGGCACGTGTGCAGCTTCCCATCATCTCTCCCAAGGCGACTCAGAGGAGGAGGATATGCACAGCTCTGTCCACTAGGGGCAGAGCTGGGAATCAGATCCTCTTGGGAGCCTTTAGGGCCTGCTGATCCCGTCAGATGGTGCCCCTCCCACTCCGTCAGCTTGGTCTCACCGCCGGGGTCAACTCTCATGGTCAGGGCGAGAGGGTCTGAAGGTCTTCCGCGTCTCTGCAGGCTCAGCACTCGGCTCCTCACGTCCAGACATCACTCCAGTCTCTCAACTCTTATTTGGCTCGTTGTTTTTGGGGTTCCTGCACGTTTGGAGTAGGGGTCCCACAGCATGCTGGTCCTTGGAGTCACTTTGCACAGCCCCCCCCACCCTCTCAGGTCTCTTCACTCTTCAGGGAAAAGTACACCTTAGCCTCGGGCAAGGCTCTGCTAATACAAAAGGAGCGATTAGCCACAACGACCTGTGATTACAATAACAAAACACGAAGAACTTCGGCAGCCACAGTGATCTGGCTGCCTTTTTGTGACTTTTTCTCACAAAAAATATTAACCGAATTTTTGTTCATAACACACAGGAGCCCCTGCAAGAGGCGGCCGTCAGCTTCATGGGTGAGCCACGAGCCCGCGCTCCCTCCCCTGCCCACCGCAGCTGGGCCCCGGCCCCGCCTGCTGCCCCGGCAGCGCCACCCGGGCCCGGCGCCGTGGAGCCCCACCTGGCCTGGGCATTGCTGCTGCTGCCCTCTGGCAGCCGTGCCCTTGGGCGGCAGCGTACGACAAGGGCCCGGGCTGAGCCCTGCGGGGCCAGCAGCCTGTGTGGCCACAGCGCCGGCAGCGCCGCTGGCAGGGAGCTGTGCTGCTGGGGCCGTGACAGGCTCTGTGTTCACAGGGATGGCCGGCCGGCACCTGAGGGGGCAGCAGCAAGAGCTTCAGCTGATCTGCAGTGGTGAGCGAGTGAGGGCAGCGGGCTGACTGCGGGGGCTGGCACGGCAAGCTGCAAGGCCTGCCCCGGCTGCAGAGGGCTCTGCTCCCTTGGCTAGGGCACACAGGCATTTCAGGGCCACGTGTGGCATTCGTGGCCACAGCAGCTTTGGGCTGATCCCGTTTATACATTTTTCTTGCAGAAGGAGAGGGCACAGAGGGAGGAGACCATGGCTGGTTTGCTGTGGGAAACAAACATCTCCAGAACCCAGATGGGATTTCTGGGGAAGGCTTCTATTTCCCTGCTGCTGGCATGCCTCAGTTGTTTTGGGGAAAGGAAGTGTGTCACCACCCGTGCTGCCATTGTACTGGCAGCGGGGTGCAGGTGTGTGGGAATGCAGAGCCTGTTTCATGTGTATGGGCCAGGGTCATCACTCGGCCTCCTGATGTTTCTGGGGGTTGAGGTTTCTCCTACTGTTCCTGGCTCCCCGTTTTGTGGGCCAGTTTTGGGGTTCCTGGTCCATCATGGGCCAGGGCCCTAGGGCCTTTCCGTCTCTGACACTGCTCTGCTCTGCTGCTGCTCTTTTTGATCAAAAAAAAAAAGATAAATAAAAAAGATTGAAAATAGCTGGCAGCAGCTCTGAAGCACTGAAGCTTTGAAGGGCCAGAAAAGGACATTCCAAAATTGTTCAAATTGTTTGAAATTGTTTGAAATTTTTTTATGATTGTCAATGGTTTTTTGATAACTATTGATGGGACTTTTCTACAGCAAGTCTGTTTCAGGACCCAAAGGATTTTCACATATGTCCAAGAGGAAGATTTTCAGCCCACGGACTGTTCCTGAAACTCAGCTGCTTGGACTTGAATTCTCTTTGCATTGTTTTTTGCATTTTCTTAGCTTGTAGTATTGTTTTAGTGATTTCTTAGTATTGTATATCTTACAGGTGAAGAAATTTCCTGTTCATTTCACATCAGCATTTTCCTTTTAATTTATATAATTTGGAAAGGTCAGATGTCACAAACATTTTTTCATAAAATCCTCTCTTTTAGATTATCCCTTCTTGGAAGCTGAGGCCCCAGAAGAAGAATGTAAACAATTGTTATCGGCTGCTGTGAAATGTAGCAGGTTGCCCCTGTGATTGGCTCATGTTCCACGTTTAGGATTGGGGACCAATCACAGGAGCAAGCTCGGGGACAGATTCCCTGGACACAGAACTTTGTTATTCATTCTTTCCTGTTCTATTCTTAGCTTAGCAGCCTCTGCAACTTCACTCGCTTTTCCTTTTAGTATAGTTATACTGTATTATATATAATATATCAATAAATCCAGCCTTCCGATCATGAACCAAGATTCTCATCCATCTCTATCACCCTCATCAGGTAGCTGTAATACAAAATGGCTCATGCAATCTGCCATCAAGTATGGGAATGGTGACTTTTTTTTGCCAGGAAAAAGTAGCTAGCTTTTATCTGGGGGCCTGTGGCCAAAAAGGCTGGTGGGCTCTTGAAATTCCGCAATGCGCAGGGTGGTTTCGTAACCCGGGCTGGATTGACAGTGCCAAGTCCGGCTGGTTTGACAGTGCCAAATGGCTCCTGCAATCTGCCATCAAGCACCGGGGAAAGTGTGTTTTGTTTACCAGGAAAAAGTAGCGAGGTTTGTTTTCGCTGGCCTGTGGCCGGAGTGGCCGTCTTGCTCTTGAAATTCCACAATACACAGGATGTTTCCGTGAGCCAAGCTGGCACCAGTTGCAACTTGGGCTGGTTTCACAGTGCCAAGTGGCTCCTGCAATTGGCCATCAAGCACCGGGGCATGTGAGTTTTGTTTGTCAGGAAATAAGAGCGAGGTTTTTATTTGGGGGCCTGTGGCCAGAGTGGCCAGCTGGCTCCTCAAATTCTGCAATACGCAGGATGGTTCCCAGACCCAAGCTAGCACCAGTTGCAACTCGAGCTGGTTTGACAGTGCCAAGTGGCTCCTGCAATCCAACATCAAGGACCGGGGAGCTCAGTTCTGTTTGACAAGGAAACAAACCGAGGGTTGTGTTTGAAGCCTATGGCTGGAGTTGCCAGCTGGCTCTTGAAGTTCCGCAATACGCCGGATGGTTCCCAAACCCAAGCTGGCACCAGTGCCAATTTGGGCTGGTTTGACAGTGCCAAGTGACTCCTGCAATCGGCCATCCAGAACCGGAGAGATGAGTTACGTCTGCCAGGATATAGGATGAGTTTTTTATTCGTGGATCTGTGGCCAGAGTGACCAGCTGGCTCCTGAAATTCTGCAATACGCAAGATGGTTCCCAGACCCAAGCTGGCACCAGTTGCAACTCGGGCTGGTTTGGCAGTGCCAAGTGGCTCCTGAAATCTGCCATCAAGAACTGGGGGAGGTGCTTGCTACTTTCCAGGTAAAAGGAGCGAGGTTTTCGTTCGGTGGCCTGTGGCAGGGGCGGCCATCTGGCTCCTGAAATTCCACAATACACAGGATGGTTCCCAGACCCAAGCTGGCAGCAGTTGCAAATTGGGCTGTTATGACAGTGCCAAGTGGCTTCTGTGATCTGCCATCAAGAACTGGGGATGGTGAGTTTTAGCTTCCAGGAAAAAGAGCCGAGGTTTGTGTTTGGGGCCTTTTCCTGGAGTGGCCGGCTGGCTCCTGAAATTCCACAATATGCAGGATGGTTCACAGACCCAAGCTGGCAGCAGTTTCAAATCGGGCTGTTATGACAGTGCCAAGTGGCTTCTGTGATCTGCCATCAAGAACTGGGGATGGTGAGTTTATTTTTCCAGGGAAACGAGCTGAGGTTTTATTTGTGGACCTGAGGCCGCTGTGGCCGGCTGGCTCCTGAAATTCCTCAATATGCACCATGGTTTCCAGACCCAAGCTGGAACCAGTGACAACTCAGGCTGGTTTGACTGTGCCAAGTGGCTTCTGCAATGTGCCATGAAGAACCATGCAGGTGAGGTTTTTGGCAAGGAAGAAGGAGTAATGTTTTTATTTGGCGGGCTCTGGCCAGAGTGGCCGGCTGGCTCCTGAAATTCTGCAATACGCAGGATGGTTGCCAGACCCAAGCTGGCACCAGTTGCTACTCAGGCCGGTTTGACAGTGCCAAGTGGCTCCTGCAATCTGCCATCAATGACGGGAGATGGTGAATTTAGTTTGGCAGGTGAAAGGTGAGAGGTTTTTATTCAGGGGCCTGTGGCCGGAGTGGCCTGCTCTCTCCTGAAATTCCACATTATGCAGGATGATTCCCTGACCAAAGCTGGCACCAGTTGCAGCTCGGTCTGGTTTGACATTGCCAAGTGGCTCCTGCAATCTGCCATGAACAACTGGGGCAGGTGAGTTTTGGTTGCCAGGAAATTAGAGCAAGGTTTTTATTTGGGGGCCTGTGGATAGAGTGGCCGGCTGCCTCCTGAAATTCCACAATATGCGGGATGTTTCCTAGACCCACGCTGGCACCAGTGCCAACTCGGGCTGCTTTGACAATGCCAAGTGGCTCCTGCACTCTGCCATCAAGAACCGGGGCAGGTGAGTTTGGTTTGGCAGGGAAAAGAGACGAGGTTTGTGTTCGGGGCCTTCGGCTGGAGTGGCAGGCTGGCTCCTGAAATTCCGCAATATGCAGGATGTTTCCCAGACCCAAGCTGGCACCAGTAGCCACCAGAAATTGTTTGACAGTGCCAAGTGGCTCCTGCAATCTGCCATCAAGAACCGGTTAGGTGAGTTTTTTTTGCCGGGAAATAGGAGTGAAATTTTTATTCGCCGGCGTTCGCCTGAGTGGCTGTCGGGCTCCTGAAATTCTGTATTATGCAGGATGGTTCCCAAACCCAAGCTGGCTCCAGTTGCAACTCGGGGTGGTTTGACAGTGCCAAGTGGCTCCTGCAATTGGTCATCAAAACCCGGAGCAGGTGTGTGACAGTGGTCAGAAGGTTTGCAGGTTGAAGAGAGAGCCGAGAATGTTCACCTCATGTTCAGAAGGCTTGATTTATTATTTTATGATATATATTTATACTACATTATATCTCTACTTAAAAGAAATAGAAGAAAATTCTCAGAAGGGTAGCTAATCTAAGAATAGAAAAGAATGAATAACAAAGTTCTGTGTCTCAGCAGAAAGCGAGACCCAGCTCTGCCGTGAATGGTCAGTAAATCCAAACATCCACAGGAGACCAATCTCGGATCCACCTGTTGCACTCCACAGCAGCAGACAACCATTGTTTACATTTTGTTGCTGAGGACACAGCGTCTCAGAAGGGAGAAAAAAACCAAGAAAGCATTTTTCACAAAAGAAGTCTGTGACACAGGTGAGGTTAGTTTGACAGGAAAAAAGCCGAGATTTTTGTCTGGGGCCTGTGACTGGAGTAGCCAACTTGATCCTGAAATATCACATTATGCAGGATGGTTCCCAGACGCAAGTTGGCACCAGTTGAAACTCAAACTGGTTTGACAATGCAAAATGGCTCGTGCAATCTGCCATCAAGTATGGGAATGGTGACTTTTTTTGCCAGGAGAAAGTAGCGAGGTTTTATTCGGAGGCCTGTGGCCGAAGAGGCCGGTGGGCTCTTGAAATTCCGAAATGCACAGGGTGGTTTCGTAACCCGGGCTGGATTGACAGTGCCAAGTCCGGCTGGTTTGACAGTGCCAAATGGCTCCTGCAATCTGCCATCAAGCACCGGGGAAAGTGTGTTTTGTTTACCAGGAAAAAGTAGCGAGGTTTGTTTTCGCTGGCCTGTGGCCGGAGTGGCCGTCTTGCTCCTGAAATTCCACAATACACAGGATGTTTCCGTGAGCCAAGCTGGCACCAGTTGCAACTTGGGCTGGTTTCACAGTGCCAAGTGGCTCCTGCAATTGGCCATCAAGCACCGGGGCATGTGAGTTTTGTTTGTCAGGAAATAAGAGCGAGGTTTTTATTTGGGGGCCTGTGGCCAGAGTGGCCGGCTGGCTCCTCAAATTCTGCAATACGCAGGATGGTTCCCAGACCCCAGCTGACATCAGTGCCAGTCAGGCTGGTTTGACAGTGCCAAGTGGCTCCTGCTATTGGCCATCAAGGACCGGGGCCAGGTGAGTTGTCTTTTCACAGGAAAACGGCCAAGGTTTGAGTTCAGGGACCGGTGGCTGGAGTGGGCGGCTGGCTGCTGAAATTCCGCAATACGCAGGATGGTTCCCAGACCCAAGCTAGCACCAGTTGCAACTCGAGCTGGTTTGACAATTCCAAGTGGCTCCTGCAATCCAACATCAAGGACCGGGGAGCTCAGTTCTGTTTGACAAGGAAACAAACCAAGGGTTGTGTTTGAGGCCTATGGCTGGAGTTGCCAGCCGGCTCTTGAAGTTCCGCAATACGCCGGATGGTTCCCAAACCCAAGCTGGCACCAGTGCCAATTTGGGCTGGTTTACAGTGCCAAGTGACTCCTGCAATCGGCCATCCAGAATCGGGGGATGCTGAGTTTAGTTTGCCAGGAAAAATAACCTAGGTTTTCGTTTGGGGCCTCTGGCGGGGGCAGCCGTCTGGCTCCTGAAATTCCACAATATGCAGGATGGTTCCCTGATTCAAGCTGGCATCAGTTGCAACTTGGGCTAGTTTGACATTGCCAAGTGCCTCCTGCAATCTGCCATCAAGGTCCAGAGGAGCTGAGTTTTCTTTTCTAAGGAAAATTATCTTGGTTTGAGTCCAGGGGCCTTTTCCTGGCGTGGCCGGATGGCTCATGAAATTTCACAGGACCCAGTATGTTTCCCAGACCCAAGCTGGCACCATGGCCAAGTCGGGCTGTTTTGGCAGTGCCAAGTGGCTCCTGCAATCAGCCATCAAGTTTCGAGGCAGGTGAGTTTTTTTTTCCCAGGGAATAGGAGTGACATTTATATTCGGGGGCCTGTGGCCAGAGTGGCCCGCTGTTTCCTGAAATTCCACATTACGCAGGATGGTTCCCAGACCCAAGCTGGTACCATTTGCAACTCCAGCTGGTTTGACAGTGCCAAGTGGCTCCTACATTCTGCCATCAAGAACCAGGGAGGGTGAGTTTCAACTTTCTTTCCCTTCTTGCGAAAATCTCGGCAGACGTCCTTGCAAGCTCTCAACGGAATCGGCTATGTTATGGATCCTGGCACAGTTTCTCTTTTCCAGACATTTTGGAAAAGCTTTTTGCTATTATATAGGCGACAAGCGATGGTAAAGACAAAAATCTGGAGATATCCGAAATGAAGCGCCGGTCCTGGGCGTCTTTCTGCAGAAGCCGCGCTCCGGAGGGCATCGCGACTGGCACAATGATCTGCGACTCAGATAATAGTCTGCGACTGGTACAATGCTCTGTGCGCGAGGAAGCTGCTTCTTTGCCTCAAGAGACGGAGAGAGCAGCAAATAATGATCTGCAACTGGTACAATGTTCTATGTGCCATAAGCTGCTTCTTCGCCTTGGGAGACGGAGAGAGCAGCAAATTCCAAAAAGTGAAAAACAAAACCGTGCAACACTGGCATTGTGTGCGCGGCTTGCAAACTGATAGAAAAGAGTACCTTACAACTCTCCTGCTTTTTCCATTCACATTGCAGTCAGAGAGATAGAGTATTGGATAACCTTGTTTTGCTCCTTGCTGAATACTCCACAGATTTCGTGCAACTTCTACAACATGATCGGAGATGTTTTCTGTCCTGGCACAGTTTCTCCTCATGAGACAGCGGAAAAGCTTTTTGCTAAAACGTAGGCAACAAGAGATGCAGAAGACAGAGATACGGAGCTCTCCGAAGTTAAGTGCCGCTCCAGGGCATCTTTTGGCAGAAGCCGGTCTCCAGAGCGCACCGTAACTGACACAATACTCAGCAACCAGCACAATGCTCTACGCGCGAATAATCTGGTTCATAGCCTCCATGGGACGGAGAGAGTGGCAGTTTCCAAAAGGAGAATAACAAAGCCGCACTGGGATTGTGTTCGCAGCTTGCAAACTGATAGAAAACGGTACCTTACCACTCTCCTGCATTTTCCAATCACATTTAAATTCAAATTGAAGGCGCTTTTTATAATTTTCTTTTGCTCCTAGCAAAACAGTCTGCAGACCTCTGTGCAACTTCTAGAACACAATGGGAGATGTTTTCTGTACTGGCATGCTTTCTCCTTGTGAGACATTATGGAAAAGCTATTTGCTAAGATGTAGGTGACAAGAGACACTAAAGATGATGATATGGAACTCTCCAAAGCTAAGCGCTGGTCCCAGGTGACTTTCGGCAGAAGCTGCGCTCTGCAGCGTACCGCCACCTGCACAATGATCTGCGACCGGCACAATGCTCTTGGAACAACACAATCCTTTTCATGCGAAGAAGCCGCGCCTACGCTTCCGGGAAGCAGAGACAGCGGCGACTTCCATAAAGCGAAAAACAAAACCACACAACACTGGGATTGTGTGTGCAGCTTGTAAACTGATAGAAAAGAGTACCTTACAACTCTCCTGCTTTTTCCATTCACATAGCAGTCAGATAGATGGAGTTTTGGATAACCTTGTTTTGCTTCTTGCTGAACACTCTGCAGACCCCCATGCAACTTCTAGAACACGATCGGAGATACTTTCTGTCCTGGCAAAGTTTCTCTGCACCAGACATAGTGGAAAAGATTTTTGCTAAGTTGTAGCCATCAAGAGACACAGAAGGCGGTGATACGGAGCTCTCCGAAGCTCAGCACTGGTCCTGGGTGGTTTTTGACAGAAGTTGCTCTCCAGAGCGCACCATGGCCGGTACAATGTGCTGCAACTGGTACAGTGCTCATCATGAAGAGCAGCGAAGAAGCTGCTTATTCCCCTCCATGGGACAGAGAGAGCAGCAGATTCAGAAAGGCGAAGAACGAACCCACACAACACTGGGATTGTGTGCGCAGCTTGCAAACTGATAGAAAACTGTACCTTAAAACATTCCTGCCTTTTCCAGTTGCAATATCATTGAAATGGAAGGGGTTTTAGAAAAGTTTCTTTTGCTTATTGCAGAACAGTCTACAGACTTCCATGCAACTTCTAGAACAATATCGGGGATGTTTTCTGTCCAGGCCCAGTTTCTCCTTGCGAGACATAGTGGAAAAGATTTTTTTGCTGAGATGAATGCGACAAGAGACGCTAAATATGGAGATATGGAGCTCTCCGAAGCTAAGCGGCAGTCCAGGGTGTCTTTCAGTAGAAGCCGCTGTCCTGCACACACTGTGACCGGCACAATGCTCTGTACATGAAGAAGCCGCTTCTTCGCTTTACGGAGACGGATAGAGAGGCAACTTGCGAAAAGCGAAAAACGAAACCGCACAACACCAGGACTGTTTGTGGAGCTTGTAAACTGATAGAAAACAGTACATTACAGCTCTCCTGCTTTTTCCATTCACATTGCAGTCAGATAGATGGAGTTTTGGATAACCTTGTTTTGCTTGTTGCTGAACACTCTGTAGACCCTCATGCACATTCTATAACATGATTGGAGATGTTTTCTGTCCGTGCACAGTTTCTCCTTGCGAGACATAGTGGAGAAGCTTTTTGCTAAGATGTAGGCAACAAGGGATGCTAAAGACGAAGATACGGAGCTCTCCGGAGCTAAGCACTGGTCCCGGGCGTCTTTCGGTACAAGCTGCGTTCTGGAGCACACCACGACCAGCACAATGCTCTTTGCATGAAGAAGCCACTTCTTCACTTTAGGGAGAGGGATAGAGCAGCAGCTTCCAAAAGGCGAAGAACGAAACTGTAATGACATTGTGTGCACAGCTTGCAAACTGATAGAACAAAGTACCTTTCCACCCTCCTGCTTTTTCAATTCACATTTACTATGAAATAGAAGGGGTATTAGACAACTTTCTTTTCCTTCTTGTGAAACACTCGGCAAACCTCCATGAAACCTCTTGACAGAAGTCAAAGATGTTTTCTGTACTGGCACAATTTCTTCTTGTGAGACATAGTGGAAAAACTTTTTGCTAAGATGTAGGCAATGAGAGACGTTAAAGACAAAGATACGGAGCTTTCCGAATCTAAGCGTCAATCCCGGGCATCTTTCTGCAGAAGTCGCTGTCCGGACCGTAACCACGACCGGCACGATGCTCTGCGACCGGCAAAATGATCTGCGTGCAAAGAAGCTGCTTCTTCACCACCAGGCGACGCAGAGAGTGCCAGCTACCAAAAGGTGAAGAATGAAGCCACACAACACTGGGATTGTGTGTGCAGCTTGCAAACTGATAGAAAATAGTACTTTACCACTCTCCTGCCTTTCCCATTCACATTTACATTCAAATGGAAGGAGTTTTGGACAACTTTCTTTTGCTTCTTGAAAAAAAATTTGCAGACCTCTGTGCAACCTCTATAACATGATCAGAGATGGTTTCTATACTGGTACACTTTCTCCTTGCGAGACACAGTGAAAAAGCTTTTTGCTTAGATGTAGGAGGCAAGAAACTGTAAAGACGAAAATACGGAGTTCTCCGAAACTAAGCGCCGGTCCCAGGCGTTTTTGATAGAAGCCGATTTCCGGAGCACACCACGACTGGCACAATGCTCTGCCACCGGCACAATGCTCTGTGACTCGTACAATGTTCTGTGCACGAACAAGCCGCTTCTTTGCCTCTGGGAGACGGAGAGAGCAGCAGGTTCTGAAAGACAAAGAGTGAAGCTGCACAACACTGGGATTGTGTGCTGAGCTTGCAAACTGATAGAAAACAGTACATTACCACTCTCCTGCCTTTTGCATTCACATTTACATTCAAATGGAAGGAGTTTTGGACAACTTTCTTTTCCTTCTTGAAAAAAAATCTGCAGACCTCCTTTCAACCTCTAGGACATGATGGGAGATGTTTTATAGAAAACACAGTTTCTCCTCACGAGACATAGTGGAAAAGCTTTTTGCCAAGATGATGACCACAAGAGATGCCAAAGATGAAGATATGGAGCTCTCTGAAGCTAAGCGCCGGTCCCGGGAATCTCTTGGCAGAACCATGTTCTGGACCGCACTGCCACTGGCACAATAAATCTCCAAATGGTACAGTGCTCTGTGCCTGAAGAAGCCGCTCTTTCACCTCCGGTAGATGGAGAGAGCAGCAGCTTCCGTAAAGTGAAGAACGAAGACGCTCAACACTGGCATTGTGTGCGCAGCTTGCAAACTAATGGAAATAATACCTTACCACTGCCCTTCCTTTTCCATTCACATTTACATTCAAGTGGAAGATGTTTTGTACAGCTTTGTTTTGCTCCTTGAAAAAAAATCTGCAGACCTCCGTGCAAACTAACTCGATCGGAGTTGTCTTCTGTCCTGGCACACTTTCTCCTTGCAAGACATAGTGGAAAAGTTTTTTGCTAAGATGTAGGCGACAATAGACACTAATGACGAAGATACGGAGCTCTCCAAAGCTACGTGCCAGTCCCAGGTGTCTTTCGGCTGAAGCTGCGCTCTGGAGCGCACCGTGACCAGCACAATGCTCTTTTCTATTTGTGAAGAAGCCGATTCTTCACCTCCACAGAACTGAAAGAAGAAGCACAATCTTAAGGCCTGATTGCCACAATTTTGTGCAAGTTCTGGCACTCCAGCCGGATTTATAGCACCATTCCTTACAGCAGGTATCGCTGTAACCAAACACATCTTCTGAGAGGTGCACACAGAATGCATGGACAAGCCAAAGGCACCAACAAGAAATGCGGGACTAGCACGTGCAGAGAGTTAGAATGTGTAAGTGCATCATGTCAACAATCAAAGGCTTCTGTTTAATACTCTTGGTCCGTTGTGGGTTTTCGGGGCCTGGCTAGCTGCCGGGAGCCCTGAATCTGGGTGGGTGCTGGCGGGCCCCCTCCTCAGCGTGTGTTGCCACGGAGGGATCCAGCTGGGGTCACGCGCACTCTCAGTCCCAGATGGTTCAAGATGGCACAGCCTGACAGAGAGGTCTTGGTGACTCCAGTGAAAATTCCAACAGGCTTTATTTTTGGATAGTCCGAGGGAGGAGGTGGGGAGGGAAAGACGCAGGTACAGCTTTGTTGAACTGTACTGGAGCCGAGGTGCCTAACCCCAAACCCGGGTGGGGATTGAGTTTATAAGAAGTCAAGGAGTAGGTGGGCTCAGGGGTGCCCTTTGACCACTAGGAAGGGGGTACAGGGGTGGTCTTTTAGTGGGGTGACTGGGGTACACAAATAGGGGTGCAGGGAGGGAGTGGTCATTAGGGAGAGATCCAATGGAAAGGTTTTAAACAGGGAACTTTCTGGAATAAAAGTTATGCTTTACATATGATTGATTGCTTCTTCCCAACTTCATAATCTTTGTCCCCTCCCCCCACAGTGTGTTGTCCAGGAGTCCTGAATTTCCCACAAGGGATGCCTACTAAAAGGGCTCCGATTTTAATGATAGTTACTGTCTAGATGATGATTAATGGGAATAGTTCTTTCAAATCCTTCCCTTGTTGACATCAGTAAGTTTCATCTTTTCCTGATTTTACTGGTGGCTATACATTAGTTATGAATAGAAAGGAATTAATTTTAGGGATATGTTGCAAGGAAATAGATTGGTAGGTCTGCTTCCATTTCCATTGTCTAAGAAGAGCCCCGATTAGTTTTGGACTTTTCACAGACCTCTGACTAGATTAGCATTTGCTTTTGATTGACCCAGAAAATTTTAGGCTACTAGACTTGACCAATGAATAGAAAAGGGAAAGTCACAGACCTTAGGTGGTTCCCTTGTCAACAACTTCTCAGTAGTAGGGAGATTTCTACCCTCAAGTTTGTTACTTCAGCTAGCAGATTATGCGCACTCCAAAAGAAGGTGAGAAGGTTGCTTCCCTAAATGGTCCAATAATTCTTCCTGCTTCTTTGTGCCTCTTTTGTATGACTGGATTTTGTATTACTGGAGTTTGTTACGAAAAGTTGGATTAAATTTCATGCGTCAATTCTTGGGGGAAACAGAGTATTTAGCCAATAGCATCTAGGCTTTTATCAACCTGAGATTGTCGGAACGGACTGGACACTTTAAACACAGTAATTCCTGCTAGTTCCAATTCCATTTTTAGGCTCAACAAGCCGAATGGTAAACCTGCACCACTAGGGAGAGACATTGAACTGGACTTTCTCATTTTTAGAAAGAAGCTAATGAAAAAGTTTCACCAGAATCAGAGCAGGCTGTAAAATAAGAAAAGCATTATGAAAAGAGGCCAATCCTATCCTCTTAGTCTTGCTAGTTGTGAAAGGAGAATGAAATGTGTCAACTCTGTGTTTCTGGGTATCACATCAGTAACAGGTAATTCAGCTGCTGTACTTCTCTCCTAAAGTTAAGAACAGAATCCAAAGAATTGTGATTCCATGGTCACAGTTCACCCTGTGATGGTGACAGGTGAAAAAGGAGTGGAAGGTGCACGGGTCATTTAACTTGAATGGCCTATGTAAATCAGCGGCCACTGATTTCCTGAAGGCTTCAACAGGTCAGTTGCCTTCGTTTTTCTTAGGATTCTTTTTAATCTTTGGTCATGTTTTCCTTGGGATTCTTTTAATCTTTCCCCATTAGTTCAGCCTCTGCTCTCAAGCCTTTGCTGACATTTCAAGTATCTCGATAGCCTGGAAATGTGTTGTCTTTATTTATCATGCCATTATTCCCCTCAAAGGGTTGTTTGCCTCAAGTCTCAGTTTTGCTGGTTTTCTGCTAGTTGATTGTCAGAGGGCAGCAGGTGTTTTGTAAGAGCAAGTACACAATCCCATAGCTTGCTTTTCTTTTGATTTGGCCTGTCTAGAAAATGGAATGACTGAACATCTCTGAGAGGCTTTTCTCTCCCCATTAGGTTTCACTGGAAGGGCAGATGCAAATCGTCTACCTAAAGTCTTGGCACGGAAGAAACTAGTGGTTTGCTACTGTATGTAGGTAGAAGCTTACAAAAGGAAGGCCTTGGGTTGAGGCCCATTACTCTGGCTGAGTAGGAAAGGACTGTGGGAAGGTGAGGCAGCTGAATTAGAGGTAGATCAACAAGTTCTAGAACCATGGCATGTTCACAGCGTGGTGCATGGTGGTTGGTTGAACGATGTTTGTTATGGCTTAAAGCTATGGAACTGATAAAGTTCTAAAGAAAAAGTTCTACAACAGAAAGGCAGTGCTGGCCATAACAGTCCCTTTTGTAGTCTGTCAACCAAACAAAACATACTGAGTACTTCAAAAACCTGGTTTTTGCAATAAAACAGCTCTCCTTTGCATCTGCCTGAGGACTCTGCATCACTATGGACCCTCACTCCCAGTTTGCCAAGGAGATGATCAGTAGGAATGTTGCAGAGCTGCTGGATGCATATTACCGGAATGACAGAGAGTGAAGTGGTGGATATTTCTGGGCTTTAATACAATGCTGCTGCATTGGTGCCAGTTTAGTTGGTTTTCCATCAGTGGCCTTTCTGTCTAGAAGTACACTGCCCAGAGTCTTTCTAGCATTTGATGCCATTTCCTTCCTGTTGTTTTCATACCTTCCTTCAGTTGAAAGGATGATGCAATCTTTACATTTTGAAGATCCCTGTTAGGAAACACTATGCCAGAGGAGTCATCGCTCCCTTTTCTTCTGCCTCCTTTGTCATTTTCAGACACTCATTTCAAATTTCTGCTAATGTCAAGAAGAATACTGAGACTACTTAGCAGGGTTGACACTCTCAGCTGCTTTCCTCTTTCCTACTGCATCATACTGGATGTGACTTCAAGGCCTCGTTTTGTCATCTGCATTTTGCTGTGATCCAAAGCTAAATATTCCAGGCCTGTGAACACAAAAAGAACTCTTAGTCTTTTGCATGAACTACCTGCAGGAGCATTTACGTTCATTTTGATTTCTACGGTGTTAGCCCTGTTACAGAAAAAGAGTAGATTGTACTCTCTTCTTGTGTACTCTCTTCTTGTGCTCTCATTCCCCCTCTCTGCTTTGCATGCCCTAGTTAATCTACCAGCGTGACTCATTTGGCATCATCTCATGGTGCAAATTCTGCATAGTTTCACGTACTTACAAATGCCAGTTGCCAAGGAGCCTATCTAACCATTCAAGGGGCAAAGAATTGTAGGGCTGGGCAAGTTCAGGTGCTGAAACTGTAAGTGGTTAAGTCATGCCATATTAAAGTGACAGAGCAAATCAATTGATCTAGGACTTTCAGCTGGACACCTCTGAGAATAGCAGTTTGTCAGCAATGACACAGCCATCTTCCTAGCTGTATTCCAGAAAGAGAAAAGGGACACCTTCAATGGTTAATATGTTTGGTGTTGAAGTGAGGGGAGAACGACCATCCTGTGATGCATCGAACTCAATTTATTGATCGATCAGTCAGCTTAAATAATAGTGTTAACGAACTTCATGCATATTCCAAAATACAGGTTTATGATAGGCTAACAGAGAAAACTCTAACCACACCTTTTGTTTTACTATACCGTTGATTGTTTACACAAAACAAAACCAGTGTTCTCACTGTGATATGAACGGTTCCCAAAACTTCCACATCTGTTCTCAGGGTGCCATCTTTTCCCAGAGAGAGTGTTACACTTGTTATGAGAAGACTGCCTGAGAACTTTATTGTTTATACAATGATGCCTGAAAGAGTCTAATTGTTTTAATTGTTTATAGAAGTCAGGCTGGGAACTGCTTTGGAACTGCTTTGCAACTACCTTTTACTTTTCTCTCAATTGTATGCCTTCATGGCCTTTTTCTTTAAGCCATGCTTGAACTAAACTCCCGACATTTCCCCCACTTTTTTCTTTGAGAGAAAGGAGTTTAGTTTGCCAGGTTTTCTCTATCATCCTATTAACCATCTTTTGAATACAGCTACAGAAACAAGGTAATATAAGTAAAAGCAATAAGAGTACTCCTAATATCCCCATAGCATATGTTATAAGGTTTCTTAGCCAGGGTCCCAATCTGAAACTTTTCAGCTACTCATCAATACTTAATCTTTCTTCTTCTTTAAGTTTGTTAAATCTTAGTCGTAGCTCTTTTAACTTAGCATGAATAGATACAGAATGATCAGATAAGTTCATGCAACACATCTTTTCAAAATCTTCACACTCATGGCCTTGTGCTAATAGTAAGAAATCTATAGCAGCTCTATTTTGTAGAACAGCGTGATTAACACTCTGTACATCTGAAGTTAACATATCTAATATCTGTGAAGTTTTATTCAGTTCACCCTTAGCCCAACACCCTATTTGTTTTGCTAGAGTCAATGCTTTGCTTGCAGCACCCCATGGTAGGAAAGCTGAAACCATCACTTGCTTAAATTTACTCCAGAACCATGGATCTCTTATTTGACTACAGTCTAAATTATGTAAGCTACGCTTTTGCCTGCTTATCTTATGGCTTAATTGCATTAGCACAGATATATTTGGGTGGAATAGAGATAACTTGCCTAAATAACAAGGTCCACACTGAGGCTGGGCAGGTATACCATTCCAGGCTCTATCTCCGCAAATTAGAAATATGCCCTTAGGTAATTTCTTAGGTGTCATGATGCTAGAGCCTTTACAATGATTGTAGAGTTGTTTAGACACTATGTTTGGCTTTAGAGCTGAATCCAGGGTAGCCCACGTTTGTGTATGTGGATTCATCTTTTGAGGATTAGAATAATCAAAGCTAAACCACCCACCGTCAGAAGTGCTGGTCATGCTAGCATTTGCACTCCTGAAAAGCTCTAACTCCTCAGGTGGAGAATACAAAGGAGTATTAAGTGATTGCATTAACAGGCATTGGCGGTAGCCGTCACTCTGACTGGCAGTATACCCTTTAGGCAATTTAATATTTACCATACTGCGCATACATAAGGCACGGTTATTAATAAAACTGCAGAATTCTTGAGGAGACCATACTGGAAGCCCTACCAAACACGTTTGAAATGGGTTAGTAACTCCTCCAATGCTGAGACAAAGCGATGTCTGATTAATCTGCCTAGCAAGTGTTAACCATACATTATCTCTAGATTGACTAAAATGTGTTACTTTTAATTCTTCAGCTACCACTACACCAAGTAATATAATAAAAGGAAACCTCATTTTTCTGGTTTTACTTTGACCTTCTTCTTCTTATCAGTTTTTAACCTTACTGTTCCCGAGGCCCGAAGACCACACCTTTGTAACCTTCTAATGCAATTGTCTAATGCCTGATTGGGATCTCCTTTTATAGGCCCTACAACGGAATGTTGTGTTAAAGGCACCAGTTTTCTACACCTTACAGAGGTTATATATGATGCACTTTGAGCTTTAATCCTTTTCAAAATACACTCTACCTCCCACCGATAATAAGCTAAGATTTTCTGCTCATGCGATTCATAAAGATCTAGAGCTGAGGCAGTGTTTAGTCCTGTTTCATTCCGTAGTGCCCACTCCCAATTATGTTCCCAGTTATGTCTATAATTACAAGTATTACACCATAAACGAAAAAGTGACAACTGATCCACCCAAAAGGTCCTGTCACAACCCCCACAACACAGTGCAACCCAAGCAGCACAATTTGGGCTGTGACATTCAAGACAGTTCTCTTTTGCCGGTCCTTTTATATGGAAAGATGATAATGATTCAATAATGTCAATCAGTTCTCTGGTCCTCCGGCAACGGCGTTTTATCCCAAAGGGTTAAACGCACCCCCAGCTGAGCCACAATGTCCGGCCTTATCAGGCATTGCAAGGTAGATGGTAATTGGACTAAGAAAAGAGAGCTGTTAGCTGTTTTCATTCATGTGAACCTGGAGAGGAGGTGAACGGCAAGTCTGAAAACAATCCTTTTTGTCCTTGAGATTTTCACATCCACCCCTTCCCCAGGCCTCTCAGAAAAGTTCAAAATCAGTTTTACAGTCTGTAATCCTTTAGTCATTTGGCTGAAATGGCATCAGCTGGGCGATTCTCAGTCCTTTGTTGATTTGGAGTGGTGAGAAAATAGTATACACTTAAAGCACTTAAAATATTTAACTTAGCAGACTTATTTGTAAATTAACAGAACTTAACTGGCTTCAAAATTCTATGGGCTAGCTGTGTTACACTCTTTGCAACATAAGAATAGGCAATTCTAATAATTAAATAGTATTTTCAGCTAGCAAGGTTTCCCTGATGTTCACAACAACACCCTGCCCACAAGTCATAAAATAAACGCCTATCGTAAAAGCATAAATCTATCTAACATCACTTAAACTTAATAGCACTTATACTTAAAATACTTAAACTTAAAATATTTAAACTTAATAGATCTTAACATTACTTAAACTTATCTTTACTTAAACTTAATAGATTTTTAAATCAACAGAACTTACATGTAAAATCTCTTAATTCTAATAAAACTTAACTATAACAAAACTTAACTGACTTTAAATAACAGACTTATTTGTAAATAATGTAAGATCAAACTTAACAGAATCTAACTTAACCTAAACCTAATATAATTTAAACAGAATCTAGCTTTATTTAAACTTAATAACACTTAAACTTAACAGGAGATCAACTTAACAAAACTAAACCTTAACAGTATTTAACATTTAACGGCACTTAATAGATAATTCAACTTAAACTACTTAGCAACGGATAAAACTTACTATAGAAATAAAATATAGCATTTACTATAACTTACTTACAGGCCTGATTCTAAAATATTAAGCTAAAATAACTTTCTTCATGTGTTTGCTATAGCATTTCTAGACCAAAAAGCACACTCACAACATCTCACTCATACAATCAATCCAACACATCTTAACATTTTTAAACTTTTCAAAATATAATTTTAGAGTCTGATGTTCCACTGACTGAACCATCCGGGCTTCTGATGTTAAAATCTATGTTAATGCATGTGATTTCAAGACAGCATAACCAATGCTGAGCCAAATCGGCCGAAATTTGACCCATGCATACAGTACGCTGATTCCTGTTTCATAGTCTCTGCCAGGAAGAACAAAAGTGCCTTTAACTTTCCTTGTTTACCATCACTTGTTTCTTAATTTCAACAGGGATCTTTTCCTTTGGCTGACAAAAGTTACATCCATTAGGCTGTTATGTCCTAGACCGAGGCATCCATTAGGCTGTTAGGTCTTAAACTGAAGTTTTTGCCGGCTGTGGGGGGAGGGAGAAACGCTCCCGCTGCAAAAAGCGCTCCAGTCCCGCGGCGCGTGTGTCGGAGCGGGCGAAACCCCCCCGCTGCGCTCGGCTCTTTGTTTACTCACCGGCAGGCTGACTCTGCTGCAGGCACCGCTGCACCCACGGCGGCTCCCCCCGCGGCGGCTTCGCTCTCTCCCGGGGCGGCGCGGCTCGGCTCCCGCGGCGGCGGCTCCGCTCTCCCCGCCACTGCCTCCGCTCCCGCGTCGCTCGCCGCGGCTGCTCGCCATGGCGGAGCGCCCGTGCCGAGTTCGGAGTAGCACAGACTCGCAAGCTCCACGGGCTGCGGCCGCTGTCTTGCACTCAGAGAGATAGTAAAACAGTGCGCCATATATGACTCGCCATGGCTTGCCTAGCTTCTTGGCAGTTTTACCACTCTCTAAAGCAGCCTCTGACAATAAATCACCGAATTCACGCAATTCCGTTAACTCGTAAACTGTGTGGGGATTCACGAAGACTCCCCATTCCAGACCATAAGCCAAAAGACCTTGCAATTCCTTCCGTAAGTCTATTCCCTTAATTTGCCTTTTTTGCAAAAACATAATAAAAAGTTCATATGTGGCTTGCCTTTCCATACCTCTTTTAAGTGCGCACTTTTACCTAGCAGCGATTTCCAGGCATCGGCCACACGTATCAGCTGGACCCATCTAATATGGTCGCCAGGGCACGGCGCGTATCGGCGGCTTTTTTTCCTCCGCTTTGGTTTCGCACTTATTTGCCGCTCCCGCTGCTTCGGAGCCTGAACCAGTCCTCACTTCTCGTGGTGTTCGCAATCCCCGTGGTGGTCGCGATGGTCGTGTCCGCTATCACGTCCGGGTGGTCACCATTTGTTGAAGTGAGGGGAGAACGACCATCCTGTGATGCATCGAACTCAATTTATTGATCGATCAGTCAGCTTAAATAATAGTGTTAACGAACTTCATGCATATTCCAAAATACAGGTTTATGATAGGCTAACAGAGAAAACTCTAACCACACCTTTTGTTTTACTATACCGTTGATTGTTTACACAAAACAAAACCAGTGTTCTCACTGTGATATGAACGGTTCCCAAAACTTCCACATCTGTTCTCAGGGTGCCATCTTTTCCCAGAGAGAGTGTTACACTTGTTATGAGAAGACTGCCTGAGAACTTTATTGTTTATACAATGATGCCTGAAAGAGTCTAATTGTTTTAATTGTTTATAGAAGTCAGGCTGGGAACTGCTTTGGAACTGCTTTGCAACTACCTTTTACTTTTCTCTCAATTGTATGCCTTCATGGCCTTTTTCTTTAAGCCATGCTTGAACTAAACTCCCGACAGTTTGGCATGAGAAAACAGCAAGAAATGTACCACAAAACACTTTAGTCAGATAAAGTGCGTTTTTCTAGTGAGAATTTTGCACTTGTTCTTTCTTGTTTGTGCCTTTATTTTTCACAGAAGATGGGGGGGGAATTAATTATTATTGTTCCTTTGTTTTCTTTTGTTGGCCTCCCTCTTTCCACCTTCAATTAACAAATTTGCCTTTCTTTACTGGCTTCTCTTTCTTGACTTCTAGAAGTTTACATCAGGTCCTCCAACCTTGTCATAAACAATCTCAAACAGAGGAAAGTAGAAGATACATCTAAATGGACAAAAACAAACCCACAAAAATAGACAGGTTTCTAGAGTCTTCTGTGACAACATTAGGACACAAGATATCTTTGAACTGAGTTATGCTGTATTGATTTAAGCTTTAGTCCACTCATTACTATTATTTAGTACAAACCTTTGAACTAATCCAGCCCAATATTTTGGCTAATTTTGTTTCTTCTAGTGAGGACTTTGTTTCTTAAGGAATAGTCCAGAGAAAGAGCATCCACAGGAGAGTTATGGGTCATAAATTCTGGTACAGTTTGTGGTGGTAATACGTCTAGGAAAGAAAGGTTTTGCATCTTTTTTGACTTTCAAATGGAACCATTACTTGAAAAATGTAAGAGTTAGGGTCCCCCCAAAATACTTCTCTCTGGAATGTTACTCAGGGATTACACATAAAAGCTCACCCTGTAAAATACGTTGCAGATACTTTGCAATAAGTGCAGCTTAGCAGCTAGAGATGATAACGTGGGTTAAATAACATTGCTTCTGCAGTGATGGAAACTCTGTCTACGCAGACATACTCAACAGAGGTTACCATGGCTTAACTCCTGTCCTAAAGTTAATGTGCATTTTAAAGCTTCCCAAGAAGGTGAATTCAACCTCCTTCATTGCTCTCTGCTGGAGTCCCAAGAGAATTTCAGTCTGCTTTTTGTCATTTACAGCTGTCACTGCTTAGCTCTTGAACATGAGACTCCCTCATGACTGATGAAAGTTGTCTAGTTAAGAGTGGGTCAAAGACACGGTCCTGCTCTAGAAGGAGATAAGGAGGTTTCTGCAGTCTTTGTCATCTCTACTGTGATTTCTATACAAAACCAGTGGGAAGTTTTCTGAAGGCAGTCCAGAAGCTGGCAATATGGACAGCTTACAGCCGAACACTTGCTGCAGTGCAACCACGGTGACACCAGAAAGGACTTCAAAAATTTAAAAGGGCAAACAAAACAGTTGGAAGGAAAAGAACATTAACCACTATTCCATTCTTCTAATATATCCTTCTTTAAATCATCATGCAGTTTCGTGGCTTGCGTTGCTATCCCTCCAAAGGAATCTGAAGCAGAGTAAGCCTTTCAATGGAGTAGATATGACAAACACAGGTCAAGTTGCCTTTTTTGCCATCAAATACCAGTTATGCTTGAGCTACCCTTTGCTTAAGGTACTTAGCTTACACTAAGAATTTTACTCATGATTGAGGAAATTTTACTGTCATGACTGAAAAATTTTATTCATGATTGAGTAAATTTTACTATCATGATTGGCATTGAAACTTTTCAAGGAAAGCTCTGAATAGTAATGTTTGTGTAAAAATAATATTTTATCTCCTGCATTTGTGTGAAGCAGGTAAGCCTTCTGCTGTCACCAGTGTTGCTTAACCTTTCATGTCATTTCCCTCTTCATATCCATATTCTGCTTAAGGGTTATTAATCTACTTTAGAATTGGCACGTGGAATAATACTACTTTTCCTTTTTGAAAGCTAATGTCATTTGACCTATTGTCATGGTTGGACACTGGCACAGTGCCAGTGCCCCCATGAGAATACCTTCTCTTTGGTAATTGCTGTGAGATGTGACTAGGAATAAGCAAAGCAGGCCCTTACTTAAAAATAAAGAAAACTTTATTAACTAAACTACAAGAAAATAACTAATCTACAAGGAAAGAAAAAAAAATACACAAGGAAAATGGAAACTTTACAAAAGCATTTTCTTCTTCTTCTTACTAAATTCTAATACAATACATCTCTTAAATCACTAATTCTTGGTCTGGCACTACTTTTTAGAATACTCAATCCTCAGTTCATCAAGAGGAGAAGGAGTCCTTCTTTGTGCTAAGGGCTTCTTGTCACATGTGGCACCGCCCCGAGGTCATTTGCTATCGTGACATCTTCTTTCTATGCTTAGTGCTCTCACTGCTGCGCATAGGCCAGGGCTGCTTCTAGGGTTCCTTTTAAGGATGCCTTGTCTCCTTCCAAAAAGGCACAGTCTCAACTTTGGGACATCTGTCCCCACCATGTTTATTGCACCCCCTGGGGCCGAGGGGTACCCACACTGAACCCTCCTGTTTCTGAGGCATTGCCCCCCCCCACCCCCACCCTTGGAAGCAGTCTCTGTATCACAAGGAAACAGTCTACGGCTATACAAAAAATAAGAGTCCAGCAAAATTGCCACTCCGTCTTCTCTATTCTTCCGACATCTCTCTCTCTGCCCAGACTTTCATTACTCTTCTAAGAAAGATTAATGTTCTGTAAAGTTTTCATTGTCTACAAAGGGGTTAAAAGCTCCCACAAGCGGCTGGACACATCGCTGCCCCCTTCTCCCCCCCCTTTCCTCCTTCTCAGCTGTGCTGCCTGCTGCCGCACTTGTTTATCAAGTTTCAAGGTAACTCTCAGGCATGGCTCTGTCTCTCTCTCTGTCTCTGTCTCCCAGAAGTGGGAGGAGGGAATACTTCTCAGTAGTTCTTTGATGCTTCCACCCTTGGGCCCCTCAGGGTCAGGCCCACCTCTCCCAGGCCGCGTGGCTTTCCCCTCCCCCCGCCCAGCCAGCAGCTGGGCCAGGGGAGGAATCGAACTCTCTTCCGCCGGAAATCCATGAGAACTTTCCAGGGGGGAGCCCTGCTTTTAAACTTGTGTTCTCAGAAGAGGATTTAACTGTCCCAATGGGCACATCAGGTGCCAATATTAAAATCTGAGCACCCATTGGTTTGACTACAGCATCCCAGAAATCCCGTTTCCGGTCAAACTACCACACCTACTTACAGCAAATAATTCATTAATTGCAAGTCCCGACCTAGCATCTTTTACACATATTCTAACCTTCTAAAGAAATAACAAAAGCACGCTCCAATACTTTACTTTCTTAAGCACACAAAATGCTTCTCTCCTATGCAGTTGGCATCTCTAAAATGAACCACATGTCTGCAGTATTTTAATGTGTGCCATATCTAGCCAAATAATTCAAAAGAAATAAAAAGCAGTCCCTTCAATTTGGAAATAGTTTTCAATTGTTTTTGAATAAACAAAACATACCTTAGCCGTACACGTTGCATGCAGATTTAATCGTCATGAAAGCAAATCCTATGTTTCTGTTGGGATAGCAGAGTTTTCCACAGTTTTCCATATTTTTTCACAATTGTTCTTGGCACAGTTTTCTACTTATGTGACTGTTAGGACACTTGAAGGTACTTCTAAGATACTATAGTGAGCAGAAAAGGAGGAGAGGTTGTGCCTTATTTCTGGCTTCCTTTGGTTTTCTTTTTAGTTTTCTTCCTCTTGCTCTTTTGAATGTCACCTTACTAGATATTATGATTTAGATTTGCAGTTTAGTAAGCTGTGTTTTCTGTCTGGGATTCTTGTAAATTCCGAAAGCAACTTAACCTGTAAATATACATCTTTTTATGATTTGCTAGCTACATAGGAAATCTTCCTGCTGCTCTAAAATGCTTTTATTTGATATGAACTTTTATCACCATTCAAATGAAAAGAGAACGGTTCCTCTAGTCACTGCTTTTGTACTGGATTCAGTTCAATGTGCACTAAAGGTGCAAAAAAGTCCTGCTGGAAGAAAGGATCTGCATAGAAATTGACCAAGACATGTGCTATAAGGGTCTTGTTAAGGTTCGAAGTTTCTCTAAAAGAAGAAGACTTTTCTGACAGTCTGTCTTCACAGCAAGACTTGATGAGGGCTTTTGCTGGCATTTCTTTGACAGAAAGCAATAACAAAGCAAGCAAAATGGAGCAGCAAAAGAAGATAGCAGCAAAAGGCACATTATCCTGTCTGTTATTGATCATTGTCAAAAAAAAATTTTTCTCACCATGTTAGATAAAATACCTTAGTAAAGCTAAAGATTAGAAAAATGCAACTCTGTTTTGGATTCATTAAAAGCAAAGCCATCTGTGGACAGAAATGCCCAGCGTGATGCTGGGAACTCCTAGCTGGTTTCACTAAGCTGTCTGGAGAACTGCATTTTCGGTGGGCTTTACTTGCGTGTCTGTAAGGTGGGGAGTTTATGTGCAGCCTTGAGCCCTGAGAGTGCTGTGGGCACAGAGACCCATCATGTAGCTCTCTGACCAGCCACAGCACACTGAGGCATGATGGAATACTCCCAGATTTCACATGGTAGAAAGGTTTTCTGCCCCCGTGAAAGACATGTCCATTCTCTTGCACAGAGCCATTCTGTATGTTACAATGTTACCTTGAATTCATCAAGTGCTATTTGCACAATGGCCAGTGAGCTTGGATTCTTAAGCTTTTTGTGTTTGATCTGTTTCCTGCTTAAGTAAATAGCAAAACTTCCAAGGACTGCAACGACAAGAAGATGAAGCTGCTACCATATTTCAAATGTTTGCCTCATAAAATGGTGATTCTTGCACATATTGGCAATGGTAATTTCATGTACCAAAACACCAGCCCTGCTCAGGGCAATTCTGAAAATGACCTGAGCTGTTTTCCATGTTTCTTAGCGGGTGAACTGAGACATTTCTAGCTTTCAAGGCAAGGCGTTTGACAGCAGCTCAGGTTATTGGATGAAAAGGTGAAAAAACTGAGGTGAATGGCGGGAAATTTCACTTCTGGTTCATGTCATAGATTCAGCCAGATTATCAACAATCGTTAGTTTAATGAGGTACCAGCGTAGTCTTTCACTCTCACAGATTCCCAAAAGCTTAAACCATCCAGAAGCTTCTTCCTTGCAACAAGCACCACAGCCAAAAGCCAGATCTGGCCGTCACCTTCTTCTCGCAGCCTACAAACTCTGCCAAACATACTGGTGATTCTCACTTTCCTTCTCAGCTACATGGCCAAGCACATCCTCTCCATGTCGCCAACTCCTTAGTGAAACCAGTGACTCACCTTCAAACAGCTCAGTGTGGCAGGACAGAAAGCTTTCACTGACCTGTCCTCTTGCCTTTTCCTTGCAGCCCTTTATTTTCAGAGCACGCACCGAGGCATTGCAATTTGCTTCTCAGCTGAGTGCATTGCCATATGGCTGGAGTCCCACGCGTTCATCTCCTTCCCACACAAACTGCTTCTGTTGAAACATGCTCATGTGATGTTCTTTCCTGCTCAGCTATTCACACCGTCACATTCTATGTCCTACTTGCAGTCTAAACGGAGACTCTAAACGGAGAAGTTTCTGGCTATGTCTCATACTTACAAATGGCCAGGATGAAAAGGTTGCTTGGACCTTGCCACTTATGTTCAAAAACACCCATTCACTCCACAATCAAGAGACAGCTTTCTTTGCTTTACATCCTGTAAACTTCACACACACACACACACACACACATGAGAGCTATGCACTTTCTTTCCTTCTTTCTTAGCTGCACTCACTCACCTATTTCCCACCTTGACCTCTCTACTACTTTTCTCTTGGCCTTGCTGTGCATGGGCATTTCCTGTTAAGATATGCATTGTGTTGCCTATCCCTCCCCCACACTGCCTTGCCTTTCCTACCCAATCTTGCATTTCCTTGTCATTGCTGACCATTCCTTCTTTTCCTTTGCCTTCCTGACCCATGCATGTCCTTTCCTTGCCCTTCATACCAACCCAGTGCCTTGCATTGACTTGCTCACTTAGCCTTCTTTTCCTTCCCAGTTGTCCAGCTCCAATCTTTCATTTCCTTCTCCTTCTAGGACTCTTCTTGCCTTGCCACCCTCTCTTTTGTGTTGCCTGGCAAAGCCACAACTTGTCTTGCCTTGCCCTTGAACCCCTTCCTTGCCTTGCATTACCTTGCTCACCAGTCCCCCACCTGGAATTAACCACCTCTCTTTTTATGGAATTTCTTCGACTTGTATTGCCCTGCCTGCTTCTTCTAGGATTCTCCAAGCTTCCACTGGCTTTTTTTCCTCAAGGCCCCAGCATTTCAGGAGCATGAGAGGAAGCCTGGAGGAGGTCCCGTGCAAGCACACGTATCTGTCCTGACAGCTTTCTTCTGACATCTATCCTTACATGTCTTAAATTTTGGACACAAAATTCATCTTTCACCCTTGGGCTTCAGGAGCAGAATGACCTTTCTTTTGCATACCAAGGAAAGCAGGCAACCCAAGTGTCTTAGGTGCCGATTAGAGATGGCCCATGCAAGATCAAGGCTGGACAGAGCGGTCTGTCCGGGCCGCCTTTGTGTACCAGCAATCTTTGAATGGACCTGCCACTTGCCTTGCTTTGTCAAGCCAACAGTTTCCTTGCCTTGCCCTGCTGATTCTCCATTGCTTTGCATTCCCTTGCATACCCATGCCTCACATTTGACCTGCCTACAGTTTTCCTGCAGGGCTTTGCCTTGCCTAACCCTTCCTGTTACCATTACTTCCTATGCCCAGCCTTTCCTCTAACTTCTGGGACTTCTCTCACCTACCATTCCATTGGCTTCCCTTCACAGTTCAGTCTTGCCAACCTCTCCCTTGACTTGCCTACAATTGCCTACCCTTGCTTTGCATTGCCTTACCTGCATGGAAGGCAAGGCAAAGAGTGGTAGGCAAGGCAAAGCAAAGCCAGGAAGTTATTTGTAGGGCTAGGCAAGGCAGACATAGGCAAGCAAGAAAAGATAGGCTAGGCTAGGCTAGGAAAACTAGGCATGGTACTGGAGGCAAGGCAAAGACAAGTGACTTGGAGTGCCTTTCCTTGCTTGGGAAATAAAAGATACGGTGGCAATGTTGGTAGGGCATCTGATAAGGTATCATGGGGAGGTATAGTCCAGCAAGAAATTTCTGTCCTGGCCCCTTCTGTGTAGGAGCCATTGTTGGACAGCATCAGTACTGGACGTGGTATGCAACTTTTGCTCGGTAAGTTCCTGAAGGAGAACAGCAATGTTTTCTCATGGGAAGGAAAGAACTTAACCCCTGTGTTGGAGGTGCAGATAAGAAGCTGTTGTGCAGCTTAAGGGTGGCAGCAACTTTCTATCCTGGCATATTTGGTTTGGAAGAACAGACTCAATTTGTACAATCATGGAGACGGTATCCATCTTTGGAAGGCAGTCTCCTTCCTGATAGAATCCATTTGGCATGTGTTTTCCACTTCCTCGAGGCAGCCTTCTTGAAATTCTGCCAGCACACTTCTTTTGGTAAAGAGCTGCACTGGGTCTTGGCGTGCAGCCTAGCTAGTGCCCCGCGCAGGTAATGCCCAATAGCAATGTTCTAACACCTTTGTATAGGATCAGGCCCTGGATGTTTTGGATTTTGGAGGAGGGGATGCCATTTATTTGAGATGGGCCTCTAGTTCCTCCTCTCTTTGGCAAAGTTTGGATGGGCACTTGGGGTGGTCTCAGTGAATTGAAAGGCTTTTCCCAAGAGGCAGTTCTCTGGATTAGAGTTGTTGAACTGTCACTGGGAATGCAGAGGCCAGGCCTCTGCAGGACAGTTTTTTGTCCCTTGTAGCTTTAGGGACTGTGTGAGCAGTCCCTGGTGCCATCCCATTTGGATCCTGACTCTGAGAGATTGAAGGCTTATGGTGCCTTCTCAGCCTTAGAGCTGAGAAGGAAAGTGGCAATAGCAAGGTGTGTCTTTATAGTTTGATGGGTGCAATTGAAATCATAGGCAGCAAAGAGCTTTCTCCACCAGCAGTTTTGCGAGCTCTGTTGCGAGCTCGGCCAACATTTTCAAGTTTGTTACCAGACTCTACGAGAGAGAAAAGTTTGTTAGGGCAGAAGAGCTGGTGTTGGCCTTTGAGTGTGGGGCGAAGAAGAGTATCCACTTGGAAGGGGAAGATCAGTGAAATCTTTTTGTACCGACACGGTTGATTGGAGAGCAGGGACGTTTCTGACTTGGCTGTGTACTGGGGGTGGTTTCGAGCTGGGCTTGGTGCGTGTCCTTGTTTTGTGAGTTGACAATGCTGTGGTGCGGTTATTTAGATGAGCACTGACTGTGCCCAGGAAAAAGACAAGCACTTTTCTAGCCCAGCACCATTTGTGTGGGAGCAGTGTGGGGGCAAGAGCTCCACTGTGGATCCTGGCGCTTGGGCATGGACTGAATGGGATCCTGCATGTAACAGAGAAGGAAGAGGAATCATTTCATTGTTGACTGCACAGTTGATAAGCTTCAAAATAAAAGGCAATTGCAGCATGGCCTCTTCATTTTAGAATGTTTTCTGGGCCATCAGCTGCTCAACATGTAACTTGCACCCAGTGAACTGCACCCTGGAGATATGCACTTTCCCTCAAGATCTATGCACCATCTTGCACTCTTAACACTTGAAGATCCCAAACCGCTTCAAAATGTCCAGCGGCTTCTCTCAAAGAAAAAGTTCTACAACAAAAAGGCAATGCTGACCATAACAGTCCCTTTTGCAGTCTGTCAACCAAACGAAACATACTAGCCATTTGCACATTCTTTCTCAATGATATATATACATGCATCAGCACATTCTCTCAAAGTGGCAGAAACTATTGTTACGGCCAAGCGTTTTCAACTGCACTTCTGACAGACAAATGTGCCAGGACAGAAGGCATTTGCCAACCTACCCTCTTTCTTGTGCAAACTGACGTTGGCAGCGCAAATATTTTCACATTCTTTCATTGTGGCCGTGTCCAAGTAGCTAGACGTCACACAGGTGAAAGTGTCAAGACAGAAGATGTTCTCAAAGTACCTCCTTTTTTTTTCTAAACAGGTTTTAAACTGGGCACAATGCTCTATATCTTCTTTCCCACATAGACCGGCCCTCACTTTTTCACTCTCACATCTTTGTTGCAAAAATCCAGCAGCTGTTTGCGTAGGAAAAGGCTCTAGAAATAAAAGTGAGGCTTGGGCTGCCCCACATAAGCCACATCAAACTCACCAGTGCACTCTGTCCTTCCCCTCTCCACTGCAACTACCATTGTGTTCTCTGGATCTCGGAAGCTAAAGGTAGGCACAGTTGTTTCTATAGAAGGGTTGAAAGGGCCATAGGTAGCAGCACAAATAGCTCTCGCTGAACTTTAATCCTTACAACTTCTACAGTGAATTTGTTTTGTAGGCCAGTAAGAGTCATGCTCATTTCACAGCCAGTATGCTGCAGCAACCAGCCCAGTGCTCTGTGGCATCGTTCTTCGACTCTTGTTACCAATCCTGCTTTTACTCTCCTGGAGGGGAATAGGCTTTTATTTCTCACACAGATCATTGTGGCAGCAGCCAAGGGCTCTAGTGCACTGCTTCTGCTAAAAGAAGCTCGAGCCAGGCACTTACTACCTCAGCACTTCGTAGCCCTGTATTCTGCATCCCTTGTCGTCGAGATCATACCAGCAAGCATTTCATAGAGAGAAAATATGCTAGGACAACAAGCTTGGCTGGAGCGTACCCCTGAAATTGGGGGAAGTTTGTATTTGCACCAGATTCAAGGGGCAGTCCTCTTTCCTATACAACCTGCAAACTGCTGTCAGTTCACAGTGCTCTCGGCCTGCTCCTTCTCACCTTGAAGTACCATGACAATAAAGGCTCTGTGCTGAGGTCTCAGAAGAAGAGAGAAGCATATGTGTTTGTAAAGTGGAATGTCTGTTAGGCACTTCCCTCTTCAAAGCAGCATGTTCCATGCCAAGCAGACAACAAAGAAACAAAAGATGAGTGTGACTCTGCATTCAAATCCTGCAATGTTCCCAGAAGTGAATTTCTCTCTTCTATAGGACTGACTTGTATGAAGTGGCATGGTTGTTTCCTTCCATTAGAAGTGAAACTCATCTAGCCAGGCTTCATCACCCCCTGCATCTTTTGGGGAGGTTCTTGGAAGAAAATAGATAGCAACTTTTCAACTGCACTTAATTAATATTTCATTCTCTTCCTAATGAACTGCAGGGAAAAAGCTATCAATTCCTTACTGTTTCTATGAAAAGGCATGAAGCTATTAATTAAAGTCCCATAAATATAATAGGAATCAAGTCTTTTATGCCTGCAAGCATGCCCTTATGGTATGAAAAGTATGGATTGTCAAGGGTGGAAGAAGATCTGTATGAAGAGGGAGATCACCCAGAAGCATGCAGGGATTTTCAGGTATGAAAGGGAAAATGACAATAAATTGTTGACGGAAAGAAATTGAAAGAGGGAGGAGGAGGCACATGCTGCCTTTGAGGCAGCTGACACAAGGACTGTCGGCCTTATGAGCAAATGAGAAAACCAAAAGAAACTTCACAGCAATCCCATCAACAAATTAGTGGACAAATGTGCAAACCCTTTTGTTCATTTATTATGTATATAATATATAGAGAGATGTTCATTCTGACAGAATCTTCAGGTAGCAAGATAGTGTATGGCACCTGGAACCAATGGTGTATTGGAAATGGCCAAGATGGAGAACACACTCCATCCTGAACACTACCACAGCAGAATTACAGGATCATAGAATGGCCGGGGTTGAAAAAGACCCTCAAGGCCATCTAGTTCCAACCCTCTGACATGGACAGGGACACCTTTTACTAGCCCAAGTTGATGAGAGCCCCATCCAGCCTGGCCTTGAACACCAGGCTGGGGTGTCCATAACTTCTCTGGGCAAGCTGTGCCAGTGCCTCACCACCCTCACAGGGAAGAATTTCTTCCTAGTATCTAATTTCAACCTGCCCTCTTTCACTTTGAAGCCATGGCCTATTGTCCTGTTTCCACAGTTCCTAATGAAGAGTCCCTCTCCTGTTCCCCTTCAGATACCAGAAGGTGTTGTGAGGTCGCCATGCAAGCTTCTCTTCACCAGGCTAAAGAACCCTAATTCTCTCAGCCTGTGGGGTGTGCTTTTGTCCTGAATACTGAGCTGCAGTATTGAATGACAATTTTTTAAAATCCTTTGAAGGCATGTTCTTTTTCAGCCTTAAATTAGGCTAAATGGCTTTGATTTGTGGGTATTGCAAGTGAGCAACAGAAATCACTGCCCTGGCTTGCCTTTCTTACAGCTCCTTTCTATGGGACACCCCGTGCAAACATTGCAGCTGGTGAGACATCATCATTCTGAAAGAGCTTTGTACAGTAAACATAGAGGAGGATTAAATATTGAAATGCAGATGATAGAAGCTGCCCAGTGGACTCTGCTTGTGGAAATCAAATACTAGTCTAGTATTTTGAATGCAAATAATTCCTCCCAATGAGGTCAGACAGGATTGTTTGGCTTTGAATCTGAGCACGTGGACAGTAGTGCAGGGTCTACAGGTTGAAAACAGCGTAGATACTTCTTTTTTTCATTAGTGGCCAAGAAACTAAAAAGGCAGCTACAAAATGGTGAATACATCCCTACAGATTCAAAAATGGTTGTTCTTAATTTGCATCTCCACCATAACAACAGATCATTAGAACTAAAATACAGATAGGAGCTTTATAGCTTCTCAGAAATGAAGCAGGAATTGGCCAATGGGCCTTAGCAGTAGCTACAAGTTTTTCATCACAAGGCATCTCAAAAGTATTTTAACCATACAGTACTTTTCTGTACTTTTGGCCTTTTATCTCAAGGATGCAAAAAAAAAAAAAAAAAAAAAAAGAAAACAAGAAAAAGAAAAAATAAAAAAACCCTACCAAATATGTATATATATATTACATTACTAAGATAATAAGCACAATCAGTATCATATATAGAAACAGAACCCATGGTTTTTAACTTTCAACCTTGTCTTCTCAACACACTCTCAAAAATGGAATTGTTTCCCTATCTGCCTTGAAACATTTTGAAGCCAAAAACTCTTGAAGGTCCTGATAGGTGCCTTGGTCAAAAATCACTACTTCTGGTTTTCTGTCAATAAGCAGAGTAACGGAGGGGAAAGCTGGTAGCTGGCCAAAGGAGGTAGGAAGAGTAATCATCATCCACAACACTGGGGCTGAAGAAATTTCCACAGAAAACTACCTGCCTTATTACTTGTTCATGTGTTGGGTTGAAAGTTCAGAATCTATTTCCCTCTTTCCCATCCCTCAAATGCTATATTTCACAGAATTCGAGCCCCTCAAACATCAGTCCTGCCAGAACAGCCTGTGCTGTCATAGGGAATCTGCTGATGCCCACTGACTCTTACCAGTCTAGTGCTTGCCACTGTTGCAGATCAAGAACTTCTGAATAGTTTTGATTGATGCTCTTGGAGTGGTTGAAAACAAGAAAAGAATGACTAGACATTTGTATGACCAAATCCCTTGACGGAATAAAAATAGGAGCATAATAAATGTATTCATTTATTGTCATAAGAAGGGAGATGAAGGGTCCAAAAGATTACTTGCATACTTACTGTTCTAAATCCCTTGTTATCTGGCAAATTGCAAAAGATGCAAGGCTTCCACCAAAATGCAAATCAGATTAAAATTGAAACCTTACACTTTACTGGATATAAAACTTCATCATCCATTTTTAAGTCTTAGAGATTGTGATGTACTTCCTATTAATACCCCAAGGTTTACAGATGTAATTCAGACAGAAAAGAAAGATATTTTGAATTTATTCTATTCAATCATCTTGTCTGCACTCTCTCCTCTTGCTTTTCACTTCTGAATATCTGTATGAAAGGCATAGAGTTCTGGATTAATTCTTTTTGACCATTTCCCCTGTAATTCTTCTTTAAAGGCAAACCTGTACAAATCCACACTTTCTTACCCTATCGCTTCTAAAATTCTATTGAGAAGCAAAAACCCCCCATCAAGCAACTCCAATTTGTAGAAAAAACCCATGCCATTAACCGCTTTCTTAACATATTCTTTATCTTGTATTAATATGGCAACATTGTCTTGCTTTTATAGATTAGAACCAAATTCTTAAAGCCATAAGGAAACACAGGCTTACTGTAGCTGATTCTGAGATACAGAAGTCCAGCAAGGAGTTCAGACATCAAAAGAAGAGTCTGAACAAGATTCAGCACAACGTTGAAACATATTAGCTCTTTTTCAAGAAAAGCCGCCAAACTGAAACTTTTTAGACTTCTATACTATCGTGGGTGCCTGCTTCCAGAACCTGACCTAAGTTGCTGGAAACTAGCTGCAATATTACTGTAAACAATGCTGTGAATGTAGGACATTTTAATTTTTCTCTTCCATTGAAAACCACAAGTGAAGTTGCATCATTGTCTTCAAAATTCTTTATTTCCTTTCAAACTGGTAAAATAATGATAAAGAAAGTGTTCTGTTCATACAGTTTAAATCTAATAACGTTCAAAATGAAAAAAATCCATTCACATATGGTCTGCAATAATACAGCAGAGAGAAGATGAACCAGTCTGGCCTACAAAATAAAGTGAAGCAGAATTTGTGAATTTGGAACACCTTATGATTTAATATTTAAAGAAAAAAGAAATATAATGTCACCTTCACAAACTCAATTAGTAATGCAGAGACAGAGAAAAAGAATTAATTACTACTAGAATTTCTTTTCATTCTCAGACAAGAAGTTAAATTATCCTCTTGAATGCATGGAAGATTGTTGGGAAAGACAGCAGCCTTCTTCTTTACAATATATTCTTCAAAACTGCAGGAGACAAATCACTAGAGCTATGAGGATCTTTCTCTCTGTAAAACTCTTCCTTTAGGGATCCTCACCGCCCTGGGCGACTGGTGGGTCTACAGCCCCAGTATATTAGCCAGACACTCTACCTCATTTAGCATGGCTACTGCAGCAAGGACATCATCTCTGCTGGCTTTCTATCCAAAATATATGCAAGGCACAACAAAGAATACACCCAAAACACTGAACACAGCTTATGTCCTTCAAAACAAAAATCTCAGGATGTCAATACTGGATCTTCTGATCCAAAACCACCAGGAAACCATTCTTTAGAGGTGAAAAAAGGTGTCTCTTGATTGTACAAAAACTAGTTATGTAAACCAGCACTACATGACCCAATATTTCTATTGAACTGGAACTATTTTGATCAATATTATTGATCCATTTCTTTTCAGTGCATTTGGTAAAAAATGTAAACTATCATTTAAAAGGAATTATTGGATGTGTACTAAGTACTATGGATTAGTTAAGGTTTTGCATGGCTTGTTTTTTGGTGGGGAGGGAAGAAGCAAGCCACAGAAATGATTTTTTGTTAAAAGCTCCTAGAAGCTTCTTCCATGCCTGGCAAAGTGAATCCCTGCTTGGCACTAAGAAAAGATATGCTGCTAAGCTAATTAGAAAAGCTGGTAGAGCCTTGGTGATATATTTAAGAAGGAAATCAAAACTGCAGCCAATTAACTCTTAAGTTTGCAAATTTTTCAGTTGGCACCTCTTCCGGTTTGAAAGCAAAACCAGCCAGAGACGTTGTTGCAGTGTGTGTGTTTGATTGTAATGCAGCTCTAGTAGTCAGTTTTATAATACTTCCTGTTTTGTGCTGTTGTAGCGTATTTTATTATTAATGGATTGTTCCTTTCCCCCCCGTGTTGTTAGTTTTTGCTCTAATTGTCACTGTCCCCAAAGACCTGCCCTTTTGTTCCCTGTTCCTCCTCCCACTGAATGTCAATCCCTCCCCAAGCCTGTCCCTTTGTCTAGAAACTTCCCTATCAATTTGATATCCTTCAAAGGCCCATTGGTTTGTTAAAGTCCTTCTCCTCCCCTGTAGTCCCCTATTGCTTTAAACATTATGTTCCCCACCTTGTGGTCCACCCCGAGTTTCTCCCAGTGTATTAAAGATTGTATCCTCCCCTGGGACCTCTCCCCATTTCTAAGTTGATGTATGCCTTTGAGTCAGTGTCTTTCTGTCCCTGACCCTCCAGGGAAGAAACTCCTTTGGAAAACATACAGAAGACCTCTCCCTGTTCCTTGTCCCTGCCCTTGGTTCAGTCCTATCCCCAACGCAGTCCACCTGTGCCATAGAGCAGCTGTGCCCTACAGCTGCACCCTGGATTCGACAGCTTTCTGGGGGCAGCCCACTCTCGCTGTTGGTGTCAGGAGCTAGTCGGGCTGAAGAAATCCAGCACCGCAGCAAGGCTCCAAGTCAGTACCTGGATGAAATGGTCTTGTTGAAGTGGTGATCCTGTAGAAACCATCTGGTAGCTCTTGTCCTTTGGAAGATCAGTGAGTAAGGGTGGGCGTTCCTCTGGGAATCCAGTAGAAAGACTGCTTGTGGTGTCCCAAAACCCAGATTATATCCAGCTGGGGATGCATAGCTCCTCTCCCCTGGGCAGAGCATCTCGCAATGCGCTGATATCATTCTGAATTATGCGGTGGGTCCTTGATTACCCGTTGAACAGAAATGGCTCCTGGAGGGAGTCATCTCTGAATCATGTGGCAAGACATTGATGGGCCCGTTAACAGGAGATAAGGAAAAAACCATGCCCCTCCTGGTTTCAGCAGCTCTTGAGGATGGGAACAGAATACATTTTTGTATTGTAACCTGGGACAATACAAGATGCATGTTTTTGCATTTGCAGGAAATTTGTATGGATTTGAAAATTATCCATATAGCAGAGGCACAAGAGTATTCTCATACCCTTTTTAATCATCTTCAAACCAAGCAATTCTCACAATAACCTACCGCATGAATGACTTGCAAGTGAGTTGAAGAAACACGGCAAAGATAAGTAGTGTTCAACTGCAGAGAATCATTCAGGGACACCACACCTTTACATTCCTTTATATTTTAAATCAGGAAGCATGGATGGACCGATTTTTCCCCTTAGTTGAGTACAGAAGCAGCAGTCCCTTGCAGGAGGGTGTTTGGATTCAAGATGACACTGGCAACTAAGAGCATGGCTACATAGAAGGTGCTACTTTTAGACCAGAACATTCAACTACTTAAGGGCAGATAGGAGAATAGCTGACTAGTGACAGCTCTGACCAGAAGAGTCTGTGGCTTATCCCGTGGGAACAATAGTAACACATTTCAATTTTAAAAAATCATTCATTTCAGAGGACCAAACATCAGTGAAAATAAAAGGTCAAGTAAAGACATTCTAGTGCTCTTTTTATCAGAAGCATGTTCCTCCGTATGAAAGTATTTAGGAAAGGACAGTCCATTCATAAAGAAAGGTTTGCCAGTTAGAAAACCTGTAGAACAACACAAGACAAACTTACACAATATACATCCTCAACTGCAAAATGAAGAAATAATAATTTCAGTCTTCTGTGGAATTCATTGCATTTTATTTGTTCTTTTCACTTCAGCTGCTAAAAAGTTTTTTTTTAAGACTAAATTTTATGAACTCAGCAGAGCTATCTTTTTGAATGTCTGCATACCCCTATTAAACCCTGAGGTGATGGCAGTGGAAGGAAACCTGGTCCATCTCACCCTCCTTAAAGCTTTAGGCCAGTGAGTGATTAGAATTCAGTCACTTCATTTGAGGTAAATAGCTTTACTAAAAGAGAATATTATGCAGCCTTTACCTTTCCTTTTGGAGTTGATCCACTTTGTAGTCATAAATTCTTGATTTAGTTGGTGAGAAACAATGGCATTACAGCCATGGATGTTAAAGTGCACTGATGGGAAATGAAGTTTTTATCTTCAGGTCCTTGCTTCAGTAAATATTCCAAATTCATCAGAAAGAAAGTTCAAAGACCAGTAATCCCCACTCGAATGGCCTAATTCGAATAGTCTGTACACATAAGAGACATCAAGCAGGTGCTCTCATCTGTTAGAGGAATACCCAGTCAGAGCATGATTGTCTAGTTAGGCAGCAACAATTTTGGAAATAATGTAATTTTTTGTATTGCAAGTGAATGGTCAATACATTTTAGTACTGGATTAGGTAAAAGAATGTCTTCTGCATCCTCTCAGAGGGGAAGCCTCTCTAGATCTAAAGCTGCTCAGCTCCATGATAGGATGCTTTGTCTTAAAAGGGAACTCTAGTCTTTGTCCTTTTGGATTGCTTCCATAGCTTTTCACTCACTCTTCAGGTAGCTGTTAATATGTCCTGTTATCCCATGCAAACATTTAGGAGCATAGTCAGTGAATTGGTACAAATTCCATGCAGTACTCAGGCCTGGCTGAGATGGAGCCACAGGTCTCAAGGGTGTTAGCAGATGCTATTCTGAGGCCACTCCTAATCATGTTTGATGGATCATGGTGACTGAGGAAAGTGCCCAAAGACTGGATGAAAGCAAATGTCACCCATCTTCAAAAAAGGCAGCTAGGAAGACTCGGAAAAGTACGAGCCAGCCAGCCTCATTTTTACCCCAGGAAGTTGATGGGGAAGGTATTGCTGGAAAGCATTGACAGGCACATGAAGGAGGACAAAATAATGTAGTCAGCATGGATTTACCAGGGGAATTTCATGCTGAACAACTTTTTAAACTCCTCTGATGAATCAACTTGACTGGTAGATGAAGGGAATATTGTCTGCCTGGGCTTCAGGGAGGTTTTTGACATTTCTCTTCATGGCAGCACACATGCATACCAGAAGGAATAGTGCAAAGAGGAGGGAAGCAGTGTCTTTTCAATGATGCTGAGTGAAAAGACAAGAGGCAGTGGGCACACACTGAAATACAGGAGATTGCCTCTGAACATCACCAAATGGTTTTTTACTGTGAAAGTGACTGAACCACGGCACAGATTGCCCAGAAAGATTGTGGAGCCTGGATCTTTGAAGACATAAAGTTATTAAGATAGAATCCTGGGCAAAAGGCTCTAGGTATCCTGGTTTAGGCAGGGGGGTTGGGCGTGGTGAGCCCCACTGACCCCTTACACACTCATTCATTCTGTGCTAGTGAATTCTCTTAGAGATGCATTTCAAGCACTGGCATGACAAAGTTCTGTGCAGACAGAGATCCAAATGGACATGGGATCTAAGTTCCTTAAGTAGTGTTCAAGAAAAATGTAAAAGTCCGGAACAAGTGTCTCTTCCATAACTGAATCCCTTACATGGGAAAATTCCCAGCTCTAGAAAGATCTTCTGATATGCATGCTTAAGACTGACACTGGCTGAACAAATTTCTCCCTATGTGTGTCTAAGACCAGTTAGGATCTTCACCAAAAGTGTTGACAACATAGTCACAGAATGTATGTTGTTAGGAAGTGACAACTTAGATCTATTTGTCCATTATTTAATAATAAATGTATTAATGTAAGGGAATTATTTACTTGGGTTAAAAACAAAAATAAAGAGTTGGTCTTTATTTATCAATTTAATTGTAATAATGATAAGGGAAGAAAAAGACCTAAGTCCTTAACATTATTAACTCAAAGAAAGATTTTAAAAATTCCTTGTAAAAAATGGATCATAATTATCCGACTATGAAATCATTTTAGGTGGGGAAAAAGTTCCAAATTTGTCTAGATAGTGGCAAAGAAGCCAAGAAAATAGGAAAGAAAGAAAAAGAGAGCAAAAGAGTCAGCTTCAGTGTACAAGCTCGTTCTAGAAGTAGTCTGCTAGAAAAAGAAAAAAAAAAAAAACAGTTGAATTTCCAATGTATTCATGTGCTTGATTCAGTAACTGGTCAATGTAAAAACCAATTTTTTTGTACAACTTCTTCCAGCAGCAAAAACTCCAACAGGTTGACACCACCATCATGCCTGTCCCAGACGTATTTAAAAGAGAAATTATGCTTTCTTGAAAATCTACTTGCATAAAAATTGCAAGACATTGCAGGGATTCTTCACATTCTCATTCCTCCATGTGGCTTGAAAATAGATTTGATAAAATATGCAACAAAGCACATGATTTAGAAGGGAGAGTAATATGGATGATTTGGGAATTGATCTCTTGTTGATATTTAACTTCATATCCACTCTCTGTGAAGTTTCTAAAACAAATGATGGAGCTGAGGTATGAATCTGCCACAAGAAGTGTTAAGCAAATATACACACTCCCCTCCACATGCCGCCCTTCCACGCACACCTAGGCACACACAGAGATCAGCATAGCAGATCATGAACACCTTGGAAAATACTGAAATGCTAAATACCTCTTCTTATGGTCAAAAGAGCTGCTGCAATAATTCAAATACCTGATACAAAAATTCTGTTGAATATCTACCTCCTGTTTAAAACACAGCTTTTCATTTAATTCTATTTACAAAATATTTTCATTTCATTTGTTTCTTTAAAATTACTTAGTTCTCACCTGTTGTATGTCTAGGAACATTTTCTTCTAAAAATAGAAAAAAGATTATATCTTTTCAGAAGAAAACATTGGTTTATACAATTTTAAACCATCATGATATGGAAGAATTTTTTTGTCCCTCACTAAGGTGGAAGAAGTGTTTGGACCACAGATCATTTACAATGAAATACTTTAAATTTTTAAGATGTTTTCAATCAATTTTGATTGTCAATTGCTTATTCGTTGTAAACAGTAATTTTTCAGTGAAGGGAAAGTGTGTGTGGTATACCTACATTATGTTCAAACCCAGTTCCTACTAATGGCCAGGCTGAACTCCAGTAAATAATGTCCTGAATGATATTTTGCCGCCTTCTTTGACACTTCATGAAATCCTAACATGATGAAGAGTTGAAATACAGAGATTTTCTCTTAGAGAGTGTCCCATGTTGAAACCCATCCCATGTATATTATGCTGTAATTCTTACCTCTTTTAAAATTTGCTATCTTCTGTACAGTTTTCATGAACCTTTCTGTTACAGTAGTGAAAATCACAGAGAAATGTCATTTTGTACAATTTTGAATTTACCCCAAGAGCTGAGAGAAAACTTGCTCCTATACTTCAATCTGAATTTCTTCTATATTCAAACTTTGTTTCTCTACCATCAAGATTCTCCTTTGTTGCTGCTCCAAGCCCCATCCAACCGGACCTTGAATACTTTCAGGGATGGGACACCCACAACTTCTCTGGGCAACCTGTTCCAGTGTTCCAGCACCGCCACAGTAAAAAATGTCTTCCTTTCATCTAATATGTGTAGGAAATCATAAATCTAGGCATAGAAACTTGGAGTGCAAATTTGAAATTCTTTTGATTTGAAGCACATTTTATATGAATACTGACTTACAGATGACTAAAAGATGTTGATGGGCATTTGAGCCTGACACTTCTTGAAAAATTGCATGGAATTTAAAATTAAAACCAGTAAAATTAAAAACTTCTTGCCATTTACTTTTTCCTCTCCTATTCAAAATTGCATCTGTCAAATATCTGTGCTTCATGCAAACCTCTCAGATGCTCTCAGAAAAAAAGCTTTTATTTCAGACTAAGTTGCGGTTTATGTAGAATACTAGTAGTAGTGAAGGTTTTTTTGGGCATAGGGGGAACACCTTCTCCTTGGATTTGTGTGCAGAATGCATTTTATCCAAACTGGAAAATTGATCCCAGCTCTGTTCTATTCATCATTATTACTGCATCAGACCTGAAGATTCTGTGAAAAGTAGCCTGTGGACCTTGAACATAGCTCATGTGAAACAGATGAGAGGTGATGGAGAAGTTGAGGGAGAGAATAAAGAGCATATGGCCCAGTACAGACACCAGAAAGTACTTCTTCATGTGATCCACAGCCTGAACAATTGTTTAGCACCCTTTAAAGGTGGTGTTTGACAAGCAGGACTGAAGCAGGTCTTCCAAATATCCAGGAGATCAAAATCCATTGATGCAAATTTCCCTGGCCAGTCACCTTGCTGCTGCTAATTCACCCTCCATACCTAGCTGATCAGGCCTAACAATGCTACTGCAAAAATATTGTGAAAAAGGTAGGCACATTTTCACAGATGCAGGAGAAAATCCCCTTTGGATGATGATTCCAAGGGATAACTTGATGGAGCAAGTGATGTACCCCTGTCTACTGTGCAATATCTGAGTTGCTGAGTTCACTGTCAGCATCACTTTCAAAAATAAATGTTTGATCCACAAAAAAATATTTCATATGTCCTATCTACCTGCTTCATTTCAACCAATGAATAGGCTACATTCCATCAGCAAAGGGTTTATGATACTATGTTTCTTTAATGTAATAATTTTTTATTTATTTCTAAATCACACACTGTCTATTCATAAGAGTCAGATGTTCATGGTAGGAACCTAATTAAATCCACGTTAAAAAATATCCTTCTTGTTATCTTTTTTATAAATTACCCACATGTAACATCAGTCTGAGAGCTGAAGAAAACCCCTTCATTTGCTGTTTGCCAAATATCATCTATGTGATACAAATTCTACTTGAGAAATCACACCCATCCATTGCCACATAACACTACTAGTAATGCTTTCACAACCTTTTCTTCATCATTAGGTGTTGTGGTGAAGTGAATGATTAGAACATAAGCAAGGGCATTTGTTCAAGATGCTCCAGAAAGAGCTGTGGTCTGTACTCTTCTTTGCTGCCTATGTTAGCACTGAGCTGCAAAAAATGGAAGATTACTGGGTAGAGTGTTACTTTTAGTCTAAATTCGTAAATGATGCTTGGAATACCCTATTAAATGACGAGGTGCCCTTTTAAAATATGGCATCTTAAGGGAAAAAGTCAGCTTTAGAGAGATTTTGAGACAGTTGCTTCTGGAAAAAGAAAAAATTGGAGGCATCTAAGGTCTTTAGCCATACCATTTTGAAGATTGATTCAAAACACAGTTTCTTCATATAGGAAGAACAGAGAAGAATAGATGCCACCCATTTGAAAATGGAGTTCTATTTGTTTCTGGTTGGGATTACTGGACGTAATTTCTTGTGAAGTCGAGGGACTGCAGTTAGCTCTCCACTAATTTCCTTCCCTGAAATTCATCTGCATTTGCTCCTTTGTCCAGACTCCCCATTTATTAGTGACGGTATACTCCACCTATGCATTAGAATATTAAACTAGAGTGTGTGACTCATACATGCTAGGTTAAATTAGGTGAAACGGAATGGATAGTTACAGTTGCTTGTATCCAATGGTCTTATTTGGAGAAGTTTTCTTTACACATTGTTGAAGCAGCACTAGCAAATAGGAAGTACATCTTGCAGCAGGGAAAGACACTCTTCTGCTTTTTCAAGTTTCCTGTAGTTAAATGGACACCAAAAGGCTTTTTGTAGTACTACTACTGTCTTGTAGGAATACTTGATCTAATCCTACCTTTGATAAAATTACTAATGGGTTACTTTTATACAAGGCAGAACATTTTTCTTTTAATAATATGGTTTTTGTAAGTTGGAAACATGAACTTGTGCACCAGTCACCTGAAATGTAGTCCTATTTCTTAATAAGTTTCACAACCTTCTTTAGAAAATACTGACTCTCTGGAACTGCAAATTAAGAATTCTGGGCATCTTCATTCTATTGTAATTTTTTTTTTCTGCCTGCTGGTGCTGTTTTCTATCAATTTTACCAAGAGAAATATTTGTCCCTGACACCTATGTTAAATACCTATATTTACTCAATGTTGCAGCATCAATACATTGTTTAGAATTCATTCAACATGGTCCCAAACATATCTGACAGCTAGACAGCGGAGGTTAGCAACAGTGAATGGGAATAACTTCTGAACTGTTTCAGTAGATTTCCCAGGAAGGGCTTGCTTTCTGCCACTGCAAATTTTCCCAGAGATATTGTCTGGTTAAGAGTTGCACCAAAAGAGCCGGACTGGGTGACAGCTTCCAAAAGGTGAAGAATAAAGCCGCACAACACTGGGATTGTGTGCGCATCTTGCAAACTCATAGAAAATAGTGCCTTACCACTCTCCTGCCTTTTCCATTCATATTAACATTCGAATGGAAGGAGTTTTGGACAACTTTCTTTTGCTTCTTGCAAAACACTCTGCAGACCTTCCTGCAACTTCTAGAACACGATTGGAGATGTTTTCTGTACTGACACAGTTTCTCCTCGGGAGACATAGGGAAAAAGTTTTTTGCTTAGATGTAAGCAACAAGAGACGCTAAAGACAATGATACAGAGCTCTCTGAAGCTAAGCGCCGGTCCCAGGCGTCTTTTGACAGAAGCCACTCTCTGGAGAGCACCACAACCAGCACAATGCTCTGCAATGGGCACAATGCTCTTTCACAATGCTCTTCACATGAAGAAGCTGCTTCTTTGCCTCCGGGAGCTGGCAAGAGCGGCAGCTTCCGAAAGGTGAAGAACGAAGCCGCACAACACTGGGATGGGAACAGTAGCCTTGTGTGCAGGTCATACACACACTTCAGCCACAGCCCCCACCTGCTCGGGGAACAGTAGCCTGGTTTGCAGGTCACACACACTCTTCAGCCACCGCCCCCACTTGCCCGGGGAACAATAGCTTTGGGTTTTTTTGTGACTCACTCTTAACACACACAACAAGACAACAACAAGATATCTTTTACTTTCACATCACTTAATACGAGTTAAGTGCTACTGTCCCTTCCCAGTGCTATTGGATATCCTTCTACCTAGCTGTTTTGTCTAACCCCATTTTAACAGTAAAAAATACTGGTTTGGGGTATTTTACCATACTTTCTGGTACTTTGTTGAGACAAGACTTATCTGCTCCTGTATCCACCCAAAAATTCAAATTCTTCGTTTAGGGGTCCTACCTCAATATTTACCAAGGGCTTTTCTAGATGTTCCATTGGGTCCCCTAAAGTGTAAAGCCCCTGACACCCCTAATTGTCACCTCCAAGAACCCTCTCCAAGGCTTCTTGTTCCCTGGCTATTGCCTCATCGAGACTGAGCTTTTTACAAAACCTCCTAACGTGTCCAGTTACTCTACAATAATAGCAGTGTCGTTCACTCGAAGGGACTTGAGATGTCTCCATCTCTCTTTTACCTGACAATACTAGCCTATCCTTGCCTCCTTCTGGTGGTGGACCTACCCACTCTTTTGTTACCTTGCTTGCCCCTGCACTTTTTCTAGCTACCGCAAGCATGATCTTAGCCTTGGCCTTTGCTTTTTCTTCTTCCCTCCTTAAATATACCTTCAATGCTTGTTTTAATAACTCATTAATGTCCTTTTCTTGCCAATCTTCAGTCTTTTCCAGTTTTCTCCCTGGCCAGGACCTGGTAACAAATTGGACCTTTAGTAGCACTTGATCTTCTGTTGGGTCTGGGTCTGTTTTAGAATACAAATGGAACATCCACTTTAGGCAATTAAGCCAAGCAGAAGGAGTTTCATCCTTCTCTTGTGTACCCTCAAATGCCAATTTGGTATCAGTTCCTTTGGGAAGTTACTCTTTGATCCCTTGAATTATCAAAGGTCTATATACCATCATGGCCTTCCTCCCCTCCTCCTGATTAGGGTTCCATCTGGGGATCTGTTAGTGGCAATTTTTGTTCACCTGATGGCACCTGGGGTCCTGGACGGTCATCTTTCTTCCAAACTGTGCTAGCCACCCTAATCATCTGGCCCTCTTCTGGGGAAAATAATATATTTAGAATGGAATTCATCTCCCCAAAGTGTAGATATTTTGACCTAAGAATTGATCCACTTGGTTGGCTATGCCCACTGAGTCCTCAACTAAATGCCCTAACTCTTTCTTAAATCCTCTCACCTCAGAAGCCATTAGAGGAGCATTCACAAAGCCAACACCTCCCACTACTCCTTCCATAGGAACTTCTCTGAGGGGAAAAATCTCTCTACCTTGGAGGTCCTGGATCTGGTACTACAGTATGGCCCATTTTCAGACACCAAACTACTCATGTGAGAGATATCAGGATTACTCTGAACTTTCTGCAGATCAGCAGGTATATTTTGTGATGACTGTTTACCAGGCAAGGAGGCATTTGTGTCCCAACTAGGAGGTAAAGGGACAGCAATAGGAGGGGGAGAAGAGCTTGAGTACATATTAAGTGGAGCTGGAGAAGGGGTGGAGAATGCAGCAGGTGGAGTAGGCACTTGTGATGATGCAGAAGGAACTGGAGGAGCTGAAGGGGGTGGTGAGGGGGTGGTTACTGGGGGAGATACTGGGTCTTCCATAGGGGAAGCTAAAGAGGTAGAAGAAGGAATTAGAGGAGGCGGTAATGAGATGGCAGATGGGGGAGGAACCGGACCTGCCATTTGAGGTGCCTGAGGAAGAGGATTATAAGGTGGAGGGGCAGCAGGAGGCAAATAATCCAGGGGTCCCATCTTTTTCCAATGCCAGCATCCCCTCCTTCATTCTCCTGTTTCTTCTTCTGCACCTTACAAATTTGCATGCCTTCATCCCCAATAGCACTCTTTAACTACCAAGATCCATACCATTATTGCTCAGGATTGGTATCCTCCCGAGCTGTCAGATAGTGACTCAGTTGTTGACACAACCACTTGTCCCTTGTCCCACACCAAGGCCATCCTCCTTTCTGGCCAGACTTCTACACAGTAGTGGATCATCTTCACCTAATCTAATCCCTCCATGGCTTCTGTAGAATCCTATTTTTCTAACAGTTCCCCTAAGGGACTATTGGGAGGTATATTCCTCAATCTCTTGCCTGTCTTCTTACTATTACACCCTCCTATTTTTCGGATTTCAACAAAAAAAATCCCAAAGGTGCCTCTAATGACAGGTAATCTCAAGAAAAATATATTTGCCTGACGCTCAGGACTTGACACTGAAACAACTGTCTGATCTCTTGATTGCCCAATTTTACCACTGTCAGGTCTTATATCTATCAGGAATTAAAAACACGAAACCCCGGAGTAAGAGCCCAATTCATGCCTGATTCCTCTCTGTCAGGAAAAACAGCTGCCTGATTTCTAGTTTGCCTAACTTTCCAAATGTTAGGCCTCACCGTATCAGGACTTAAAAACAAACCCCAGCTTCCTTCGCTGGGATTTGTGCCTGACCCCTTTGTCAGGACTGAATTTGCCTGCAGGGCTTGTGAGCTTGCCTGAATCCTTCTTGGGACTTACAATCTGCCTGACTTCTCTCTGTCAGGACTTTTGGGGTGCATGCCACTCATACAACTATTTCCTCTGCAGGCCCGGAGGGGATGGGGGGCCTCTCTCCCCCTTAGGAGACGACTCACTCATGCTTATTCCACTTGCTTCCCTCTGTTCCCAGGGGGCCCCCTCGAGGCAGTCCGAAAATGCGGTACTAAGGGGTCCACATTCAGGTCAATGGTCCGAGCTGCTGGTCCTCGTCTCACTCACGCACACACTTGCTCGCCTTCTACTCCTGCCACTAGATATTTTTCACCAGACCCGTGCTCCTCGGCGTCACTGGTCCTGAGCCAATTTTCTCTGTTCCTGGTAGCCAGCTGTTCTAGAGGTACAAGATGGCCAGTTCTGGTGTCCTCTTTGGGCGTGGCTATCCCAGCTCAAGGTTAGGAAGCTTAACAGGTCTGCGGCCTCTCCGTCATTGCTCCCGGGGTGACTTGGAGGAGGAGGAATGTGCAGCTTTGTCCACTAAAGGCAGAGCTGGGGGTCCTGTCCTCATGAGAGCAGTGGGCTTAGCCCCGTGCTTCCCAACGTTTGAATTCTCTAGGCTCAGGGGTTCTGGTTCCAGCTGAGGTCTTTGTGCGGGGCAACAAAGGTTTTCAGCATCTCTGCAGGCTCAATATATTGTTCCTCACATCCAGACATCACTCTGAACTCTTAATTCTATATTGCCTCGTTGTTTTTAGAGTCCTTTCAGTAAGTTTGGTGGGGTGGCCTCCCATGGCATGCCTGTCCCAAAGTTATTTTGCATTCTCTCTGATGCCGCCCCCCCACCCCATGTCCACTCTTCTCACTGTCTGGGGAGAAGGACTATCAACTTTACAATAACAAACAGGTAGAACTTTACCTTGGCAGCAAGTGGTTTAACTGGTTTTGCAACCCTTTTTTTTTCCCCAAAAAAAATTGACAGTTTTTTTTTTACTTATAACAATGGTATCTCTGCTCTGCCAAGACAAACTCCCAAAAACCAAAGGAGTTCCTCCTCCCCAAGCAGCCAGCCATCAGTGCCTCTTAGCTACTCAATGGGAACAAAATTCCACAGGTAACCAGTAAAGAACAGAAAAACCACCCAAGTCCCAACAAGGTGCCTTACAAATAGATGGATAGAGAAACTTACAAACTTCTTAGGAATAAAATTCCAAGGATATGAGGAAAGGACACATATATTTTTAATTGCTTTATAAAATTTTCTTTGATGTAATTTGATTTTTTTTTAAACTTGACTTGCAAACATTCTAGAGTTCTGGTTAAATTTATTTCAAAATTATTTCAGACAAGAGTATTAGCAGAAGTATTTTACATTGCAATGACATTTTACATTTCCTTTCAACAATGATTATTGGTTTCTTTTGAACATTACTCCTAGCCTATTCACTTCTTTGAAATGTGATTTAATTTATACAAAGGACTGTTACTGCTTTTGTTCCTAACTATTATCTATTATTGAGTTTTACAAAGTAAATGCTCATAAAGGTCTGGATTTGACAATCTTAACTACTGCAGTGTCTAGAAAACAGAGACTCAAACCAAAATAGACACTTCATATTCACTTGTCTAACGAGACACTATCAATTCAGGTAAATTGAGCCTGAGATTTGAAACCCTTTCTTTGAAGCCAGCAATTTGTTCACCACATCTGAAAGTAACAAGAATTATGTTAAGCCTTCATAAAGGTAATCCACAAACCCCAAAATTCACAATTTTAAAGACATTATAAACAAAAGACTATGTTATTTTTGCTCATGTGCCAAGATGTAACTTGTGAAACCTAACTAAGGCATGGGACATTCCCTTTGTTAATTTAAATTAGGTTTGTAAATGGTATTTTCAGAAACCATTGTATACTTCACTAAATACAAAGCAATTCTTACAGCTATAGGTGTGTTACACCACTAGTATTCCCTACATGGCAATTTAGAATGTATTTTTTAAACTGAGAAGGGGGTATGCCTAGTGCTGTATATACTCTAAATGACTTGACACTATTAAAAATATTTAATGTATTTAAAGATATGATGACTGTCATAAATAAGAGGCTTGACTAGGCCAATATTCAAGCAGCAATCAATTTATTAATTAATATGGTAAAGTATGAGCAATACAGCACTGGGTACAGTGGAGGAAGTTTTCCCTCCAACTGCACACCAATGTGTACAAATACAGGTATTTGTAGGGGTACTCATAAGCTTTCTCAGCAGTTTCTATTCCAATTTTTACTCATCAGCAGTTTCTATTCCAAATTTTTATGTCACAATTCTATACACTACTGTGATTTAGTTTTTCTCAGGATGTATCCCAAAAGGAGTATCCCCTGATGGTGATGGTCTGATTTCCGAAAGAAGAAAGATGAATCCCATCTGGTGGAGTCTAGCTCCCCAGATGTGGGTCCACCTTTTAATTACAAGGACTGTAAATCTCATAACAGTGATGTCCAGCTTCCCTTGGTCGAAATTATAAATCCTTGAGTTGATGTTCATCTTCCTTTCTCAAGCTGTTTTTCTCTGCTTTATTAAGGCGTGAGATAAGCATATTTCCTTTATATATATTCCAAAGCTATAGTTTCAAAGATACAAGCAATATTCTAAAATTATACTTCAAAAGGTTATTATTGCAGAACTCTTTAAGGCTTAACTACAAGTAAAAAGCAACATCCTTAACACTTTAATTCCAATGCTCCTAAATCAACTAAGGTTAATTGCGAACAAAAGATAAATTCAAAGGCCTTCTTCCATGCTTTACTTTCCTCAGTTATTATTAGAATTCACAACTGTCCCATTGTCGGTCTCCACACATATCGCAATCACAAATACACATGTTGCCTGTATGTACCTGACATGAAACACAGCTTTGTATTTCACATGACTAAGAATTTTTTATCTGTTTACAAATATGGATTACAGGCCTGAATTGAAACAGGTTGTTTCCTCTATTGATTGGTTTTCCTATGGTTCTGTTGTTGAAATTGCTGGGATTCGTAAAGTTAGAGGGTTTTGAGAAAATGGTTAAAAAGGACAGGCCCTTGAGAGAAGTTTTGCTAACAATTGCTAATACAGTAAAAAGTTTTCTAAGCAGTAGAGCAGACGTGACAAACAGCACAATAGACCTCTGTAGAACTGGCATTATAGATTGCAACAAGGTTATTTAATGTATATCTTTAGAAGGTTAGTATGAATGGATCTCTGTGCTTTGTCTCTCATAAACGAGCCTTTGTTTTAGCTGCCATTACGTGTGTTTCATATGATTGGATAGAATTCTTGTCAATAGGTTTTGCTCTATGTGTGATTGGCTGAAATCTAGGCTGAGATGGTTTTATGCTATGCTGTAATGCCACACCCCCTCGGCATTTCCCTTGGATCAGAGAGCTGTTAACATCCTATCTCCATTGTCCTAACAATGTACTGAGATTGATGTGCTGAATAAATAGCTCATGACACTGGTTCAGATCTGCCCCGTCTCGTTCGATTGTAAATAGTTGCCAGCAGCAGAAATATTTCCTGTGTATAGAATTAAGTTGTTTGCTACTTCCAAATAATGAGCTTCAGCATGCCAGTTCTCAGTTTTGTGAAGTTGTATTGTTAGTGATCCCACCTGACAACTCCTGGGAATGAATGTTACAACTCCAACAATATATGGGATGAATCACTGGCTGAGAAAGGCTTGTTGAGTAAGGGAGAGTAATTTATGTCATTAAGTTGTCTTTGTCATACTACCTGTAAGAAGCCTTGCAGAAGGTGACAAAGAACACTTCATATTTTTCTTAAACAGAAAAGAGGGAATAGTGACAGCTATAGCTGGTCTATAGCTGCACAAATAATTTGGCCATGATGGACACTTAGTTGACCAGCCTAGTTCATTAGAACAAGGAGTAAACAAGTCCCTGGCTGAGTTCAAGCTCAAACAAGGCGGATCCCAGCCAATCTCTTTGAATCAGGAATACACTCCAATCATTGGCCAGTGAGCTGGGTGGAGGTAAGATCTTTATCCAATCATGTTTGTATTAATGGGGAATTTGAAACATCTACAAAAAAACTTGTCAGACAGTAAAGGTTCACTGTTGCTGCGTGAACATGGATTGTTATGTTGCTTGTCTGTCTCCAAAACTGTGGTTCAGAGTTACAAGATGTTTCTGTAGTAGTTTTATAAATAGACACTGATATCCAGCGCATCCTCTTAGGAATCTTGCTAAACATAATCAGAAGTACTTGACTAGAAAGAAAAGTGCACTCCTTTGAGGCAGCCAAAAAAGAGATACCAAATGGACAAAGATCTGAGTTACAGTCCCCTTATCACCTGTAATTGATATTGTTTAGATGGCATGAATCTGATTAAGCAGGTACAAAGCAGATCTATTACAGAAAATATAAGGACAAATATTTCAGATAAAAGTTTTACATGTCAGTTTTTTATTTTATGAAATGGGGAATTATTTTCTATTCTAAAAGGAAAATATTAATGTAATATCACAGAGGATCTTCATTAATTACATTAGTACATGGACCTTTTTCAAGATTTATATGTGCCTGGCCTTCAACTACCACATTCGTTTAACTATTTTATAAGCACACCTGAGCTGTTGAGGTAGGCTGAAAAGGAATTCATGTGCTACCTTGAGCACAGACCTCCTTCCACTACCCCCAGTTGTTAGGTCTCCAAATTCATCTGGTTGTCAAGCAATAGGTGGTACAGGATGACAGATGAAATGGTATAGTAATTCTTATCCTTTTATTATCACTGAATTTCACCTTCAATATGTAAACATATTGAAGGTGAACTTCATCTTGGAAAAATCATATTGGATGCTAGAATATTAATTTAGCAAGCAATGATTACTGCCAAAGACAAACAAAAGGTTTTGTTATACTAGAATGAATATAGCTTCAGTGCAACAAATGAAATCCTGATTCATTGTTTGAATTTATTTACATAAACAGATGAAGAAAGGAAAAATCTGGATTATTGCAGCCAACATTTATTATCATATAAAGAGGAGACACAACAAGAAAGTCACAAAATTTAAAAAGAAGAAAACTTATTTACTTAGAAATGTTAAAAATAGCAAGACTAGCTTCCCCTGCTCCTGCTGCAGGATTCATCCTAGGCCTTTTTTTCAATCCACGCTGGCAGAAATTATGGCATTGAATCTTTAACAAAGATATTAATTTCCACAAATTTTTTGTTATATGTTTATGAATAAAAACAATAATATCGGCTTTCACCCACACAATTCTGTTTTTTCTCCAAGGTATTTGAGCTGTTATATTCATACTAGCTCTCCAATTTTCCACAGAAATTACAACAAAACCAAAATAAAACCATCTTAGCTGCTTTTTCCTGCACTTCAAGAAAGAGAAAGTACAGATTCATTTTTAATAAAGTGGTCATCTTTGAATATTTTCCGCTCATTGCAGCAACCTAACCAATACTCATTTAGTTTTTATTGTAAGCAATGTGATGAATGCAGACCTGCTTATTATTGCATTAGAGGTTGGGTAAAAATTGCAGCTGTACACCATACAAAATACTTCAGTACATTTAATTTGTTTGCAATCTTTTCCTTGGTAAAAACAAAACAAAAGAAAACAAAAACGGATTTTGTACAGATCTTTTAAAATCTTTCCCAGGACCTTCACCTTCAATGTCAAGAAACTAATGTACTTTAAAAATATTATTAAAAATTTATTCAAGCTAGAGAGATAGGTTAGAACTCTCTTCTTTGAATATATAAATAAAAAGTAATTTCCTTCATTTCTGTGAGGCACTTTGAGTAAATGGAATAAATGGTCATCAATGAAAATTTTCCAGAATGCAGTTTTTAATCTTAGCACTTAATATCTAGTAAAGTCGTCCAAGTATACTCCCAAGGATTATTTGTCTTTGGAGACCCTCTACCTGCTTTAAAGAAAACTCCTAAAAAAAGAATACATCTTCATATAATTTTAAAGTCCTGAATTGTCATTTAAACTTTGTGAAGGCTTGGTCACATTACAAAAAATGCTTTCATTCAATTTGTGACCAAGCCATCCTGTGTTCTCAATTTTTTAAATCTTGTCCATTTTTTACTGCCTCTGTAGAAGTGGAAACATCAAAGATGACTGCAGTTTCCTAAAGAATTACTGTCACTGGGGAATGGAGTAGATCTCAATAGATTTCTCTGCACATGTGCAACTATGATGCTACAATACCTCTTCCAATGTGAACTGAACTGTTGATAGTAATGACAGAATATTCTTCCAGTAATTTAAAGTGTCATCATGAGATTAGACAAAGAGACCATGACTTTATAATAAAATACAAACTATGCTTCAACCAAATAAAATCTGCTAAAATAATGCATAAAGATATTGTTATAAATCATGAATGAAATTTAATTAGGTATGGTACAAATCAAGCCAATTGCATTTTGAAATGAGGTAAATATTTAATAGGGAGGAATGACAATGGAAATGGAACTTCTGTTCTTTCTTTATCTTTTACATTTTTTTCTTCCTTGTTAGTAGCATTATACTGCAAGTATATGTAAAACTTGCTAATTAAAAGACACTGATTTTTTAAAAACTTTTTTTGAGAGAAACATTTTTTTCTGCTGTTTGTGAACTATATAATCCATAGCATAAAATCCAGGAAGAAAATGAAGATTTTCAGAGTAATTGCTAAGTCAGCAAGATTTTTGACATATTCCATCTCTTTTCAATATTCACTTGAATAATACTAAAAATCATCTGACACACTACACTTTCATGGATGTGAGACAAGTTTAGAGTGAAAACGTGCCAAGTGAATAAAGAATAAAATACATAATTCACAAATTCATGATTTATCATATGTTGGCTGACAACAAAAGATTGGTGAAAACTGATTTTAAGGTCATCTACCTTTTATCCCTCTTTACCTATAAGCTGTAGTGCACATCGTGTCTCTCAGAAACGACAAGAAAAGAGTTTACAATACAGGGTAAGTTTTATTTTTACACTTTGTGCCTGCCATATATATTTTTTCAGGGCACGTGCACTTTTGAATTGAAAATTACAATAGTAAATATGTCCTTCCACATTCAATTAAATTATTGAATGGGTGTGAATTTTGGCATCTAGCTGAAACCTGAAGAAAACACTGTTTTGAAAATTCATTCAGGAAAGCCATCTTTTTTGGGATCCAATTTTCTTAATGACACAAATATCTATAGATCATGTCCATGTTGAGATCAATGCTGATATTTCTGTTGTAGGAATAGTATTTGGGTATTTATATTATAGAAGAATAGTTTGAGTTGCATAGTTATGTTATTTGTATTGGACTTGGTTTTGGCAGAGAATCACAGAGTCATTTAGGTTAAAAAAGACCTCCAAGAAACTCAAATCAAACTTTTGGTTGCCTATCTCTTTATCAACTAGACTATGGCACTAAGTGCTACGTCCAGTGGTTTTCCAGGAATTGTGATTCTACCACTGCTCTGGGCAGTCTGTACCAAAGTTTAACAAACCATTCCATGAAAGAAATTTTTCCTGATGTCCAACTGGAACCTCGCCTGGCAGAGCTGGCAGTTATTTCCTTTCATCCTGCTGCTGGTTGCAGCAGGTTCTGTGAGAGGAGGCTGACCACCTGGCTACATGATCCTGTCAGGAAATTGTCAAGAATGATGAGAACCCCCAGAGCCTTCTCTTCTCTGGGCTGAGCCACCCAGCCCCAAGCTCCCTCAGCTGGTCCTCATTAGATTTGTGATCCAGATTCTTCCCCAGTTCCATTGCCCATCCCTGGACTTCCTCCAAAACCTCAATGTATTTTTGGTTGTGAGTGGCCCAAAACTGAACACAGCACTCAAGGCGTGGCCTCACCGGTGTGAAACTAGCAAATGAGATATCCAGAGTACTGCTAAAAATGAATGGCATTCTCAGTTTAAGTTGCATTGTACCAGGTTCTATGAAAAAGTAATTTATGCAGCAGTACATGCATACTTCTGTATTAACAAACAGAAACTAATATTGCATTTTGTTTATCTAATCATAGACTTTTATTTCTGCAGAGTATTTTCGAAGTGCATCTGCTTGTATTCTTTAGACTGAGCACAGCTGGAACATTTCCAAGAAGTACCATGAACATTTTAAACTGTTGTACAACTCTAATACATTCATGACAAATTGAACTTTTTTATGGGTGTCTCTGCCATGTTTTGACTGTTTGCTCACAGCACCAGAAATAAAATTGACTACCACTGAGAGTGCTAAAAGATTGAATAAAATGCATTGAAAATTTACCACCACTAGAATGTGACCCACTTACAAATTTTCAAGTTTGCCTGTCATATTTATTTTAAATGTTGACAAGGTCAGAGTTCTATCCTCCTTACCTCCCCTTTACTAGTCTGACTATTGATTGCCTCAGTATTTTTCTACTAATTATTCTTCTACCATCTATTCATTTTTGCACACTGTAAGAAGGAGAGAGTACCGTCTCCTAGAAAAATAGTGGAACGTCCAAGAGAAATTTGTATCCTGAGAAGAAGTTTTCTATCAGGTCAATTTTCCTTCCAGTTGCTTCACCTCAGAAAAACCATCAGTACAGCTTCCTCAGCCCTGTGGTAGATTTCAGCATATCAGTACCACAAATGCACAATGACCTTAACATTTTCAAGCAATTGAATAATTGGAGGAATGCTTTATTAGTCTCTCTGCTGTTTTAAAAACATATACTATTGTCATCAATATAGAATAAGAAGAATAAGAGTCCCTATTAGAATAACTTTGAATTATTTTCTTGGCTTGCCTTAATTTTGTTTTTATTTATATAACTTTATGCCAAATTTCAATAACAGAAATCTTTTCTTCTAGTGATGAGAAGATGTTTGAAAGATTTCAAGATTGAAATACTTTCAATGGAAATATATTTTTCTCTGCTTTGGATTATCTTGCTGTTTCTATTAAAAAATCAAACTATTTTGATTTCAATTTTAGCAATGTATGTTCTGCTTTGAAATGTGGGTTGTCAAAGAGGAATAGTCCATATAATGATTTATGACTTCTAGCTGGGATAGTATTGGTTTTGTAATAGCAGATACTGTTATTAAGTGCTTTCAGAGCAGATGATGGTGAGTACTGGGTAAATCTGAGCATTCAAGGTTTGCTGGATATGCCAGTATTTTAGGCTAATAAATAAAAGTTATTTTTAGGAGTCTTATGAGAGTTTTATTTCTGTGCAACATGTAATAGCAACAAACCAGCAGCTGAGATGGGGAAGGCATGGTCTTGTAAGCTCTGTTTAGTTTTTGTATTTTATTGGCCATTTTCCAAAGCTTTTTGTTTTCTGTGCAAACAGCTGAAGTGTACCTCCACATGAATCCCCAGCTGTTTGATTCCAGAATTATTGCATGCAGGGACTAGCCTCATTTTTCTCCATAGTTTAACTATACAATGCACTTCTAAGAACAAATAAATGCAGCATAGAGAAATGAAATTAAGCTGCCTGTTCTGCTTCAAGAAATATATCTCTACTAACTGAGCAAGAAGAGATAAAAGAACGGGAAGAAAAGTTCCTTTGCCATCTCATTGTCAATATTTTTAATGAATAAGGGACTAAGGTCCTTAAGATTACCACAGAATGTGTGTCACCTAATTTAGTGATCAAAACAGGTGAGAGGTTTTATATGTATAATATCACCCTGTTTCTTTTGGCATTCTCTAGATAAGTAAAAAAGGAATACACAAATGATGAGAGTAGCAGAGGGGGAGATAAATCTAGTTTTTTATTATTAAAGAGCAGCAATCTATAAACAACTTTAATGAAATCTTGTAGTAACCATTTGAATTTATCTGTTTAGATAATTAAAGTCTTGAGGTATTTACACAAGGTGAGTTTTGACATGGTTGTTTAATATATGTATATTGGTGTGTTGATTTGTTTTGTGTTGTTTTTTAAAAGAAAGGAAATTTGATATTCTAGGAACTGGTAGAGAAAAGGTTTTAAATATTAACATGTATTTATTTTGGTGGTATAATTGATACACCTTACATATGTTGGAAAAATCTGGCTATTGAAATATTTATTATATTTAAGTCTCTCTTTATGCTCTCCCTCTAAAGCAAAAGGTGAATACTGGTAGAATGTAAGAAAATGGTCGACTGCTTGAATGAATTAATATAATTAGTCAGTCCTAGCAAGTGACATATATTCATTTGTCTTAGTTCTGGAGGCTATCTTCTGTATCTGGACAAAGATTAAAGGAACAATTGTTTAAATGAATGAATGGCATTGGTGCAGGATTTTCCATGTAGGACATCACCAGAGAACATATCCAGTAATATTTCATACTGATTCTCTGAAAAGCTAAGTGTCAATAATTGGGACTGTTGTTTGACCTTAGTATCTGAATGAGAAAGTGCAAACCAAGTAATTATGACCAGCCATAAATACTTATGCCAGAATAAAATAATTAGCATGTCCAAACATGGAGCTTCTGCTGTGACGGGTGTTTGAGAATGTTTGCAATAAGAGCGAGAAACATTGTTTTCTGTCATTTGTGTGCATGTTGGTTAGTGGTTAGTCTTCTGCCTGCTGCATAGTTTGATCCTAAAGTGTAAATACCAAAATATAAAGAAAGCTTGCACGTGCTTAATAGAGCGATTCTGTTGCACCACAGTGGGGTCTGTGCTTCAACTAAAGAAGTTGGCATAGCTATAAAAATTATTTCAACATGCAGACTGAAAGATTACAGCCACAGTTGCACTAATTGTAAGCTGGAAAAGATGTTGCTGTCAGTTTTGCAGCAAGGTCTAGTTAGCATCTTAAAATCTTACCTAAAAAAATAAAAATTATCATCTTACCTGGAAAAGACCAAGGAATGTTAAGATATTTAATAATATTCGTTTTGTCCTTTGCAGAGCTGATGAAGCATTACATTTAGAGTCACAACAGTTTACAAATAAAAACTCTATTTAGCCATGTCTGGTCTTTTTTTGGAAACTTCAAAAAAAGATACATGAATATTGGAAACTGCTACAATTTTATAATTTCTGTAGGACAGGCCTGGGAAAAAGCGCAGGACATAGCTGGTTGTCTGGATCTCAAAGGCTCAAAAGCCATCTCTCTTGACAGTGCAGTATGCAAGAGGCTGAGAGAAGACTGAAAAATAGTAACATTTGCTACTGACTGCAACTTGTCCAATTATATTTCTCAAGATACTATGGAGACTGAGTAGTGAATAATTTTAAATAATTGTTTTGGAAAAATAATTATTAATAAAAGCACAAAACTCTGTACTGAAGCATCCTGTGTGATTATTCAAAACTTTGCTTATATGACTTGGTTATTAGAGTGAAGAATATTGGGTATATTTCTGTTCCTATATGTTGGTATTTACTAGCTCAGACTGGATATTACTGCAATACATTGTCTAAACCCAATGGGAAACCAAATTTAACAAGGTTTTTTATTACTATTATCTGGAAAACTCACTCCTACACGGAAATATTATTTGGTGGGGATTTTTTTGTTAGTTTTTTAAGAATAGTTCCCTCTTTGTTTTGAAAAGCTTGCAGTCTATTTTTATCATTCATTTTCATTCTCCAGTATATTAGATTGATTGCCCTGCATTATATAGTTTTATTTTGCTGAAATATATTTCAAGAACACTTTGGTTCTCTCAGGACAATCAGTAAGCTCATGAAAGTATGGAATAGTATTAGGTTTAGAAAGAAAAGGAATAGTATTAGGTTTAGAATACAAGACTAAAAATATTTTGAATGGCAAAACAGTTTAAAATCATATTTTAATACAATGTAGTCCATGCATGATAGACATTTTGTCATGCTAGTAATGACTTTGCAAATGTATCACATATGAGACTTTTGTTCATGATCAGGCTTTGATATATTTCTTGTGTCTTCTTTCCATTTAATCCTTTATTGCATGATCTACAGCAAGACAATACAGTTCAGCGATGATTGAATAGCTTGAAATATTAAAATAGATTTCATAACTCTTTTGGAAAGATAACATTTGTAAGCAAAATCTTGTAATATCTTATTTAGTAAGTCTTTTTACTTTACTATACTTATTAGAATGTAGTCTTTCAGATCAATACAGGCTTTGACAGATTATTTCTTTGATCTATTAATGCACTAAAGCATTTCACTGAAGCAAACCAATTTCATTGGTTTAAAGTTTCATTGTGATTGCAAAATTACTGAATTAAATCTGCATGTCCTTAGTACCAATAGCTAAAGAAAAGATATTATGTATTAACAATCTGTAAAATATAATCCACAATTTTTGACCAAGAGTTTGACCTTTAATTGCATGAATCATGATAAGTACATGAAAATTACATCAATTTTTTGAGGAAATAAACTACATATTTTACATCCATTTTATTAATCTTTGTTTTTCCTCTCCTCCTCTCATCTCCATACAGTGATTTACTAGTGCTGGCATAAGTACTTTTATGTTACTTTTGATGAAGCTTCAAAAACTGTATGAAGAGCTAAAATGAGCCATCTATGACTGCTTTTTCTCATGATGGTGATTTTCAGAACAGATATGAAAGAACAAATAAAATCCAAAGCAAATAGTGAATTATATATATCAGTATTTATTGCCCTGAAGTGTAAAAACTCACATTGTTCTTGATCATCCCAGGATACATTTTACAAGTAAAAAGGTGGTTAAGCAGATAATAAATATTGTGCGACAATAAAATAAGGTTTTTCAGAAGCAGGCAATGTTTCATCCTGTTGCAATATTTGACTAGAATAACTCTTTTCAATTACTGCCATTACTAGACAAACATTATGGAGACATGAACAGCAAAATACTCTCTTGGAATATGCAGCATAATTTGGCCTTAAGACTAAATTTTTATATATATGTATTGAAATAGAAGTCTCCTAGTTTCACACAAGTGCTGCAGAATAATTTCTGGTGTAAATCCAAGAGAAATACTAACCTGAGTCTGAAAATATTTCCTTCATTTTTGCAGCAAGTTTTCAGGATTCGTTGTATTTAGAAACTGTTTTTTTTCCCCACAATAATTCACTCAGAGATTGATACTCTTATTTCTACCCAGTAGTAAAACTTCACTTAAAAGGGTTAACGTCCACAACAGAAATCATGACGATGAATTCATACCATGACAAACGTTTTTCCCACTCTAAGCATGTTATTCTCAATAATAAATATTGTCTACCTACCATGATATCAGGGCATTTGCTATTCCATGCCTTCTTTCTATTTTTATACTGTACACTCACTTGTGTGTCTTCTGCTTTCTTGACAAGCCACTTCCAGTGCATTCTATTTTCAGTGAGTTTGATGGACTGTGCTGTGAATTAAGCAACAATCACTCATATTTTAATGCAGAAGAGCATAATCAGCTTTCATGAGACACCTCGGGCTTTTTTTCACAGGCATTACTTTCATTTCTGCCACTTTCTGCCCATCACTGAATGCATAAAAGTTCATAAATATAACGCACTTTGCCACTCTTAAGTGTTTATTTCTAACGAAGTGGAGGAAGATATTTCTTTATTGCTGATTTAAATGTTCTAATAAATTTATTGTCTTTGAATAAATCACTTAAAAATTGTTTTTGCCATATATTTGGCAGCTTTTGGGCATGAAAATCAAAATATTATTGCTCAAATTTCAGATACTTGGAGTAATGCTAATTTGGAATATCACTTCAGTATATAAGGGGAATAAAAATGTCATCAGGAAATATTTTTATGAAGGCCTCAAAGGAACATTATTTTCTTTGGCGGCTAGAAATTGCAGAAGAATTCAGATTACAGCAGTTTTCAAAAAAAAAAAAAAAGAACAAATCTGTGTTAATTTTTATTTTTGTTCTGGGAACATATTTCTTGCCTCCTGAATTTTAAGGTTATTAACCCTTTGTTATCAAAGCCGCCTGTATATTTGTGGCTGCCTACTGACAGCTGAAAAGAACCAAAATGTCATAGTTTATTTTTGCTTTTAGATAAAGTGGTTTGTGGTTGGGGTTTTTTTTTTTGTTTGTTTGTTTTGGTTTGGGTTTTTTGCTGTTTTTTGTTCTGTATGCTTTATTTTTAAAGTGACCTATCCTCCAAAATGTTTACACCTGAAATATCTGCTACCAAAATTATAGCTTTTTGTAGAGGTTTAACATACCTAAATGTTCTCTGTAATTTTTTAAAATATATTCACTTATTTACAGACCTTTAAAAATGTTCTAAATACTCTCCATAAAATATGTTAAAAATAGGATTTTGACACTCTCCATGGTTCTTTTGATAATAAAACACATTCAATACATGTAGGGAAGTTGAAAATTAAAATATTTGAAAAACATCATCTCTCATAAGGAGACAGTTAATTAATATACTTTTCAAGGTAATGAGACTAGTAGCTGCAGAGAATAAGCATCATTTATCTCAAATAAGCCATGCACCATTGCACTCACAGGTGCTTTGTAGCAGTAATAAAGCTAAAATACAGTTCTGTATGGCACTAGTGGTTAGGCACTGTTCTATATGGCACTAGGGAGGTGGCATTGCGCCTCCCTTAAAAATAACTTTCTCCTTAGTTTACAGATAACCTTCCAAAGTATAGTGAAGCAGAACTATAAGGACTCAATTCAGCATTATTTATCAAGCCTACATCCTCTGAATGCAACCAGGCAGTACCTTGAATAAAGAAAAATCTCTGTGGGAAATTTGTTTGTTGTTTAGTAAAACATTCACCAGGGGACCAAATAAAAATGGTAGAGATATTCCTTATTCTGGAAGCATCCTTTCCTCATTCATTGTGCAGGTTTTGTGTTTCATACTAATGCAAGATTGTGGAAAAATGCTTGTTGCTGTCATACTCTTTATTGGTTATTCTAGATTAGAAGATGATAATGGTTCTGTATATCTAAGAATAAGAAATGCATATATATTCTTGCTTCTTTGGATACTCAATTTTACCCTATAGTAGATTTCTATCTTTTTAAATAGAAAGTGTTTTAAGAGATGGCTAGAATTCACTATAATACAAAAAGCTTTGAATTTACCAATTCTGTGTTCCACTTAGCTCTATAGATGCTCAGAGAAACCAAACTAGATCTTTAGTTACTTTATGAGTACATAAACTCATTATGAACATTATGAGATGCTCAACATGTAGAAAGTGTCTGTACTATAATTCTTCTATAATGATGACATAGCTGAAAATCAAAACAATCAAACAATGAAGAAAAATGGGATTAAATCAATAGCATAAGTGGTGAACTTTTTCTAATTCTCTGGTATGATACCTGCTCCATGTCAGGGAGTTCTGGCAGGTGTTTATTAAGACCTATTTTTTAAGGCGTTGAATACATTTATATGCTACACTTTCTACCACAAAAGAAACATTTTGGGCTTTGGACATTATGATGATTTTTAGTCTCTTAAAGTCTCTAAACTCTCTTAGCTTTCAGTTTCATCTTCTCGAAGCACTCAGTAATTATCTGAAAATTAAATACATTTTTTTACTTAGCTGACTGAGAGCCATGATCCAGAGAAGAGTGTATGCATGTTTTTTAATTATGGGAGAGGCAGAAGGGTCAGTAAAATGCCTGTGTTTTATTTTGATGCCATTAGACAGTGGATGAGTGTGTTTGCTGTTGTGCAAAATGACTTTCTGGTGCTATTCTCCCTGATATAGACAGAGAAAGAAAGACAATATTACCGATTAGTTACTGATTATTTACTGATTACTTTGTCCCTTTAATGATGAGCCTATGGAATGGCCTGATAAATGGGACAATTGAAGAGAAAATGAATTGCAATGAAGTTTATGAGCAGGCACCCATGCGCTTGAGAGGAAACAAGGAATTTCTTAAGGTTTTGCCCTATGAAAATACATGTGTACACCCCCCAGTGACACCAAAAACTCATGTGATTTATGTAAAACATATAAAATATTAAAAATTATTGAGACATTGTGTTAGAAATTAACCTGGGGTAGAAATCAATTTTGCATAGATGAGATGCATTGTTTAACTTTTTTTAGTCTGTTAACTTGCTGTGCTCACAAAAGCTCATAGACAGGAGAATGCAAAACTATCCCAAATAAGGTGAAAGGTATGTGTGCTTCCAGGTTGGAGAGAGATCAGAGGGGGCCCTTAGACCTTAAAACAAGAAGCAAACCAAAACTGAGGCTACCAAGATACCTGGGCGACAAAAAGATGACCAGAGAGTTCTCTGCATAAAGACTGATGAAGACTAATTGTAATGCAAAGCAGGGCTAGTAAATGAGTATGCATGGACCTATTGCAAAACTTAATGCATATGCCAGAGGTTAAGGAAAAGAGAGGATCTAGACTCTCTGGGGGTGCACATGTTCTTTGAGGGGCGATCCTCCCTGTGCCTGGTGCTGAATAAAGATACATACCTATTTCACAACTTTTACAAGTTGTAGGTTTTTTTCACAGATCATTTTTCTGACTAGCCAGGCAGGAGATTGTCACTGGAAGAGGCATAGCAGGGAGGTGGACCTTCTTGGTGTGCCCTGGGAGTCTTTACCTGGAGGGGCTCTATGTCCCAGCTCATCCCTCCAGTGGAGACAGACAATGGCCTGCTGGAATGCAGAGATTTATCAAGCTTAAAAAAAGCCTTAGCCAAAAGGGCTGATAGCAAGCCACTCAGAGACATCTGGCACACAGCTCCATCTCTGTGTGAGCAAAGGTTTGCGGCTTGCAAGCAAGCCAAGCGTGGCTGGTGGTAGGGGGAAAGGTCCACTTGCTGATAGAGCAGCTAGTAAAAGTATCGATTGCGCAACTCTGGGGATGGGTCAAGTGAATTTGACCTTAATGCTGCTATTTTACTTCCTGCTATTGTGTGCTTATAATGTCCAGACATTTTAGCTAATATTAGTAGGGTTTTGGGGTATTGTGAGTGAGTAGCTTTGTGGGTTCAGTTATATGAAAGGGGGGACAAGTGAGTGAGTATACGCATGGTGTGGGCAGAAGCTCTACCTGCGACTGAGGCAATCGAGTGAGGCCCAGGGTGGCGGCTGGGGCGCATCAGCTTGGAGGCTGTGAGGGCAGACAGAGTCCCCTGGGAAGGCACTGGGGAGAAGGAGAGCAAGCAGAGAAGTGTGGGTGAGTCTCAGACTCTCTGCTGGTCAGAGTGACTCTGAGATACGTACAAGCTTCTTTTTCCCAGCCCAGCTATCGAAGAAGGAGTGAGGATTTTTCTGTTCTCATTCTCAAGGTTGTTTATTATTTCTTATCTATAACATTTTTTCGCTGACCTACCAAGGTCTGTCTGGCAGGTAGGGTTGAGGCACACTGGCCGTCCTTGGGGCGGTGATATCTTTTATACTAAAAACTGTGTGTACACTATTTACAATAACTTCCCAATACCTATCACTTATGTTAGACAGTTTCCTACCTTAAACCAATCCAAAAGTGCCAGCATCACCCGGAAGATGGAGGCTAGGAAGAATGTGGAGAGTTTAGTTCAGGCATGGCTTGAAGAAAAAGGCCATGAAGCCATGCAATTGAGAGAAAAGTAATAGGTAGTTGTGAAACAGTTCCCAGCCTGACTTCTATAAACAATTAGACTCTTTCAGGCATCATTGTATAAACAATAAAGTTCTCAGGCAGTCTTCTCATAACAAGTGTAACACCCTCTCTGGGAAAAGATGGCACCCTGAGAACAGATGTGGAAGTTTTGGGAACCATTCATATCACAGTGAGAACACTGGTTTTGTTTTGTGTAAACAATCAACAGTGTAGTAAAACAAAAGGTGTGGTTAGAGTTTTCTCTGTTAGCCTATCATAAACCTGTATTTTGGAATATGCATGAAGTTCGTTAACACTATTATTTAAGCTGACTGATCGATCAATAAATCGAGTTCGATGCATCAAAGGATTGGTCGTTCTCCCCTCACTTCAACAGAAGAAGAGGGAAAAAAAGACAGGGTACACATAAATTCCTCCAACTTGGGACCCCGAGCCCCCATTCTAAAAACCTCAAAAATCTATTTTTCACCCTGTGACAAACTAACTACTATTCTACTTAAACTCTCTTGACTCATAATTCTTCATATAGAGGTTGGTAATTTTTTTCCTATGGGTCAAAATCGAAGGCACAGGTGTCCTGGGCTCTGTGCCAGGGTCTCTGAGTCCCCCAGGCAGGGGCTCGAGTCATCCAAGACGGCCAGAGAGATGTCTTGGCTTCTGACAGGTGAGGACATAGTTTGTGTTTAAATGTGTTTGTGAAGATTGTGCGTGTGGCTAGACAAACTGAGGATATTCAGCTGCCTCAGTGGTTTGGGCTTGACCCCTAGAAATTTGTGAATCCTGTAAATCATTGGACAGAGAGGACAAACAGGTTTTTTTAGAAGGGCTTTATGAGACTTCAGCTAGTAATGTAGTTTCTCTAGATTAGGAACAACCCACTGTAAAGAATTTAGATATTCACAAAAGTGTAAATGGAATAACTTGCCTTGCAGGAAATTCTTAAGACCCTTGGGTACACAGAGAATCTAGCGCCCTGAGTGAGTACTATTGCAGTATGGAGTTTGTGAGACGTGTTGGCCTTGCTGTTCCAGTAGGTGTCAGAATCCAGGAAATTCCTCTGGCTGCCCTGGAGGGCTTGAGCCCCTGCCCGGGAGGCCCAGAGACCTTGGCACAGGGCCCAAGACCCTTGTGCCTTTGATCTTGACCCATGGAAAAACAATTACCAACCTTTGTATGAAGAACTGCAAGTCAAGAAAGTTTAAGTAGAATAATAGTTTGTCACAGGGTGAAAAATAGATTTTTGAGGTTCTCAGATGGGGCCTCGGAGTCCCAGGATGGAGGAATTTGGATGTACCCTGTCCTTTTTTCCTTCTTCTTCCTAGCCTCCATCTTCTGAATGATGTTGGCATTTTTAGATTGTTTCAGAGCAGAAACTCACTAACATAGGTGATAGGTATTGGGAAGCTATTGTAAATAGTGTATACATTAGTTTTAAGTATAAAAGGTACCACCACCCCAAGGACAGACAATGTGCCTCAACCCGACATGCTAGACAGACCTTGGCAGGTCGGTGAAAGAATGTTGTAGATAAGAAGCAATAAACAACCTTGAGAACAAGAATAGAAGAGTTCTGACTCCTTCATTGACTGCCAGGCTGGGAAAAGAGACTTTCTAACGCATCTCAGGGTCACTCTGACCAGCAGAGATTCCGAGAAGTAGGCAGTGGGGCATATGCCTGGAGTGTAGACCGAGGTTTCCTAATGGAGCTGATTTTGAACCTCAGATTTTAAAGCTTGTGTGTGGAAAATCACATCTGGTACCCATAACCTGGGGTAGGAAGAAGATTAAGAAAATACTGGAAAGCTTTGTGAAGAGAGGTTTGGGTAAAAGAAAGATAGGACAAATAGAAGGAGATATTGAGGACTAAGCAGAGCAAAGAAATTCCCCCACCTAGCCCTTTGAGGTGTATCTTAATCCATGAGAAAGAAATCGCCAAGAAGGGTAGATAAGAGAACAAGAAAGATTTAATCCAATACTGCGTGCAGCGGTGGTCGTTATACAAGCTAGAAGATGGAGCAAAGTAGCCACCTACTGGAAATTTAGATTATAACACCTTGTTACAATTAATGCTGTTTTTAAGACAGACGGGGAAGTGAGATGATGTCTCTTATGCCGATGTTCTTCACCTTAAGAAATCATCTGGAATGGCAAAGGGACTTTGGCTTCAGAGCTTCCTCAGACCCACTAGTGTTAGCACTTGAGAAGGAAAACAAGGCAAAGAGAAGGCAAATTAATGGTGTTGCTCAGCATGTGATATAGGACAGCGATGGATCAAATCAGATAAGGTTTACCATGTTGTGACTCAAGAACAAGAAAGAAGAGATTTACTGGAAATTCCTCCCATGAGACGAGAGAATGAGGATGAAGATGAGGATAAGGTGGTCTTTCGTGAAATAGAGGAAGACATAGGCTCGGAAGAAACATCTGCTCAAACCCAGTCCCCTCTTGGCAGTCCAGTTTCATCCAGAACCAGGAGGCAAGCAGGGTTACAGGCTCCTCTTCAAGACTCAGTGAGACAAGAAGGAAGAAAACTAATGATTAAAGTACCATTCTCTACTCTTGAGCTAGAGGCAAAGGAAAAGATCGCTAAAACTTATCAGTGATCCGATATTTACTACCAAGTATTTACAATATGTTATCAAACAACACAACCCTGTTTAGGGAGACATCCAGTTATTATTTCATGCTTTCACTGAAACAGAAAAGCAGCTGATTTTGAAAACAGCAGTGACTTTAGCAGAAGATCACTATAAAAGCTGGAGATTAGATATTAGAGAATTTTTCCCCTCTCCAAGACCCAAAATAGGATCCAACAATATCAGCAGAATTTTAAAAATTAGCAGATTATCAAGATCAGACAGCAACAGGAGTAGAGAAAACTATTCCAAAGAATATAAATTGGTCTGCCCTATATTCTATTAAGCAGGGGCCTTTCAAGACCCTCTCTGAGTTTCTAGAGCATCTGAGGGATGCTATGCATAGCCATACATCATTAGACCCAGGGTCTGAGATAGAAATGAATCATCTAGTTGATTCATTTGTGGGACAGTCTGCTGGAGATACCAGACATAAACTTCAGAAAATCCAGAGGCCAGAAAGGAGAAACAGTAAGGCCTTGCTAAAAGAGGCATAGAGAATACTTAGTAACTGGCAAGAAACATACAAACGAGAAATGAAAAACCTAGTAGAAGTAGTACAAGAGAAAAAGCAAGAGAAACGCAAACAGGGACTACCCAGACAAGGTCCATCTCGCTTAGGCAGAGAACAGTGTGCAATTTGCAGGAAGACTGGTCACTAGAAAAACCAATGCCCAGAGTGGAGTCAAGGTGGCCATCAAGAGAAAGGGGTAGTGGTTGCTCGTGTACAAGATGACTGAGGAGGACAGGGCGACTCCACCCCAGCAGATCCACTAGTTATAATAATGAAGTTAGGAGAAGAGAGGAAAAAAGTGAAATTTTTGTTGACACAGGAGCAACATATTCAGTTTTAAATACAGCTTTATTACCTGTGGGGAATGATTGTGCTGGAGTGCAGCACAAAAACCTCTAAAATATAGACTGGAGAAACAGTAGGGTATCCACAAGTTTTTATACCTGTCCAATTCACCAAAGGTGCTTTTACAGAGAGACTTACGGGAACAATTACAAGTGACCATCACATTCAAGAATAAGGAGGTTACTCTATAAGTAAATTATTAAAAGTACATAGAAGTGTTAAGTTTAATACTGACAACTATTGAACCTCAAGAAGAAATTAGTGGAGAGGTATTAAGCCAAGTGTCTCCTGGAGTACAGGCCTCTAATGTACCAAGGAGGGCAAAAATTGCCCTTCCCATAGTGATCAAACTTAAAGAAGAGGAACCACCAGTTGAGATCAAACAGTACCCCTGAAAAAGGAAGACAGGGAAGAGATCAGCCTTTGAGAACTTGTTACAGTTAGGATTACTAAAGGAATGTCTATCTGATTTCAATATTCCCATTTCACCTGTTAGAAAGCCTGATAAGTCTGGTAGAGTAGTACAGAATTTAAAGACTGTCAACAAGATAACAGAAGATTTATATCCTATGGTGGCGAATCCATATACTTTGCTAACCTGCTTAACATGTGAGCTAACCTGGTTAACTGTTTTAGATCTAAAAGATGCTTTCTTTTGCCTCCCCATCCATGAAGCCAGCTGGAAAATATTTGCATTGGAAGAGGAAAACCCTAAAAGTACATGCAAAACTCAACTCACATTGACTGTATTGCTTCAAAGTTTTGAAAACTCTCCCATTCTGATTAGAGAACAACTCACTAAACACCTAGAAGAAAGAAGGCTATTGCAGCACATAAATGGTCTTTTAATAGCCACTTAGAAGAAGAATGCCTGTGTGGCTTAGATGTGGCTTTTACATTCCTAAGACTCCAAGAATACAGAGTATCAAAGAAAAAAACACAGATAGTGAAAACAGAAGGTAATCTACCTGAGATATGAAGTTAGTGCAAGACAATGGACTTTAGAGCAAGCTCAGAGGGAAGCTAAAAACCAAACCCCAAAACCTCAGACAATAAAAGAACTCTGAGTTTTTCGAAAGATGTCAAAGTGGTGCCAGCTATAGTTTTATAACTATGAGCCCCTTGTAAAACCCCTACATACTCTTAGTGCTTATAAGAAATGGAGGTCTCCAGTAGACAAGGGAGGGCACATAGGTCTTTCATCAGCTAAAGAGTGCCCTCCTGTCAACTCTGGTGTTATGAGTTCTGTATTCCCATGAGGAACAGAAGACTACTTTGAGAACATTAGCCCAAGATTTAAATCCATATCAACGGGTGGTTACCTACTTTTCCAAGCAACTAGATGCAACAGTCTAAAGATAGCCATGTTGCCTCAGAACTGCAATAACAGCTGTGCTGAATATACAAAATGCAAGCAAATTTACCCTGGGATGGAAAATGACTGCACCAATGTCACACAGAGTGCCTACAGTACTAGAAGTAAAGGGTGGGCACTACCTTTCACCACAAAGTTTTTTGAAATACCAGGCCATTATAGTAGAACAAAATTATGTTGAGATAGTAGTAATTAATATTATCAATCCAGATTCTTTTCTCAGCAGAAACCGGGGTGAAGCACTACTATTAAAGTTACTTACTCCAGCTGCTCAGAGTTAAAAGACACTCCTTTAGATAATGCAGAGATCTGGTTTATGAATGGGAGCAGCTGCGTCATCAGTAGAAAATGACATGCTGAGTACGTGGTCACTACCTGAAGAGAAGTAAGAGAATCTGAACTTAAAAAAACATTTTTTAAGAGGGAGCCAACCCACCCTTTGAGTCCCCAATGTCCAAAGAGGTCTTCGAACCACTGAGGCTCTTTCTCAGTCTTGAGTTCCTGACCTAGGTTTTGGATTTTCTGGATGCAGGCATGGATATCTTTGCTGTGGCTGGGAAAGTTGGAGCAGCACAGCCCCTCGAACTCTTCGCAGCCATGTCCATGGGAAAGAAGGAGAAAGTCAGGAGGTCACTTAACATAGTAGATGTCAAGTTGGCCTGCTTACCAAGCCAGTACTCCAGATGAGAAAGCTCACAGAGGGCTTTAGCGATGGCAACCAGAGTAGAAAAAGGGACATCACTACCCTCTTTGTATGGCCAATCAACAATTTGGCAATCACAATTTTCATCCAATTGAGCAAGCTCTATTTTGAGAACGAGCCAATTCATTCTTTTTCTGCCAATCATGAATTAGTGTTGAGTTTGGAGTGAGGATGGTAAGCTGGCCAAGCATGCAAAGACCTCCTTGCACACGGGAGGGGATTCCTGCCCACAGATCAAAACCCACCCCGGGGCAGCACTCTGGGATGATGAGGAGAAATGGATAGTGTGTTGCTGGTGTAATTGCACCAATTAAATGAGTTTTAAATCTTGTGATGTGTCTTTTAGATAAATTGATTTTTGGTATTCAAAGGCAGGCCATGCTTTACATGATGGTCTGAAACAGAATTTAACACAGTAGGTGGCCTTGGAGGACTCCAAAAGCTCCAATTCTTTGGGGTTCCTCTGGTGCATGGGGCAAAATCCTTGTCCACTCATCCCAAGTGTCCACTGGGTTGCGCTTCTTCCCTGTGAAGGAATATTCATTGGGCTTCAGAGGAATCCCTATCAGGCATGAGGCTAAGGGATGGCTGGCACTGTCCATGGACAAGCACATGTTGTTCTGCCAAAGAGTACTTTGCAAGTGTGATCCAAACATTCTCTTTGGGCTGTGCTACTCACCAGACATCCACTGCTGGTGATCTCAGAAGCATCCAGTAAACCAGGAGCTCTAAGAGGGTTTTTTATTCACCATCTTCACAAGTAGTTGGTACTTCTGTGAAAGGGGAGAAATGAGAAAATGTTTGTTTTGGAAGGGAGGTCATTTTTCCCCGTCTTCTCTTTGAGGTTTGAGGGGAAGGGAAGGGAATTATTGATTTGATGGGGAAAGGGAAGGTGTTGGGGAACACAGGTAAGTGGTGAGGTTTTTGGAAGGGGGAAAAGTAGAGGAAACGCAGGAGGATAGGGAAGGGGAGGGGAGTTTTAGGAGTTTTCCTTATTGTTTGTTGTTGGAGAGAAACAGTTTCATGGTTTTTGATTCAGTGTGGGATTCGTCTAGGCTGAGATCTGCTGACAGGACAATTGTGTCTCTGCTGTGGTAGTTTTTGGCAGTGTCTTCATCTCCAGGCTGTAGTTAATTGTCCATCTTGAGGACCTGTGTGGGTCTCAGCAGATTGTCATGGGTGCAGTGTTTGCAGGGCCCAAGTATGGTTTTATGTTTTTCCCTGGGAGCCACTTGGGGCCGGATGGTGTAGAAACACAGGCATACCCTCTCTCCTGAGGTAATCAGTAGGAAAGGTCCTGATGTTTGTTGTGATTTGGGGTCCTTAATCAGCACTGGCAGCTTCTCAGTGAGCTTAGCTCAGGTCGAATCAGAGAAGTGTCGTAATACAATGGGGGTCAGGCTCTGAGGATGAGCAATTTAGAAAACTGATGACATAAATAGTTTTGCAGAGCCTCTCAACGGGAGGAATGGTCTCTGTTCCTCTCCACTGCTGATCAAGGAACCTCTTAAGAGCTTGGTGGGTCCTTTCCACAACTGACTGCCTGTGGGAGAGCATGGTATGCCCATGGTGTGCTTCATCTCCCACTAATTGAATAAATCTCTCAATGTGTGAAAAGTGTAAGCAGGCCCATTATCTGTTTTTATCTGTTCTGGGACTTCCAGGGTGGCAAATGCAAAGAGAAAATGCTGGATGGTGTACTTGGCATTCTCTCCCATGTGGGCTGTGCCAGAAAAGGTATCTACTGATACATGTACATATTTGATCCTTCCAAAGGAAGGGATATGGATGATACCGGTCTGCCATATTTGGCAACTGTTGAGACCCCAGGGGTTAACCCTATAACTCATAGATGGAACCTGATATACTTGATAATTTGGGCAGGTGGTCACAATTGCCCTGGTCTGGCCTCTGGGTAGCCTAAACATTTTCATTAAGGCTGGGAAATTCTGGTAGAAAAAGGAGTGGAGGAACTTCACCTGAACGAAGACATCAGGGACATTGGCTATTCCTGCAGGCATGGCTAGTGTGTCCGTACTCCTGTTCCCCTCCGTGATGGCACCTGGGAGGTTGGTGTGGGACCTCACATGCATGATGTAATATGGTTGTTTTCTGTGGGAGATGAGGTGTATTAATCTAGAAAGCAATTTGTACAAATTTGGGTTGGAGACCTCTTTTAGAAAAGAATGTTCAGCCTTCATAGCTACTCCAGCAACATAAACCGAATTGGTCACCAAATTGAAAGGCTCTTAGAACTTTTCAAAAGCTCTGCTGATGGCTGCTAATTCTGCAATCTGTGGTGATACTTCAACCACCTGGATTCCCACTTCTGTGTCCTGGAATTCCCTCCAAATCATCACCAATTTGTGGGATTTTCCTGAGCCATCAAGTGAAAACAGCCAGGTCTTTGAGTGGTGTTTCACTTAGTTATGATTTGGGGACCAAACTAAATGTTAGTTTAAACAGTTTGTGGCCAGATACATGGATGGAAATTCGGCCTGTGTAGCTACCTAGGTGTCCTAGAGTGACATTATGATGCTTGTATCCCCAGTCATCTGTTCTGTTTATGCTGGATATTATGTTCTGCGCCTTCAGGACTGGCTCTGAAGAGCAAAGTTTTGTTTTGTTTTGTTTTGTTTTGTTATCAGCCTGCTCCCTCATAGCTGGTGGGACATAGAGATGGGGCAGTACCTAGGGTGGCTTTTGCTTTTTGCTTGGCTTTTCGCTTTGCTCTTGCTCTTGTTTCTGTTTTGCTCCTGCTTTGCTCTTGCTTTTGCTTCTGCTCATTAGTTAGTTTAGCTAAGCAGTCTGAATTTTCCCTAGACTGTTTTTCCTATCCATTTCTTGGAACCACTCAAGCCTGCTCCCGACTGGGACCTGGGAAGCACCAAAAGTTTGCACCTTGTGGCCTGCAGCAGCCATTCCCAGTGCCGGAGGGACTGATAATAGGGCAACCACTCCCAGGAGAGACTTCCTGAATTTGTCATCTTTTTCAGAGTGGTGAAAGAGTGTTGTCATGCGGTATTATTCATTTTGCATGTTGGGGAGTGCTTTGCCCGTTAAATAGAAAAGTTCTTTTCACTTGTCTACAAGAAATCTTTCCTGAACCTGTTGGCAGAGGGGCCATGTGGGTTTGCTTTCTGGAGGTTTCTGCCCCCTTTTGGAGGTTTTCTCCCAAATTTGCCCTAAACCAGGACACTAGGGCAAACTGGAGGCTCTCATTGATTTGGAGTAAAGGCTCCAATTCTCCAGTTTTCAATTAGAGAAAAAAGCATGTGAATTCACACCCTGCAAGAGCACAGAGGCAGGTTCTGGCCCTTTTAATGAGTTCTGCCATGATTTCCTGCAGACTAGTGATGGTTTTGGTGGGTTGATTATGTGTGAAGACCCACTTGATGATAAGGAGTGGGTCTTTCAATGCCCTGTCCCATTGGAAAATGAGGGCATAGAAGCATGGGGCCTTACCCCAGATGGCCAGCTGGAAGGGCAGGCTGGGCTCATATCGATGGACTTGCTGTGAAGACAAGACCTCTTGAGCTTTGATGATGGACTCCTGGGCCTCCAGTGTGAGAGTGGATGGTGAATCCAGGTCCTCACTGCTACGGAGCCGGTTGAAGAGTGGCACGAGGACCTCCATCATTATCCCCAGCAGGGTACGTACTCTGTTGATGGACCCACAGAGTTGGTATAGATCCTGCACCATCTTCTGGTCACCCCAGATGGTCAGCTGCTGAAGTACAACTCATAAATCCAGAGTCCCAGGTAGGTCCAGGGGCAGGGGTAGTGAATCTTGTCCTCGCGGATTTCAAACCCAGTGTCCTCAATGGTTTGAATTTTCTTTTGTATGGTCACTTTTAGGGAGTTGTCATCTGGTGCACACACTAGAATGTCATGCATGTAATGTAATGTGATTGTGTCCGTAAACAGAGTTCTCATCTGGGACAGACTGTGGGCTATGTACCACTGGTATATGGTGGGGGAGTTTTTCACTCCTTATGGGAGGATAAGCCAGTGGTAACTTTTCAGAGGGGCCTCCCTGTTTGGGGAGGGAACAGAGAACGCGAATCTTGGGGTGTCCTGGGGATGGAGAGGAATGCTAAAAAGCAGTCCATAATGTCTAATACAGCGAGCTTCCAGTCCTGAGGTAATATGGAAGGTGAGGGCATGCTGGGCTGTAGGAGACCAATATCTTCAATCATATTGTTAATTTTCCTGAGATCATGAAGGACCCTCTGCAAAACAAAGATAAGGGAGTTCCAAGGGCTGCTGGTCTCTGTAATGTGGCCCTTGGCAAGCTGCTCCTGTACAAGCGCCTTTAGTGCACGCAGGTCAGTGTCAGACAGGGGCCACTGATCAACCCACGCTGGATGGTGTTTTTTCCAGGTGATATGGGAGATGGTAGGTCTTGGACACTCTTCAGCGGCCCCCACTAGAAGTCCCTATTGAATTTGCAGGGAATTTGCAGACAGGCCCCCACTGTGTGACAGCGCATCCCTCCCTCAGAGAGTTATTAGTGACCTTACGACAAATGGCCTGATGGTTGCCATTTTTCCCTCGGGGCCTTCTAGGATGACGTTCTTCTTGCTCCTCGTGGAGACTGCAACTCCTCCAATCACCGAGATCATCCCCACCATGGGCTGAAGTTCTCAGTTGGCTGGCCACTCAGAGCAGGCAATGATGGTGACATCCGCCCCAGTGTCCAGCATGCCTGAGCAGTGGGCCTCCTCCCCTTTGCAGAACAGCTGCACTCTACAACGGGTTTGCTGGAGTCCACAGCCTGAGCCCACATCATGATGGGGTTGAGGGAAACCTGTTCCAGAGAGTTAGGTGGTAAAAGGAATGCTTGGGCAATTGGAGTTCCTTTGGGAAGATAAAATGGTAAATCTGTGCAGAAAAGCTGCACAGATATTTCTTCCCCTGGATTAATTATTTGTACTTAAACGAATGCATTAATTTGTTCAGGACCATGACAGGTATCCCTGAGAATTAAAATATTTGAGGGACCACCCGCTGGCCCACATTTTTCTATGGAACCTTATTGACACAGTCAACAATTAAAGTCAATGGACAGTTCGGTTACCAGCTGACGCTGGGTTCCCACCTATATCGCTCCATGTGTTGGATCCTCCTGATGTGCTTGGGGATCTCCCATGGTGATGGTGTTGCTTGTGGTCCACTTCCCTGCTCCTGATGGCTGCCGGTAGATCTTGCAAGGGGAATGGTGGACCTTGCTGGCGGGATGGAGTGATACGGCATTTGATTTGGTGTTGGAGCATGGGGTCATCCCATGCTCTGCTGGAGTTTTCCTGGAGGCTAGAGGCTGCTGGTGCTGGTTCTGTCTTACTGGTGGTGGGTAGGATGATGCTGCTGGTCCTGAAAAAAGGGTGTCTCGGGACAGTCTTTAAAGTAATGTCTGAATTCACAGCAATTGACATAGTGATTGGTCTCTTTGTTAGTTGCTACTGCATAAGTGCTAGACATCCCTTCTGCAACCCCCTTTGCAACTGCTAAGGCCATGGCGTTTTCAGTGGAGGTGTGTGTAATGCAGGCTTCAATCATTTGATCTATAGTTGGTTCCGTGTCAAGGGAGAGAGCTCTGAGTATTACTTTGCACTTGACATTGGCATTTGCCATGACCATCTGTGGAGAGTTTTGTCGAAGAGTGGTTTGAGGAAAGGGGACACAGCCTAATCAATTTGGTAAAGAAGTCTTAACTAGAGCAGAGGCCCCTTCAAGGCTAGGGTGTCCTTGTGGATAAGAAGAATACAGAAGTTGCTGTGCTTGCTAACCACAGGAATGTGGCTAAAAGCTAAATTAGGCGAGGCTGACATGTAGCTGAATAGCCAATCCTGAGCTCAGCTTTTGCAATATGTATGAGACTCATTAGACACTGTATTTAAGTTGCTGAATCAATCAATAAATTGGACCTGCGATGAACCATCCGGTGTCCTGGTCTCCTTCCTTCAACAACCATGTTTATTAATTTGAGCTTCAGTGCTCTCTATTTATCTTTCAAGTGCTATTTTCAATCTGTCTATATACTCAATTACAGATTCACTTGCCCCTTGTGTAATGTTTTGAAGCCTTTTGTTGGCACCCTGTCATCTGGGGTGATGAGCAAGGATGTTTTTGCGGCAGTAGCAATGTCTTTGACAACAGCCTCATCTAAGCCTTTGGCCTGGTCTTGAGGCTTTTGGAAGTCACCTTCTGTGAGAGTCTGTCCAAAATATCCCTCATCTGCCTCACAATTGCCATTGGAGAGACCACTGAAAAAAAAAAACAAAACCCCTAATGTCTGCTGATCCTATAGGGAGGAAAGTCATGTGCCTGAGGCCTGAGAGCATTGCTAAGTTATTGTTTTCTCAGGTGCATTTGCTATATGCTGCACTGAGCTCAAAGGACAAGCCTGCCCTTCTGCACAATAGCTCCAGAATCCTCCCCACCTCTTGGCCTGGCTGGATTTCTCACTTTAGGGTGATCCCCCTACAAAAGAAGACCCTCTCGCCCATTTGTAACCACCGTGACAGACAAGTGGAGATGTAAGAAGCCTCTTAATCAATGGACCGTGACATGAAATGCCTATGTGAAAAGACCACCTCTCACCTTCTTCCAGAGACTGGGACTGAAACGTCCAACTCAGGGGAGGTGTGCAGGGTGGGGGAAGGAAAGCTGCCCAAAGCAAGATGGATGTTGCAGGTGTAGGCAGTGGACCACGAAAACAATGGTTCTCACCTGCTGCCAAACAGGGACTGTGTGTACCCTTATCCAAACACTATTCTTACCCCCTGATGATACAATAAACTACCTTTGTTTTGGTTGCAAAATCTATCCCCCCTTCCCCCATCAAAAAAGAGTATAATTGGGGTCCAGATGAACTGTGCCTCTGAGATCTCCCCGGACATGGCCTGGTGAGCTCTATTGGCTGGATACCAAAGGACTACGCAGTACTACATTTCGTAGCTATATACATATTTCTCTTTTCCTCCCTCTTTTCCCTAATTTTTCTCCTTTTTTCCCCAATGCATTTTTGCTGTGGTTATTTCAATAAAGCTGCATTTGTTTTGATTATTACTGCAAATCCCCTGTGCCATGTCAGTTTTTTTGCACCCTGAGATCACGCCATGAGCCATCATGAACCCCATTCATAAGGACAGATTGTGACACCTTCTTCCATCATTTGTTCAGGAGCTAGATTAGGTTTGTTAGCATCTTTGAAAATGTGTCTGCCAACTGTTTCAGGTTTTTTCTATTGCCTTTCCCACAGCATGTATTCAGCTGGGGAGAGGAGGCAGTTCATAATATTTTTGATATTGTGTGGTACCAGTACATGAGCGGTGAAGGTGGCTTCAAATAGGTTTTTGAAAAAATGTGAGCCTTGACCATGGTCTTCAGCTGCTTTGCACAATTCCTTTAACTCCCCATAGAGTAGGTGTTCCCACATATTGGCAGCTACCATCCTCCAGCTACGTTTATACACAACCGGGAAAGCCAAGATCTTTTTGTCCAGTTCTGAGTCTCCCTCCCAAGTGGCTTCCCTCTCAGCTACAATTCCTAACATAATCATAGTAGTCTTAATATGTATCCTAGGAAAAAAAGAATGGCATTCAATATACTTCAATAACTCTGTCCTAAGGTTTTCTCCTGTGGGCTTGCCAACAAGAAAAAGAAATTAATTTTAGGAATTGAATCTACATAAGATCATAAATCTTGCATTGACTTACCTATTTAAAATAATATAATGGTTTTTTGCTTCACTAACTGACTATTAATATACTCTTTTAATTTATTTTTTATCAGAGACCTCTGCTTTTACCAGGAGACAGAGATAAATTTTCTTGAAACTAGCTGTATATAAGCCCGTATATAAAGCTTCCGTTGAGGGCTTTACAAAAAAGGATTTTTCACCTCTAGCTGTGCCAGAAACCCCTATCAGGTTTAAATATAGAAATCAATTATGACAGATGAGTTTTTCCCATTTTTACTCTGGTGACTTAAAATGTACTGGTCTGTGGAGGGAAGAGACAAACCAGGTACTGCACCATTAGTGGAGGGATGATATGTGCTAGCCCTCCCAGACTCATGCTGGACACATTCTCTAGAGTCAGTTTTTCAGGAGAGGTGGTGCTATACAAATTTTGTGCCATTATGGGTTGTTTCAGCCTTAGGGGCACTAATGGATGCAGATATGTTTACGCCCATCAGATCTACTGTGAAAGAGTTTTTTACCACCTCCTGTGTTTCTATGACTCCAGACTTTCTTGCAATCTTTGAAAAGCACCACAATTTCTTAAGCTGGTTTCAGCCAATGTAGATCTGGGCTGTGTTTTAATCTGAGCTGGACACAGGGTTGAAAATATAGTGATCTTTTTGTTAGCGCTTAGCAGGGCTTTGCAGAGAAGCAAGAGCTTTTCTGCTTTTTATACACTTGTCCTTCTGATAAGGAAATAAGGGATTGCATGGTGGGGCTGAACAAAACCAAATCCTACATTTATATTGAAGATCACTGCTTTTATTGTTATCTTTCAAATCAACTGACTGAAATCCAAAATGCATATCAGCAACAGAGTGTTTTCTATGTGTTATTACAGATCCCCATAATTAGAAATTATTATGAAAAAATTATTGCTTTGAGTTTTTTTCTCATTGTTTTTAATTGTAACCTGTTGGGGGGAGAGTTTCAGCAGAGTAATGGTAAAATATATATATATATATAATATGGGACATATTGTGGCTGTCACATAATTTTCAGGGAATTACTTATTTTCTAGCATAAGGAAAAAAGCAGCTAGTTAACTCTAAAAAATAAGTCAAAATACAATTTCTAGTCAGCCTTAGTTACTACAATAGTGAAGTCGGTAAAAGCTTATCATCTACACTTTTTGCTGCTCCTAGCAGACCTAATTTTCATTTCAAAGAAACTGCTGTTGTCAAGCTCCAAAAAAATCCTAGGGAAAATTCTTTGTCAAATATCCTATTATTCCATGATTCCCTAGCTGGACTGCAGAAAATTTCTGTTCTTCTTTGATAGCAAACTAAACTTGTTTACTGATGGTGTAGAGAATATTATTTATAGGAAAATATATTAGGCAGGAATATTTTTGAATTTTGAAACTGAGGAGAGTAAAACATTTTAGAGTGCTGAACATTAACGTTGACACATAAAGTACATCATTTTATGGTTCAGAAATACAAAGACAGATATAATATTGTATAATAAATGAGGCATACTATTGCAGAAAAAGTCATTATCATATAAGAATGCTCATGCTGACCCTGTAACAAAACCCGTGTAATCTAAGATTTGATCAGGTTTCTCAAATTTGGGCACAAAATACAACTGATCTCACTCTTGCAGTAATTGGTTTCAGAAGTATTTGTGAGCAAAAGTCAAGTTGGGATGATGAAAAAGGTGTAGTAAAACACCATAATAAAACATATGCAGTTAGTTTCTCTTCATAGGAGGTGAAACTTTTTTATTTGTGATTGATAGTAGCTTAGGGGAGAGAAAAGGAAAAGTTTAGCTATGCTTCACAATATAAGGATTATGTGAATTGCAAAACTTTATAATAACTTTCCCTCTATGTCTTCAATAGTTTTTTCTCTACTTTTTCTCACTGTGTAGTTATTTTTAGTCTTTGTTAGACTTCCTCAGTTCCTACACAGAGCAGGAGCACATTGCCAGTATTTCATTATTTTCACATTCCTTACTGCAAAGAAGTAGTTATGCAAAATTTTAGTTAAGTATTTCTGAATTAAGGTTCATTATTGAAGTGTATCTTATATTATAGGAACATAGGGCTGTGATCAAAGAATCCATATACTTTTTTTTAATAAATTCTGCAAAAGTTTTTACTGGGCAAAAATTGCAAAAAATGCCCTGTTGGGTGAAAAGTTTAATTCAATCTATATAGAGTTTTACCATTGGTTAGGCAGTTTTCAACTGCTCACTGCTGTTTTATGCTATTGAGTGATGCATTCTTTTTCTTTATGCCTGTTGGTATATGTTAGGCAGCTGTTTTGCCCACTGTCTAAAAATTGATATGTATGCGTCTGCTGGAGCGATAGAAATATTCAGAGAAATATTCTGGTCAATAAAATATCTGTGTTTTGCATTTGCATAAATGCTTTTCAGTAGTAAATCCATAGATGATTGTTTCATTTAAAGGTGAAAAGATTTTTTTTTAGCCCTAATTAATTTTATAACCAAAATTATATCTTGCAGAATAAAATTCTCTTTTTCATAAATCCATCAGATTGCATCTTTGCAGTGCTATTTAATTGAAGGAAACATGCATGATCAAAATTGAAGATGGGAATGAAAATGTAACATTTTTATTATATATGAAATCACATTAAAAAACACTCATTTAAAAAGTTGATGGCTTCACATCATTTTTCAGCCTGTTTTCGGAGCAAACAGCAAAATTTAGCTTTCAAAAAGTATGTTATATTGTGATATTTTCTGAGAATATTTATGGGGTTTTTTTCAGCCTGTTTTATTAGAAAGCTTAATGTATTTCCTTAGCCTTCAGGACACATAGAAATTAACCAAAAGTCAAGCATTCATTTTACATGAAGTTCTGTGATAGTTTCCAATTATACTATCAAGCAAAGATAAAAAATCCACAAAATACATTAATATGCAAAATTAGTGGAAACATCAAGGTGAGACATTTCCTGGTACTCTGCAATCTTGTAAACTCTTTAGTTGCTATGGTGAACAACATACATTTTTTAAAAAAAACTTAATAACGGTTTACAAGAACTGTTACAAGTGAAATATTTTAGGTGGAGTTTGCATATTTTAATTAAATCCTATGTGCAATGCATTATTTTTTTCATTTTTCCTGAAGTATGAACCAGGAAAAAAAGACAGCACAGTGGTCTTTATCAAATATCTTGCCCCCTTGCCTCCATTTTATATTTTTCTTAAAGTTTTAGAATTTGCAATGGATATCCTGAAGAAGAAGCTTCTTAATTTAAAAATCAGGTACAGAATATTATTTTTCTCATATTAATTTACATATTTATCATCGGCATTTAAAGCCTTTGGTAGTGATTTCTAGAACAGAATGGTTGAGGTTAGAATGAAGCTCTTCGGGTCATCTTGTCCTGGTTCAATGCTCTACACAGCTGCAGCAGCTTGGTCATCTACAGGGGGATTTTGAACACTTTCAGTGATGCAAAATGCACAGACCCTCTGGACAATATGGGCCAGTACTTGTCACCCTCAGAGTGGGAAAGTTTGTCAAGATGTTTAACAGGAGCTTTCCATATTTCAGTGTGTGCCAACCACCATCTGAGTGAAGACAATTTTCCGGATACCCACTCTAAATCTCGCCTGATAAAACTTCAGCTAAATTTTTTAGTTTATCTATCAAAATTTTAATAGTCATTGAATGCCTTATTTACATTTATTTGCAATATTTAGTGTGTAAAATACAGATCTTGATTCCTAACCCCCGATCACGGTTCTGAGTCCTATGAAGGTAAATGGTGTCTTTCTTGACGTGGCAGTGTCAGTAGTGGGTTTAGAACATTACTGCTTTAAATAATGCCACCTAAAATGTTAGTAGAGAAGATGTCTGCAGTCTAGGTGGCAGAAAAGGTGATGGTTGGCATTGTGATCTTAAGAATGTAAATATAAATGTAAATCAAGTTTTGACAGAGACCATTATTAACAGTTTTGATCTGGGAGACATGCTTCCTAGTATCTCTGTGAGAAAGTTTTCCAGATAGTTTTTCTTAGCTATCAGGAGTGTATTATTTTTAATTATCATGTAGATTGACAGTCAGGATATTGCTATTTTCTCTTTTCCTAAGAACAATTTAAAAATCTTCGCATGGGAACAATTTTTTTATATGGGTATATAATAAGATTGGGAAGTAAGTACTGGCCAAAGGGAAACGAAAAGCGAAGAAATTCGAAGCTGGAAGTGGACAGCAGGGAAATTTAAAATTAAAGTGTCTTAAAATTGCTTTGGGATGAGAGCATTCAGCATAGAGAACTTGTAAATAAGTTTATGCTCAGCCAACATTAGTGAGACTTAGTAACATAGAAGAAGCAAATTGAAGGGATCTAGATCTTTATAACGACTAGCCAAAGCTGGAGAAGACAGGAACACAGAAATGCAATTATTTAGAAAAACTCCAGAAACAAACCTGTCTAGTCACATCTTAGATTTTGATTCATCTTTGAAGGAGTCTAATCAATTCTATCAGGAGTATTGGTTGTTGGTTCTTGATAGTGAACTTGGCAAATACAAAAAAACTGCAGAAAGAACTGGTATTTTTTCTTAATGGTTTTAAGACACTAGTGCTTACGTGATGCATTTTTATATTAAATACATGACAAACCGTAGTTTTCAATGTTAAACCAATCCTAGATTCTGTCTTGACATGTGTTTATTGTTAAGCCTATGTGAATTTGCTAACATTTCACAATGAGGCAAAAATATTTTTGGCATAGCTCGTATTCTTCTTAGTTTAAGAGACTTTTCATTTTTAATCAATGAAGCCCAGGTTTTCAACTATGAGGACCTTTTAGAAGTGTGTTGCATCATCCATAAATATTTCTTCCTTTCTGTTCTCTGTTCTGTCTTTACCCATGTATGGCAGGGTGTCTCCCTGCCCTAGAAAGTCCTATCTGTTGCTAATCAGTTGGTATAATAATTCAGGGCATATTCCCTCTCCTATTAATTTACTAATTGTTGAAATAATGCAGTCAACACAGCTTCACTGTAAATCTCAAAACCTGGACAATATTTCAGTTCTGAAATAATATCAACAGGATTAAAAGTACTTCTGAGTAATGGAGGATTAAGATGAACCTTACAGACATTTCCATTTTTGGAAATGTCCTGATCATGTGAGTTTCCTATTTCTGGATCTGTTCTGGTAGAATATACTTTTCCATGGGGAAAGCACAGAATCTCTCTGAAGGCAGCAGTACACAAAAATCAATTACGCTGCATGGAGCATATTCACACAGAAGAGATTTTATTGCTTTCGTTTTTCATTATGTGAGCTAACTAAAGCAGCTCTTTCAATATCTCAGGCATCTTCAGTAAAAAGTGTAAAAAAAAGAAAAACATTTCATCCATTAGTTTTCTTAGTTGCCTTACATGTAATCTGCCCTATAGATGATGCTACAAATAAGCTACAGGTATTTTTTTATAAACTTGCCTTTGTAAGAAATTGATGGCATGGCCTTCTGATACAAGAATACAGTTTTCAGAGTCTCTGGAGTCACATTCATAAAGGTAGATAACAAAGAAGAGAGAATTTAAGACTTTTTATGATTAGCAAATAAACACAAATGAATAACAAGCACCAGGTACAGAGAAAAACAGTTTTCATCACCAGTCACTGTGGGACCCCTGCCATCAGGTAAAATTAAATTATCTATGATAAGAAGTGTTCTTCAGAATATAAAGCATTTTCTCCCTGGAATTCTGGCTATACTTTTGTGGTAAAAAATATAGGCAAAAAATTTACTGACTACCTTCAACATCTGCTCTGCTCTATACTAAAAAGAAACAGAGTTGGCTTGAAATAAAGGGGTTTTTAAGTGTGTCTCAACATTGATGCATCTGAATAAAAAGGCAAATATTTACAGCAATAGATATTTAATAAGGGGAAAGAGTTAAAGATCTCTTCCAAGGTTTGTCCACACAAGTCATCAACATAGGAAATTAAATTATGTTGATTATGTGTGTTCTTACATATTATTAATAGGGATGATACAGCATTATTAATGCTAGTATTTTGAATTAGAGAAAAAGAATATCATTGTTATAATGTATCTCAGAAAAACAGTCATTTTTAATTACTTTGTGAAAAAACTAGAAGGGAGTAGAGTTTATAATTGTATCAAATGTATCTCTCCTTTATGTATTTTTGTTTCTTTCTTTGTTTGGTTGGTTTGGTTTAGTTATAGCACCTGGACACTAAAAAAAAGAAAGTTGAAATTCTGAAGACCAAAACAGAGATTGGGAAATATGTATATTCATGGGCACACAGAGTAGGTTTTATCTGACTAAATTTAAAGATCTATTTTCAGGACCTAACCTTCTACTCCCTGTACAATCAAAAAAAGGACACAGGCTCTCTGGAGAATATTTAGATTCTTACCAAAAAACATTTCTAAGTTAACTGGAAATTGCTGAATTTAGTCTCCATCAGGGTACAAGATGAATCAATATCAATAAACTTTGCTAAAAGTGCCCTAGATTGACTGTCTCACATATAAACAAGAAGAGTGGGAAGCCATGGTGCAAGAGAAAACTATGATGTTGTTGCTATCACAGAAACATGGTGGAACGACTCAAATAGCTGGAGCACTGCACTGGATGGCCACAAGTTTTTCAGAAGAGTCAGGAGAAGGAGCAAAGGTGGAGGGGTGGTCTTTTGTATTAGGGAGTATTTAGATACCATTCGTATTGAAACTAACAATGGTGAAGTTGAATGCCTATGAGTAAGAATTAAGGGAGAAGGCCAAAATGATGATATCCAACTGGGAGTCTGCTATGATCCACCCAAAAAGAGGAAGTGGACAATGTATTGTACAAGCAGCTGGCAAATGTTTCAGGATCACCAGCCCTTATTCTTATGGGTGATTTTAACCTACCAGACATCTGCTGGGAACTCAATACAGTGAAAAGAGGGAGTCCAGGAAGTTTTTACAGTGTGTGGAAGACAATATTTTGCCACAGTTTGTGACTGAGCCCACCAAGGTAGGGACTATGTTAGACCTCTTGTTCGCAAGTAGAGATGGACTGATGGGAGATGTGGTGGTTGGAGGCCGCTTGGGGCATAGTAATAATGAAATTATAGAGTTCTCCATATTTGGTGCAATCAGGAGGAACTTCAATAAGCCTATTACATTAGACTTTTGGAAGACAGGCTGTGGCCTGTTTAGGAGACTTATTCAGAGTTGCTTGGGAAGCAGCCCTTAAAACCAAAGGCGTCAAGGAAAGTTGGGCGAGCTTCAAAAGAGAGACCTTGAGGGCAGAGGAACAGATTGTCCCTGTGTGCTGAAAGACAAGCTGACAAGGCAAACATCCAGCCTGGATAGGCATCTAGGCTTTGAAGGAACTCAGGAATAAAAAGAGAACATATCATCTTTGGAAAGAGGATCAGATTTCTCAGGAAGTATTCAAGGGCATTGTCAGGGCATATAGGAAAAAATTTGGGAGACCAAAGCTCAGTTCAGACTTAATTTGACAATTTCTGTATGGGATAATAAAAAATGTTTTTACAAATATATTAATGGTAATTGAAGGGCACCAACCTTTGCTCTCTATTGGATGTGAGAGGGAACTTAGTAACTACAGATGAGGAGAAGGAGGAAATTTTTTACGTCATCTTTGACTCAGTCTTTAGTGAGAAGTCTACTTGTCCTTAGGACAACTGTCCTCTTTGAGTAGGTAGATGGTGTCAGGGAGCAGAATGTTCACTGTTATCCAAGAGAAGGTAGTCAGAGAACCACTGAGCTGCTTGGGTATTTATGCATCTATGGGCCCATATAGTATACATCACCGGGTGATGAGGAAGCTGGCAGATGAGCTTGCAAAGCCACTCTCCATCATTTTCCAACAGTCCTGGCTCACTGGTGAGGTTCCAGATGACTGGAAGCTGGCCAATGTGATGCCCATCCACAAAAAGGGCGGGAAGGAGGATGCTGGTAACTACAGGCCAGTTGGCCTGACCTCAATACCTGGCAAGGTAATGGAGCTGTTTATATTGAATAACACTACGCTGCATTTTCAGGATGGCCAGACAGCATGGGTTTAGGAGGGGTAGGTCATGTTTGACCAACCTGGTTGTAGTAGGAGTCCCTGTAAAATGTATGTATTGTATAAGTGGCCTTGCCCCAATCCTAGCTGTTCTAAATGGGCTACAGCTGTGAAGTCCTTAATTGGGCAGCAGCTGTGGCTCGTGAAGGCAACTGGGATAAAAGGGGGTAGGCTTTCTGGTCAGGGAGAGTCTTGGAGGAGCCCTGATTAAGTAGCAGGAACAACACTGCTGAGAAGCACTGCTCATAAGGTACGGGACTCTGGAAATAATATAACAGCAATATGAATACAATAAGTGGTGACCCCGACATGATAGTTGGCAGAGATAAGACAGCCAAGAAGCTCTGGATGGCCTTTGAGCCAGGGGCTGTGGATAAAACAGCCAAGAGATGTAGAAGAACATAGCCTTTGAGTCGAGGAGCTGTGACAGCCAAGAGCTGTGAAGAATACGGCCTTTGAGCAAGGAGCTGTGTGTGCTCTATGTGGCCTTTGAGTCATGGGGAAATGTGTGTGTTGTACAAGGCCTTTGAGTCTTGGGGTAAAACATGTATTGTGGGGAAATGTTTATATTGTATTTGAATATCTATATTGTATTTGAATATCTGTCAGTAAAAGAAAAGGGGGAAATGTAGTGGAGTCCTTGTAAAATCTATGTATTGTATAAGTGGCAGTGCCCTGATCCTAGTTGTTCTAAATGGGCTACAGCTGCAATGTCCTTAATTGGGCAGCAGCTGTGGCTAATGAGGATAACTAGGATAAAAGAGGGTGGGTTGGCCAGAGAGAGCCTTGGAGGAGCCCTGATGAAGCAGCAGGAACAACACTGATGAGAAGAGATGCTCATGAGAAAACCACTTAGAAGGTACAGGACTCTAGAAATGATAAAACAGCAATATGAATACAATACCTTGTCACCATTTATGACCAGGTGGCCCACCTGGTGGGTGCAGGAAAGACTGTGGATGTTGTCTATTTGAACTTCAGCAAGGCCTTTGGTATTGTTTCCCACAGCATACCCCTTGAAAAGTTGGCAGCCCATGGCTCGGACAGGACCACTCCTTGCTGGGTTACAAACTGGCTGGATGGTCAGGTCCAGAGAATAGTGGTGAATTGTTGAAACCCAAGAAATTCCTCTGGCTGCCTGAGAAGACTCAAGCCTCTGCCCAGGGGGCTCAGAGACCTTGGCACAGAGCCCAAGACCCCTGTGCCTTTGATTTAGCCCTAGGAAAAAACAATTTACCAACCTTATATGAAGAATTACAAGCCACAACAGTTTAAGTAGAATGATAGTGAATTTATCACAGGATGAAAAATAGATTTTTTGGAGTTTTTAGAATGTCAGTTTGGGGGCAAGATAGAAGAATCTGAGTGTGTCCAGCCTGTCTCCTTCTTCTTAGTCTCCATCTTCTGCTGTGATGTTAGCACTCTTAGATTAGTTTAGAGTAGAAGCACACTGTCTATGATAGGTATTAGAAAGTAATTGTAAATATTGTACATGTAGCTTTTAGTATAAAAAGATAACACCACCCCAAAGCAAGCAGAGAGCGCCTCTGACAGTCTTACTGAGCAGACCTGGGCAAGACAGAAAAAAAGAATTTTATAGGTAAGATACAATAAACTACCTTGAGACCGAGAAATGAAGAATTCTGACTCCTTCTTCGAGTGCCGAGCTAAGAGAAGAGACTTTCTAACATATCTCAAAGTCACCAGCTAGAGATCCTGAGAGTGAACAGTGCTGCATCCACCTGGCAGTCACCAGTGGTGTCCCTCAGGAGTCTGTGCTGGGGCCAGTTCTGTCCAGTATTTTTAGTGAGGACATAGATGAGAGTGTTTAATTAGCAAATTTGCAGACAACACTAAGCATGTGTCAATCTGTTGGAAGGTAAGAGAGCTCTGCAGAGAGACCTCTGCAGAGAGGTTGCATGGATGGGTGGAATCCAACATGATGATATTTAATGAATCCAAGTGCCGAGTCCTGCATTTTGGTCACAATTACCCCCTGCAATGTAATCAGCTCGGGATGGTGTAGCTGACAGTGCCCAGGTGGAAAGGGACCTGGTGGCACCAGTCAACAGCTGACTGAATATAAGTCAGCACTGTGCCCTGGTGGCCAAGAAGGCCAACATCATCCTGACCTGTATCAGGAATAGTGGGGCCAGCAGGACCAGAGTTTAATTACAACTTGTGCTATCATCTCTAAAATTGCAAAAATAGTCTTTGGAAACCTGTAGGAAAGAAATTCCCATTCTATTATCAACAAGGGATCCCTCTCAGAGAGGTTCCATTGAAAAATGAGAATGTAAAGTCACATTTTTTAAAGAAGGAAGTCCAGGCTGAAGAGGCCATGAAGCAACCTCCAGGAGCCTGATGTCTTCTTGTGGATGACAAATATTGGTGATTTCCAGGGACTATTCATGGGTGTGATGTGACCTTGCTGTAATTGCTCCTTTACCAATTATTAAGGGTATTTAATTTTTTCTCTGTTAAAGGCCATTGATCAGGCCTTTATCCATAGAGAATTATCAGTTCCCCAGTTCAATTTTAAAGTGGCAGGTTTCAACATGGTTTCCATCACAGGCCCACTTCCCGTTTTTCTCCCCATTGGGACAGGACATCTCTCCCCCAGATGGTGAGAGGCTTCTGAATAACAAAAGGACACACTGTTGCTATCCTTCCTTCAGGACCTGTAATGTTAATCATGGATGCACTTTGTAAACACACAGTAGCAAAGTGTGTGGGGGAACATGCAGGGGCTACCAAATCCCAATCACTGGGCCAAAACATGTGAGAAATTACAAGTGACATCTGCTTCAGTGTCCAGCATGCCTGTAATGTAAATAATTTCCATGGTGAATCAGGTGGCAAGTCAATTTTGGTTGGTTGTGGTCCAAACATTGCATCTAAAAGACCTCAGGACCTGAGGTTCCAAACAGCACACACATAACTGAATTCTCTGGAAAGTTGTTTTGCTCAGGTGTATTCATAGGTAAAAGAAATGCAATAGCTATAGGTGTTTTTGGTGGAATTACCACAGGAGCATTAAATGCAAGAACTAAAATCACTAGCTCTTCTTTACAATTTACTGGAAGGACTGAAAATTCAAAAATGTTGTTGCTGCCCTTGGCTAGAATGAAAAAATCTTGTCTTCTGTTGAAAAAAACTAATAATTCCAGTAGGAATGCTTTCATAACAAAAATTTTGTAACAGTTGTATCAATTTTAAGGAAGCCAATTCAAACCTTGTACCTGAGAGTATTGAGCTGGGACCATTTGAGGAATGGTTGACTGAGGGATAACCGACTGAGGTAGCAATACCATTTGACTGGATAATTGACTGTAAGGAGGTACCACTATTTGTGTAGAGGCACGATGGCAATATGCGCTCTTTTTTGAGTTTAACATTAAACTTTTTGAGTTTAACGTTCAAATTGAGAACGACAGTACTTAGCAAGATGCTTCCCTTTCCTACATCGAGGGCAAATAGAAAGTTGTTTAGGTTGGATTGCTGTTGTAGGGCAATCCCTTTTAATGTGTCCTAGTTTACCACAAGCAAAGCAATAAGACTTTTCATCAGAGTCCAACAGCACAGTAGCAACAGATTTTTCAAAAATGTTTGTTTTTTCAAGCTTTTCCATTTTTTGTCCCACATTTTCTCCCAACGTTTTTCCCAAATTGTCTCCCAATGTTTTTCTCAACTTTTCTTAAGATTCATCAATCTGCTTTCCAAAAGCATTGACTTGCACATTAGCAATATTGTATGGAGTGGTGAGCTTACTGCAAGTTGTTAACATCTGTGTTACAGTGGGAGGCTGATCAGGTAAAGTTAAAATAATTTTTTTTAATGTTTAAACTTCCTCTAAGTTCTTTGAGAAAGAATTTCCTATTGTGGATTTACATCATTATGACCATATCTTACAGGTAAAGCAAGGAATTGTTCATTTGAATCCAATTTTTTTTATAAATTTCAATCAATTTAGACCAATGAATTAGTGGAAACTGAGGATTTACCTCTGCTTTGGACTAGTTTTTTTTCTCTCTCACCATTGCTGTACCTGACACAGAAGAACTGGGAGTGTTTTTAAAGTAACCAGCTGTCCCAGAAGCTCTGCCAAGAAGTTGGGGGAGCAGAGCTCCACATTCTTCATAGCCTCTCTCCTGCTGCGAGGGAGCAGCTGTGGAATGTATTGCCTCAGAAAGGGGAAGAAAGCCAGAGCCTGCTAATTCGTGTCTCAATTCACTAGATTGAGTCTTTTTAGAATTATTTTTCAACTTGCACAATTTGGGCTGTTTGTGTGCCACAAAGCCCAAATTTGTGGCACTTTACAATGAAGTGTTACCATGCCCTTGCCCACAGGCACTCAGCTGGAAAACTCTCAGATGTGAGCTGCGATCTCAGCATGCTTCCTCCCCCACCCCCGCCAACAACGAATGAGACAGGCTTCAAGGCTTCTAAATGAACTGTCTATGTCTCCACAGAAACTCTCCTTCTTGACCCCTGGCTGCTGCCCACTGCCTCTGTCCACCCCCTTGACCACTTTCCACAGGCAGAAACAAATCCAAAGCCCACTCACCGCCCCACCGCCCCCCCCCCCCCAGCTGTAATCAGAGGCTGAGGAGCTAAAACTGGCAAAAACCCTGGAAGAGGCTTGCCAGAGGAATGTATTTGAAGAAAGTCCTCAGAACTGCAAAGCAAACTGCCAGTCTGAGTCCACTCTGAAGGAGTGGCTTCCCATGAAGGGGAAACCGTGGCGGGGTGACCCCCACAGCCCCTTGGCCCGGCAGAATGGATCCAGAGCCCCCAGGCAGACCCTGCCGACACAGTTTCAGAACATGATCCAGTCTCAACACCAGCAGGAGAAAAGGAGCAGGACAAAGGAACAACAACCCCTGTTACCCAAAGCTTCCCCATATTCTCATCTCCCAGACCCGTTTGACTCCCAACCTGCCCAGAATGCAACTGCTGACCCCCCAGATTCTTGGAACGCAACAAAAATCCCAAATTCTGCTTTCCCGGAAATGCTAAGGGTAGATGATTCCGCAGAGGAATGGGAAGATGCCCTGTAGCAGCACCAGTGACACAGGCTATCCCAGAAGAAACCAAGGACATAACCAAAGATGGAAGTTGATTTGATTTCCTCTTTTTGGGAACTGGGGCATTGTTTACACTGCCTGGGGAAACCTCAGATATGCCAGGACAAGGGAAGGAACCCTGAGCAAAACCCAAAATCCCCTCAGAGGAGGATGAAGGCTTTGTACCACTCAGAATTAGAGTCCCAGAACTAGGTACCTTGTTTCAATGTTCTAGAAAGTCTCTGTTGCAATTATTCTGTTTAAAGCTGTCCTCTAAAACTCTGGAGACAGGCATTAGTTTGACCAAAGTCTCTTCCTGTTTAAGAGAGACTAGATTGTAAGTTTTCACGTTTATCTGGTCCCAGAAATCAAAGGCAAAAGGAGCAAAAGGAGACTTCAAGTCTTAATTTGAGAATTCGCTTTTACGCAGATTAATAAGTCTTTTAGTTCATGTTTTGAGATGTCTGAATGTCCTTCATCCTGTAAAACTGTCTCAAGCCAACAAAAGACCTCCCATTCTGCTTTAGATAAATTGTTTCCCATCTCATTACCGAGGAGCCCCCAAAGTTGCTATTTATTACTTGCAAGTATATCAGCTACAGAGGATGAGGGGGATAGTCCATTCCCCCTTTTAAGAGCCTGGGCCTCCGACACTGGAACTGTCCATGGTCTTCTTTTTCATTTTTTATATTCCTCTAATCTGTAATTCCTAACACACGAGGAGCACCATTTAATGCCAGCCACAGGTTTATATGCATAATCACAAATGGGATGGGACTACTGTGGAATGGGTCTCGAGCTGTTTATTTTCTAGCATCAGTCTCATTACATGGTTAGCACGGTGGGAAGATGCCAGCAACTCACATCCTTGGCAGCAGCCAAAGAACTCGATGTTACAACTCACTTTAAAAGTCTTTTGACAAATCACACAAAGCAAAAGCACACTGACAGTAGTTTTATCCAGCCACTATAAGCACATGTACCTTTTGTTAAAACAATGCTTGCTTATTTTGAATACAATACCTGCATGTAAGCCTTAAAATACAATGCACAGAGCTCCATTATGAAGCTTAGAACTTCCTAATATCCTGCTAGATATACTTTTTGGTAGCTTAGGCAGTTATTCTAGACAAGCATTAATACACAGACCATTGCTCTATTTGGGTTTAGTTTCCTTATTAGTCCTTAGAGCTAGCTATGATTTAGCTCTAATCACAGTTCTGCTGTTTCTGAAGCCTGCCTTTTGCAGCCTTCCCAAAACCCTCTGATTTGAACGATTCCCACATAAATGTGTGCCCTTCTCTTCATGTCTTAGGGTAGCAGTGTATACTGTTATCAAGGGCCTCATTGAAGGTATCTTATTAGCATGGATTTGTAATATTAAGTATAGTTTTGACTTTGATGAAGTTGTGCCATTATTTAGTGCCATTTTGTAAGCACTTTATCAGCTCCTGTACAAGAGAGTAAGATTGGCCTTTTTACGACCCAGGTAAATAGCAGGTCAACATTTTTGACTTGCTATTTGCCATGTTTTTGTGTTACTCACTTGTGAGCCCAAGTAATATACAGAGTCTTCAACTGTGAACAACAAATGACTTGTCAACAGATTCAGCAGGAGAGTATCAATTTTGTTTGACAGTTTGCTTCTTTCACTCTATAATATCTAAAATGGTTCAGCTTGGCAGGTTAAAATTTTCAGTCACTAACAAAAGAGTGGGGAGAAAAAAGCTCAGGCATGGTAGTAGGCAATGTGTTTGGGGCAGTGGGAAGCCTTAGATTTCTTTTATTTTACAGCTTTTTCATTCTTTACTGCAGGGCTCAAGGCAAGCAGGGAATATCAAAAATTGTATTTTATTTTGTCATTGTAAATTTTAATGATAAGCATCTGGAATATGCACAGAGCATCATGCTGCTTCACAAAGCCCTTTACTGGAAGTAGCAGCTGAGCAGAAGGCTTTCCGGGCAGCTGGAGTTATGAGAAGGGGACTGGGGCAGATTGGTTAATTTCTAAGATGAGCCACAAAAAAACTGTCACCTTTTAACCCTTCTTTACTTTCCTTCTATTTTAGTGAAGAAGAAGGAATAAAATAAGAGGAGGCAAAGAAATCATGACCTTTTTTTTTTATTGCTCATGGAACCACATGGAAGAGGGTGAACACTGAAAGAACATACTTTCTACACTTTGCTGTATTTGCAGAATGTACTGCCATAACTTGTGTGACAGAAATAAATGCAGCTGAGATAACTCATAGGAAGACTTGTGCTGTACTGAAGGACCTGATGGTCTTTCTCAGGACCATCCTCAGGCTTCCCTTTTCCTTAAACTGTGACTATGTGAAATACGCACCTTTATTTTTTTCTCTAATTTAATAAACAAGAGCTTTTTTATCAGAGTGATATTTGATATCTGGTTAGTGGAAACAGAAAACCAGAAAATTATTAAAAATAATGTTGTATTTACTACTAGCTTTAAAATTCCACCTTCTTGTCGAGGTAATGTCTGAATAACTGGGCTGGTAAAAGCAAGAGACTTCTGTGAGAAACTACTCTCAATTTCAAAATTTCAAAGATTTATTAGACTTAAACAAAATACAACAAATAACTGAATAAGGAAAAAGAGCAGCACAGGGTACCTGGAACTAAACCACCATGTGCTCACTCATAAAATGGTTGCTCCACCTTTTATACTCCTGGTGTTGCATCAGGTAACCCTAAACTCTCCCAGAGTCTGTCAGTCAACTCTTCTTTGTTGTCCTAAGGTGGCTGCTTTCTTGCAATTTGATTGAAGGTAAGGAGTTGACATGCTGTGCCTCCTAATAACAAGCCTGCCCTCCTCCCAAATGCCCCGACTACCAAGGCCATCCAGTGGCAACAATACAAGGGAGAGGGGAAAGAGGACTTTGGGGAGAACATATCACAATAACATAACTCTACACCAGTAAAACTTCTCTTAACGTACACATAAGGTTTGTCCCTTAATTGTGAGAAGCAACCATCACATTACCCATCTACAAACCCCCCTTTTCTATAAGTCACTTGGCTTGAGCAATTAATTCTCATTTCAATTTCTGTGATCCACTCCTACTTCTCTTGAGTCAAAATTTAATTTTGGATGAGTCATAATAGCATCTGTTGGATGTGAGAGAGGACAGTGGAAACAGGAAAAAAAACCCTCAGGTTTTCTTAAGCACAATGATTGGTGGAATTGGTGACATGACCTGGTTGGGGAAGACAAAGGGAATCACAGAGGTCTGGTATGGCTTTTTACCCCCATCTACCATGCCCATGAAGTTGTTGCACATAGCAAGATGTGTCTTGGTGGTGAGTACAAAGGACAATTTGGTCTTTTGTATTCTATTTGTGAATTATATCCATATTGTATTCTGGAGGGAAAAGACAATTGAGGAATGACAGAAGTCTGGTATAGCTTCTGCTCCCACCTTACCATGCCTATGGTGTTGCTGCCTGCAGCAGGGCTATATAATCTTCTCCGTGGCAAGCACAGGGGCCAACCTGGTCTTGCCCTCTAGCTCCTGTCTTACTCCATGTCTTGGTTTCGAAAGACAGTGTCTTCTGAGGAAGCAGGAACCTCCCGAGAAATGGAAAATGTAAATTGCTATAAATTTTAAATTAAGGGTCTCTCAGGAAATTGAAAAAAAAAAAAAAAAAAAAAAAAAAAAAAAAAAAAAAAAAAAAGGAGCAGGAATAACAGTTCTTTTCTAGGGAAGAAAATAAAAAAAAATAAAATAAACAATGCAGTAAACTAAAACAGCATTGACAGAGTTAGAACATAACCTGACATGCTGTTGGTCAAGGTGTTGGTAGCAGTCCTATTGGAATTGTGGCTGCAGTACTCCTGTAGTGTCAGGTGTGGTTCTGTTGGAGCAGGGATCCTGTAGAAAGGTGTAATCTTCCTCTGAAGATCCAGTGGAAGAGGCAGCTGCTCCTCTGGGAAATCCAGTGGAGAAAGAAAGCTGTGCTGGTGTTCCAGAATCTCAAGCTATATCTTGGAAATGCTTGGCTCTTCCCTCTGGGCGAAGCATCATACAATGGGATGCTATAGTTCTTATCAGCCATGCAGTGACATTCAGTAGCCTATTATCAGCAGATGTCTCTCCACAGAGGGAAGAGTGGTTATAGAAGAGATAAAGAAAACTGCCCACTTAACAGAAGACAACTGCCATACAGATGGCAAATGGAATACAATTTGCTTGGCAATCCAGGACACTACACCTGTCAATTTCTAAGTAAATCACCCCAGCATTTCTCATTGTTCTCCCTGTACTTCCCCTCAACAGATACTAGCAATCCTCATCCATTAAAATAGGACAATTACATCAGTAACCAATATGGTTCAAATTCCCCACCCAAAGTGTTACTTAAAAGAGTCCTTGAGCAGGCTGGTGGAAGCTCTACTTTTTGGGCATCCTGATGCTTCTCTGATTATCTCTTGGTCTCTGCTTAAGAGCCAATCTTGTCTCACTGGATATGGATGTTATAGTCCATTCTTTATGGTTTTTTTCCACTGGACTTCTTAATTCTGTCTTGGAGAGTGTTTTGAAGAGGAGAAGCAGCAGGGGTCAGGCAATCTTCCTGCCAGCCTGGCCAGAACTGCAATGCTGGCTTATGAACCATTGCAGGCAGGTGTCTCTTGGCCCTCACATCTGGCAGAGACATTGTGGGAACTCAGCACAGCAGTCCTGATGTGCAGAGTCACCGAGACAACCCTTGGGGACTCGGAGGTCCTGGAACGTTGCCAGAAGTGTTTGGTGGTTGGACTTTGATCCTGCACAGGATGTAACAGCTGTATGAGGATGGGAGGATCACACGGGGATAGATGGTGAAGAGGTAGATTAATTATAGTGTGAAACACGGATTTCGGAGTTTCTGTAGAGGGGGGTTCTATGGGGACAAGATGGAGGAATTAGGGCGTGTCCTGTCCCTCTTCTTCTTCTTCTTGTCATCCATCTTCAGTGGTGGTGGTGGCACTTTGGGATTGGTTCTTACTGAATGTGCACTTGTCAATAAGGGTGAAAGGTATTGGGGGGAAAAGGTAAATATCTTATACGTAATTTTTAGTATAAAGATAAGTGACCGCCCCGAGGGCAGTCAGAGTGCTCATGGCTGGCTTGCTGTGCGGACCTCTGTCGGGCCGGGGGAAAATATTGTAGATAAAATTTAATAAAAACACTGAAGACCAAAAAACCTGAAGACTCCTTTCGTCCTTTGGAGCGCGGGCTGCCCCAAGGCCATCCCGAGCCTTTCCAGGCCATTGGAACAGCCGAGGGACGGGACAAGACATTGCAGTTATCTTAGTTGAACTTACATGGAAAAATAAATCCATCAGCATTAAAAAAACAAAAGTAATAAACAAGTGTGTTTATCCAGGCTCTGATTTTTCATAGCAGCTATGCTTACTAGCATACATACACACCCCCCCTTCCCTTCCCACCGCTCCCAATCTTTGGTTCTCATCTCTAAGATACTCCAGGATTGTCTGCACTGGCAAGACCTGATTGTCTGCCACTCTAGGCTGTGGAGATGTGCCAATGACATGGGCTTCTCTTGGGACAAGAGAAAATGCTGTGGTTTTGTGCTGGCAAGTAAAAGGCACAAGCAGCAACTGTCACTGATCTGGGTATTGCTGTCACCACTGTTACATTTACACCATGGGCTGCATACAGGATGGAAGAGGGTGACTTTGTGAGAAAGGTCACAAAAAGGACTGGCAACTACTTAAAAAGGCAAAAGAGGTCTCATTTTCAGTCAAGGTAGAGCAGGTCTAGGGAGGAAGAATATCCTCAGAAGTTATGCACCCAACAGCACAGGGACAGTGACCAGAGGAAGGCAACACCACATCAGGATTTGCCATCAGCATCCCCTCAAATTTTCTGGCTTTAGCAAAAGATTTTTGGCCACAGCTGCCTTATTTTCCTGTACCCAGCTATGTCCTCAGCAGTGTTAGGTTTTAAAGCCCTTGAGATCACGGAAAGGACAGTTCTCCTAGAGAAAAGGAACAAAGAGACTGGCTGTGCCTAGGATGCCTCTCCTTCTTTCTAGGGCAGGCAGCCTGCCTTTAACAGTTATAAAAGGGAAATGCAGAGGCAAATTCTTCTTTCTATGAGAACAGAGTGTGTTGTGGTGTGCTGTAATGTCCCATTTTAGACTTCCAAGTCGCTTCCCCAGGTGTGCCTATACCTCTCTCCCTTCCCCCTTGCCCCCATGCTGAGTGAGTCCTGTCAATCAGGCTTAACATTCCAGCAAGGCGTCGTGTGGTTGGTCAAGTTCAAAGGATGCCCCTCAAGCCCAGGGGTCATTGGCCTGTCTAGGTGTCATCTTCCCCTGAGACCCTGACCCTCTCACCTGGTTGGTGGCTCACCTGTACCTCCCCTCCCCCTGTCCCTGAGCTTAAAAGGTGAATCAGACCATGCGGCCGGATTCTGTTGGAGCAGTTGCTCACGTTCAGACCTCTGTAACCATGGAATAAACCTCTGGATATAACCCTCCAGCAGAATCCATCCTTTTTCTCTTCACCATCGCCTGAAGCTCTCCTCCTGAGGTAAACGGAGTTCCTAACAAGCCTGGACTTGTTCAGTGCCCAGCTGCAATCTCCAGCAAGCCAAGGTATCTCTGGGGTGATACACCGCAGCTGCTGCCTTTGGCCCAGCAGCAAGGGTCCGACTGGCCCAGGCACAATCTAACTGGTAATATTGGGATTCATATTCCAATATTTGGCATCCCTGAGGTGGGCTAAGCGACTCTGCAGTCCGAGACGGACTCGCAGTACCTCGAAGAAGCTTCTGGCAGCCGTGCACCCAGCTGGAAGGGCTTTGGTTGCATCGCCCTCAGCTAGAGACTTTGTGAATATTCCCAGAAGAAGTTTCGTGGACTGTTCGGCGCCTCTGGAAAGCCCAGCTCCTTTGTGGTGAGCAGATTTTCCAGAGGAAGAACAGGGGAGCCTCTCTCGCCCATAGAGAGGTCCTGTTCCGGTGAAGAGACCTGCCTGTACCCAGCCAGCTACAGCTTCCATTTCGGGTGAGTATCTCTGCTCTCGGTAGAGCAGAAGCTCAAAAACAGACTCTGCCATGAGTTCTGTTCCTTTTTTGCCTTCGCATTTTTGGCTGTGCAGCCCCACAGACGGGAATTCATTGCGTTCTAGCTTTTAGCTTTCTGCTGCGTGTGTTACTCTCTTTTGGAATTCGTGCCGGAGCGGGAGTACTCTGCCCTTCCCCCCGGCTCTGCAGCGCAGCGTGCTCAGCTCTCTCCACGTGGTCAAGGGATATCTCTCTCTCTCTGTGCGGGGGAGGGGGGTTCTCTGCACACGCGGCGCAGGGGGTGTGTGTTTCAGCTTGCCACCTGGTGTGGCTGCTCTCACTTCTCCATGGGGGGGCTGCATTCCACGGCGGGGGAGGCTTTGTTTCCACCTCAGCTCGGCAGGGCGTGCCCTGCTGCTGCTGCCCGGGAATTTTAAAAGCAGTATATACAGCTGCATTGTGAAGCTTTTGTCTGTTCGTTATCGCTTTCCTATCTGTGGTTTTTGTTAGAAATCGGTAGCTGATTTTGGCTTTGTTTTTGCTCAGGCGGGATTTAGTACTTTGCTTTTTTACATCTAACATGGGTTCGAAACTCAGCATTGTACAAAAAGGGATGTATTATAATATTGTTAGCATTTTAGTCAGTGGTAATGTGAAGTTCTCAAAGGGAAAATTGAAACAGTTTATAAGATGGCTTTTCCTCCACTTCCCAAAAATCTCCCCTGAAGAAATCCACAATATTCAATTCTGGGATAAAGTTGGGAATGAATTGATAACCTTAGGACAATCTGGCAATGCACCCTCAGCTAAATTTGTGTTTTGGAGTTTACAAATTCGAACAGCATTGCTCAAACAAAAGGAAATGGAGAAAAAGCCAAATGTAAAGCCATGTACCTCTGCTCTCCCTGTTTCTCCCTCTCCTAGCTCTAAAACCCCTAAACCTCTTACCCCAAAACTTGGTATTTTAAAGAGAGCACACTCATTGGGAAGTCGACTCCCAGAGTCTGTTAAAATGCCTGAGTTGCCCTGTCCACAAGGCCCTGGCCAGGCTGCGTGGAACCTTCCCCAATCCCCTGTGTCCTGTCCTCTGAAACACACAGCACGTGTCAGCTTTCCAGAGAGCAGTGATGCCCAAAATGGCCCCCAGACCCTAGGGGGTCCACAAGATGGTGGATGCCACGTGGCATCTTCCCAAACCTGGTCTTCTTCTTCCCAAAATCCCCTTAACCATCCCAAAACTCCAGCCCCATCCCCCTCTCCTCCTGTTCCTCATGATACCTTCCCTCCTCCCCCTCCCTTTCCTGCAATACCCTCAGCTCCGCCCCTCTACCCCTCCCAGGGGGCGACGGCTGACGTGATGTCACCAGGTGTCCCCGCCCCCTGCCAGCCCCCTGACCCCACCCCCTGTTCCCACGGTTTCCCCGCCCCTTGCCGGCCCCCTGTCCCCACCCCCTGTACTCGTTGCGTCCCCGCCCCCTCCCCAGGTTCCCACGGTGGGGACACACCCACTGCCATTCCCCAAACCTGTATCTGTGATCCCAATGCTTCCAATTCAAGGGATACAGAGCAGGGAACAGCGGACCTAATGCATAGTCCCATGTAGTCACTGGCTCCTGTTACCTTTCAGCCTGCAGCTCAGGGAGTAGCAACCCCAACTGCTAATTGGAGTTCTTTTGGACGACAATTGATTAAAGACATCTGTAAGTCTCATAAAGAATATGGTCCACACAGTCCATATTTCCGTGGCCTTTTAAATTCTGAATTGAGTAGGACTGTAGTGATTCCACATGATTTAAAACAGCTTTTTTCCTGTCTCATGACCTCCACGGAATTCATTATGGGAAATTAGCATGGAAATTATGGGAATTAGCATGGAAACAACTGCTAAAAGATGCTCTCCCAGGCTTGCATGCTGATCCAAACACAGCCAAAGACAACTGTGGTAACCCTATCACCATTGAGCACCTCTGTGGTGAGGGCCAATGGTCTTCACCCCCAATCCAAGCTACTGCAATTCCTGCAGAAACACTAGAGAAAGTAAAAGAAGCAGCTGAAAAAGCGTTCTTTTCCCTACAACCTGAGGGGCCTTTTGAGCCCTATAGTAAAATTAAACAGCTACCATCAGAGCCTTTTTTGAAATTTGTAGAAAGGTTAACTAGAGCCATTGAAATACAAGTTAAAAAAGAGAATGGTAGAGAAGCAACTTTAGAGGAAATGGCATTTACAAATGCAAATGAACAGTGTCAACGGCAATCCTGGGCCTTCCTATAGAACCTCCCCGTATCCTAAAAGATATGCTTCTAGTCTGTAAAAGGAAAGTGCCTCTGATGAGTGTGGCTGAAGACACCAGACCAAGGCTGCTGCCAAGACCACCTCAGCGTGTTGCCGTTGCCAGCCCTGCACCTTTTCCCTCAGCACAGCAGTACCCTGGGCAGCAGCAGAGACCAGCAATGGCTGAGCCCACAAAACCATGCCTGCTTTGTAACAACCTAGGGCACTGGAGTAACCAGTGCCCCCTGAAAAGGCAATTTGATGAATTTAGAAATGGCAGGGGAGGAGAACTACAAGCCCTCCCTGGGGGTCAACAACAACAAAAAAACTGAAAAGGGAGCGCCGGCCTGCCAGGCATGCAGACACAAAAAGAGCAGGCCAAGGGAAGAAGGGTAACAAAACAAATCAAGCGCGCGATAATATTAATGTTTGTGTAAGTGAAGCAGGTGCTTCAAAGACTGTGTATGATTTAAGTGATCCTGTGTTAACCACGTCTTCTGTCAATGAGCCTTACAGGTTGCAGCTGACTGAGTCACTCCATCTGGAGGACACTGACTGGCATTTTGTGTCTGTAAATCCTGAACAGAAAGGTACTTGGAACCGGATTCGTTGTAAGTACATCGTCATTGGGGACACCAAACACACACCACAAGAGATCGAAATTGCTCCGGGAATGACAACATCAGATCCTGAGCAATTCCTTCTCGGCCTGCATTGTTTCCACCCACCCCTGTTTCTTCCCAAGGAACAAATTGTTGCACAAGCTATCCCTGTGCCATCTTTACCTGAAAATATCAAAAAACAAGGGCCCACAGTTGCCTGAGTACAAGTTATTGGGAAAGACAAACCCAAATTATGGTGTAATGTCAGTGGGGGTGGGGAGTCTAAACACATTGAGATGCTTGTAGACACAGGTGCAGACTGCACAGTGATTCCAGTACAAGACTGGCCAGCACATTGGCCTTTGCAAAATGTTGCCAGTCACCTTCGAGGTGTAGGAGGTCTGTAATTGGCAAGACAATCCAAAAGCATTATTCAATTTGAGGGACCAAACGGACAATTGGCAAATATCCGTCCATTTGTGTTGGATTATTCGGAACCTTTGTTAGGGAGAGATTTAATGGCCCAGTGGGCTGTCACAATTGATATTCCAGACTCTCCACAGCATATTTGTGCAGCAGTCATTGAACAACAGCGCTCCACCCAACAACTGAAGTGGAAAACAGACAAACCAGTTGATGTGATACAGTGGCCGCTCAGTAAACAAAAAATAAAGGTGCTTGAGGAACTAGTGGAACAGCAACTAAAAAAGGGCCACATTGTGGAGACCATGTCCCCATGGAACTCTCCAGTGTTTGTCATCCAAAAAGCTGACAAAAAGAGATGGCGGCTCCTCTGCAACCTCCGACAAATTAATAATGTAATTGAAGATATGGGTTCTCCCCAGCCTGGTATGCCATCCCCAACAGTGCTTCCCCAAGATTGGAAATTAGCTGTTATTGATATTAAAGATTGTTTTTTCCAAATCCCCTTGCACCCTGATGATGCACCGCGTTTTGCATTCTCCGTCCCTTCCATTAGTATGGAATCACCTATGAAAAGGTACCATTGGACAGTTCTTCCTCAGGGATTAAAGGTATCTCCAGCTATCTGCCAGTGGTATGTCTCTTCCCTGCTTTCCCCAGTGCGTGCAGCTGCAGAGAAGGCCATCATCTATCATTATATGGATGATATCCTTGTGTGTGCTCCCAATGATGATTTACTCACACATGCGTTTGACCTAATGATCGATGCATTGATTGTTGCAGGGTTCGAGCTCCAGGAAAAGAAAATTCAAAAGATGCCACCTTGGAAGTATTTGGGCTTAGAAATTGGAAATAGGACCATTGTTCCTCAAAAACTAGAAATCAATCCAAGGATCAAGACCCTTGCGGATGTCCAAGGGTTGTGTGGGTCTTTGAATTGGGTAAGACCATGGCTCGGTCTGACTAACAAAGACCTTGCCCCTCTTTTCAATTTATGGAAAGGGGGAGAGGACCCAGGTGCTCCTAGGTCCATTACCCCAGAGGCACGGAAAGCTCTAGAAAAGGTTCAGATTGCAATGTCCACAAGACAGGCCAACCGATGCCGGCCTGACCTGCCATTCAAATTTATCATTCTAGGTAAGTTGCCACACCTCCATGGAATTATTTTCCAGTGGGAGGAAAAACAAACACCTAAGGCAAAGAACACACCAAAAAAGGACCGGGACCAGAGGGACCCTCTCTTGATCATAGAATGGGTTTTCCTCAGTCACAAAAGGTCCAAGAGACTGACAAAGCTTCAGGAGCTGGTAGCAGAACTGATCCTAAAAGCAAGGACGTGGATCAGGGAGTTAGCAGGATGTGATTTTAAGTGCATTCACATTCCAGTTGAGTTAAAATCAGGTCAAAATACTATGAAAATACTGGAACAATTGTTTCAAGAAAATGAAGTGTTGCAGTTTGCTCTGGATTCCTACTCAGGACAAATTTCAGTAGCGCGACCCGCTCACAAAATTGTTCAAACCAGATGTTCAATTTACCTTAAAATTGAGAAGTGCTCTAAGTAGGAGACCTTTAAAAAGGGCTCTGACTGTCTTTACAGATGCATCCGGGAGGTCCCACAAGTCCGTTATGACTTGGAAGGATCCTCAAACCCAGCAGTGGGAGACAGACATTGCTGAGGTGGAAGGTTCACCTCAGGTTACTGAATTGGCTGCGGTTGTTAGGGCCTTTGAAAGGTTCTCAGAACCATTTAATCTGATTACAGACTCTGCATACGTGGGGCAGATCAAGCAATACTGCAAGAAGTGTCTAACATCGCACTTTTCGAATTGGTCTCAAAACTGGTAAAGTTAGTCACTCACCGAGAGCAACCATTTTATGTGATGCATGTCAGGTCACACACTGACTTGCCAGGGTTTATCGCTGAAGGCAACAGAAGGGCAGATGCTCTTGCTGCACCTGCAGTGATGGCCACTCTCCCAAATGTTTTTGAACAGGCAAAAATCAGCCACCAGCTTTTCCACCAAAATGCACCTGGCCTGGTTCATCAGTTTAACATCACTCAAGAACAGGCCAAAGCGATTGTGGCCACATGCCCAAATTGCCAACAACATACACTCCCTACAGTGAGTACGGGAGCAAAGCCAAGGGGACTGAACAGTTGTGAAATGTGGCAAACAGATGTAACACACATACAGTCTTTTGGACGGCAGAAATATGTTCACGTTAGTGTAGATACCTTTTCTGGAGCGGTCTATGCTTCTGCCCACACAGGAGAATCATCTATCAATGCTATTAAGCACCTCTTACAGGCTTTTTCTTTCATGGGCATCCCCAAGGTGCTGAAAACTGATAATGGGCCTGCTTATAAATCCAAGGAATTTGGGAGCTTCCTGCAGCAATGGGGAGTAGAGCACAAAACCGGCATCCCCTACTCCCCTACAGGTCAAGCAATTGTAGAAAGAACTCACCGTGATATTAAAAGGGTCCTGGACCAGCAACAACAGGTTCTGAAAGTAGAACCTCCCCACATCCGGTTATCCAGGGCGCTATTCACAATCAATTTTCTGAATTGTTCTTTTGACAGCCTGAACCCACCCATCCTATGCCACTTTGGGGGGAGCAGTCATAGGCTGATGAAAGAAAAGCCTCCGGCTTTAGTAAAGGACCCTGAGACTTGGATAATGGTGGGACCTTACAAATTGGTTACTTGGGGACGTGGATACACCTGTGTGTCCACCCCCTCTGGTTTAAGGTGGGTTCCTTCCAAATGGGTAAAGCCCTATGTTCCCAAGGTCTCAGAGAAATCTACAGAAGCACCCCAGGTTGCTCATGCTACCTGGAGAAGAAAACGCTGCACGCGTTCTCTGGAGGAAATTCCATTTAAGCCTCCTATCTGGAATAGTTTGTAATATTGTTTCAAGTTTTTGTACCAGTTTAGATCCCACTGTTCGTGTGTGTAGCCTCGAGATGCCATGAGACTGAGCCTGCTTCTCGTCCTACTCGTGATCATCCCACCTGCGATCTCCTGCATAGTGCCGCAGCCCAAACCACATATGGACTACCTTGACAAAGGCTCTCGGATATCAACAGAGAAACTGACAACGGGCTGAGTGGACTGTTCAATGGCTGGGGACTCTCGGGCTGGTTGGGATCTATTCTGAAAACTGTGTTTTTAGTGCTGTTTATTTTAATTATAGTTATTGTAGTTTTTAGCATTGTTTTTGGACTAACCAAACGCATGGTGCTCAAGTTAATTTCAAGCTCATCTCCCCCTCCTGAAGTCTACCATTTAGAAGCCCTCAGTGCTCCAATGGATAACCTGGAAGCCTCAATGGAAAACACTGACCCTCCTGTAGAGGAAGAACTGATTTACCAACCATGGTTTGGCAATCATTCTGCACCACAAACACAGTCCTCTTCTTTTTAAACAAAACTAGGGGGAGATGTTGTGATGTGCTGTAATGTCCCATTTTAGACTTCCAGGTCACTTCCCCAGGTGTGCCTATACCTCTCTCCCTTCCCCCTTGCCCCCATGCTGAGTGAGTCCTGTCAATCAGGCTTAACATTCCAGCAAGGCGTCGTGTGGTTGGTCAAGTTCAAAGGATGCCCCTCAAGCCCAGGGGTCATTGGCCTGTCTAGGTGTCATCTTCCCCTGAGACCCTGACCCTCTCACCTGGTTGGTGGCTCACCTGTACCTCCCCTCCCCCTGTCCCTGAGCTTAAAAGGTGAATCAGACCATGCGGCCGGATTCTGTTGGAGCAGTTGCTCACGTTCAGACCTCTGTAACCATGGAATAAACCTCTGGATATAACCCTCCAGCAGAATCCATCCTTTTTCTCTTCACCATCGCCTGAAGCTCTCCTCCTGAGGTAAACGGAGTTCCTAACAAGCCTGGACTTGTTCAGTGCCCAGCTGCAATCTCCAGCAAGCCAAGGTATCTCTGGGGTGATACACCGCAGCTGCTGCCTTTGGCCCAGCAGCAAGGGTCCGACTGGCCCAGGCACAATCTAACTGGTAATATTGGGATTCATATTCCAATAAGAGTGTACACAGCAAGCTAGAGGCCACTCTAGCCAGCAGAGCTCAGTAATGACACACACACACAGACACACACACAAACAGAGACACGTTTTTCTCAGGTGGGACAGCAGCTGGATGCACAGAGCTGTGTATCCAGAGCCGTGTTTCTGGAGCCATGTCCCTGGTCATGCCTAGCTCACGTGTGCCCTGTCATGGTTTGAGAGGAAGTAAGTTTTCTGGGATATGCTGTAGTCACCAAGAGGTGTTCAGATTTTAATATTGGCACCTGGTGTGGCCTCTGAGAACACAGGGGTTAAAAGCAGAGCATTCCCGGGAAACCGTCTCTCAGGTTCCGGTGGGGAAAGAGTTGGGATCTCTCTCTTGTTCAGCTGCTACCGGCTGGGTAGGGGAGGGGAAGCCATACGGCCGGATGAAGTAGGCCAGGGCTTGGACAGAGATAGGAGGTGAAGAGGCCCCGAGGATGGAAGAGTGGGAGAAGCACTAGGAGGCATCGGGCAGCCCTCCCCAGGAATACAGCCTGCGCTTGTGACTGTGTTACCTTGAAACTTGATAACAGGTGCCGGCAGCACGGCTGAGAAGGAGAAGAAAGGGCAGGGGTGCAGCGAGAAGGTGTCTGGCAGCTGTGGGAGATTTGGACGGGCAGAGCCCGAGCTTTTAACCCTCTTTTGGACAATGAAAGCTTTGCAGAACATTAACCTTTCCTAGAAGAGAGATAGAGATGAAATGGAAGAAGGAAATGTGCAAGTATGAAGGTCTGGGCAAGTGGAAGTTGTCGGAAGGGTAGAGAAGAATCTTAGGTAGAGTGGCCTTAGCTGGACTCTTCCTGTTATAGCCATGGACAGAACCATATTCCTTGTGACACAGAGACTGCATCCAGGGGAAGGCAATGGCTCAGAGACAAGAGGGTTTAAGTGTTAGTACCCCTCGACCCCAGGGGGTGAAATTTAGGGGGGACAGGTGTCCCGAAGGCATGCTCTTTTTGGAATGGGACAAAGCATCCTTGAAAGGATGACCCTAGAAGCAGCTCTGGTCCATGTGCAGTGGTGAGAGCACTGGACATGGAAGGAAGAGGACATGATGGGAGATGTTCTCCAGGTGGGGCCACGAGTGACATGGAAACACATGAGGTTTCAACGGTGTTTCCTGGGGAAACCTCAGACACAAGAAGGACTCCTCTCCTCTTGATGAACTGAGAACTGATTATCTAAAGGGTGATGATGGACCAAGGGTTGATGATTGGGGGGATGGATGTATTGGAAATTTGGTGGGGGGAGGAGGAAATGTTTTTGGAAGGTTTTCCTTTTCCCTGTGTGTTTCTTTTTACTTAGAGTTGTTGTTTAGTTAATAAAGTTTTCTTTATTTCTGAGTGGGGACCTGCTTTGCTTATTCCTGGTCACATCTTACAGCAGAAGGCAGGGAGAATGTATTTTCATGGGAGCACTGGCATTGCACTAGAGTCAAACCATGACATGCATCCAGGGACATGTGCAGAGCTAGTGCACACACTCTGGCACCTGCTCACCTGCACAGAGCCCTGGTATTTGCTAGCAGCACACACTTGCACACACACATGGAGCTGTGCACTCCTAACCTGCACACACCAGCACATGTTCATATAGAGCTGTGCACATCAATGTGTACACATCAACGCAACGCATATCTCACACAGGGCTATGCTCACATCTGCAGAGCTCATGCACACTCAAAAGCACAGAGCTTTGCACAAACCTACTCACACTTGAGAGTGTGCAATTCAAGACACATGCACACAGCCACCTACACTGACACACGTGCACCTGAGCAGCTGTGTGTGCCCACAGAGCCATGCCCACTGTCACACACATGAACAGCACTCCCCTAGAGCTCTCCTGGCCCCAACTTCTCTGTGAGTCTCTCTCTGTGGTATTGTGACACAGTGGGGATGGGTGCAGAGAGGGCTATTTGTGGGACATTGTGGCACAGTCTTACAGATAAGAAAGGCCAGGCCAGTCTTGACATGAGATGAATCACATCTACTGCTTGTTATCCTCTGGGCAAGATTTAACTGTTTAGACTCATAGACCTACGCTCTAGCACTCCCAGTGCGATTCTGGAAAGCCACCCTCTGTGCCTTTGGGGTGGGAAACAGACAGTGCTATCCTAAAGAAAAGGTCGAAGAGAGACCATGCTGGATTCTTGCCTCCTACCTCTTACCTCACAAGAGCAGGAGGGCACAAAACTGAGCACCTTTTGCTGTCCCATCTTCTCCAGGGGCTTGGCCAGCATGAAGGAGAGGATTAAAGGGATTTATTGAGGACCACTGCTAGTGCATAGCACACATGGCATTCTTTACTCTTTACATCATGAGATGCTGGAGTAGGAACTAAAACCAGCTCTACCTTACTGCCCTACAAGTCAAAATTTCTATGGAAGCATCTAGTTCTGGCCTCTTTAGAAAGTCATATTCATACCCCAATCTGCTTCTTTGCAGCAGCCAATTTTTACAGAATCTAGCAGAGTAGATGGGGGTTTATGCCTTGGTTGGTTTCCATTCCAGTCTTGCCCTGGAGTTAGCACAGCAGCAGAAGGGCTCTGGTGAACCTCTCCTCCTCCCATGCACATAGTACTGGCTGTAGGAGGGGGGGGATGTACTCTAAAGGAGGTAGTTCTTAGGCCCAGCTCTCACCATCCCAGTGGAGCTGTTCAGTGGTTTACGAGAGGAAGGGTAGGGGAAAGTGTAGGTGACAGTAGATAAACTGTTGTGTTTTTTCAAGGGGTACCTCTTACCCGTTAACTGAGGTGGGTGGTGGGGGGGTACCTGTGGTCCCTATGTCTGCAGAGGGCAGCTCACAGTCTCTTGGGGATGAGGCAGACACAGTAAGGAAAGTTCCAGGCCACTCCGTAGGGGTGACAGTGACTTCGAAACAGAGTCCACCAAGATATTATCTTGGACTGAAAGAGGGCAAGGTAAATCACTGCACATGCATGGAAAAATATCTAAGCCTTTGACACCTAAACTTTACTCTTAACTTGAAAGAGAAGTAGCACATGTTAATGTTAAATTTTAGTGGAGAATGACTGTTCTGTTATACACTTGATTAAAAATTAGTGTTCACAGTGAAAGAAAGAAAGGTAGGAGGTGGCATAAGGAAGGAGGAAAGCAAAGCATACTGCAAACCAGTGTTTTTCTCTAATCCAGGATTTTTTTGTTTGGACAGAGTGGGGTGTAGAGTAGCTTTCTTTTGAGATTCAGGACTGAGAGGCTATAGCTAGAAGGGTTGTTCAGTAAGAAGTCCCTTCTCCCTGTTCTGTACCAGGGTTGTTCTTTAATTTTTATATGGATACCTTGACACATCTGCTCTTCCTTTGACTCACATCACAGCCAGTACACCTGGTAGGACTCAATCTCCCTCTCAGTCCAGTCTATTACACAGTACTGCATAACCTTGTCTTCACTCTTGGTGTTGAGGTCACATCTCCACTAGGTTAGTTTACTTCTTGGGGGGCTGTTTATGGGTATACCTGATATCTCTTCACTTCTCCCCTTGGGGATTCCCTACTTGCTCCTAGTCCCATCTTCAGCAGCCAACTACAGGTCCTCCCAGCAACGTCCACCTGCCCAAAAGGCCCTCCCAACAAGGCCTGTCTTCCTAATCAACTAGAAGGAAAAAGAAAGAAAAAGAAAAGAAGGAAAAAGAGCAAGAGAAAGGAAAGGTTGGGGGGGAAAAAGCACCTTACCTTATTCCGGGAAAACAAAAATAAACAACCCATCTGCAATCTGGGGAACCTTGCACCATCATGTCTGTTCCACCATTCCTCTTGCTGCCTTGGCTCCACGCCCTGGTGCCTTTAGGTGCAGTGCAGGGCAGCTGCCAAAATCCACTCATGTGGTCCCATACTTGTGCGGCTTTATGCCGGTGAATACCAATACACAAGGAAGCCAGCATGGTCCAGCACCCTGGTGCCTTCTGGTGCAGTGCAGGGCAGCTGCTGAAAGCCACTGAGGTGGTCCCATGCTCACATGGCTTTATGCCAGCAGATGGATACTGCAGGGAAACCGCTGCAGTTTCTGAGACCTCCTATGTTGCAGCATGTTTTTATTTTGCAGGTTATTGTTTTTTATTATTATTATTTGTTTGAGTTGTTCTTTGGTAGTCCTTTTGGGTTTTTTCTCTCCCTGTTTTTAGAGTGACACAGACCTGCCTTTGTTATTCAATTGAGACAGGTGCCTTATCTGTTGTTACTTAGCAACTTTCCTGTCAAATTTCAAACCCCTTCCTCCCACATCCAGTTGTTAACCCCTCCCGTCTCAAGCAGTTTTCTCCTTTGTATTCCCTGCCTTGTGTTCCATCCCCAGTTCTCCTGATTAGCTGAACATTGTATCCTCCCTTGAGAACTGCCCCCCTTTATAAGCTGTTGTTTGCATCCAGTCCGTTGCCTGGGACCGCGGGACTCGGGGAGTTTACCATCAAATAAAGTAACCTAGTGCTACCCAGGCCCATGCTGTGCCTTTTTGTTCTGCGCTGAGCCTGCACTGATAGCTGGTATTCGGCGGAGCCCTGAAAGAGGGGGACTGTTGTCCCCCCACTGTCACCATCTAGTCGAGACGTGCGACACTCCGACACAACCAATCCAGCCTCCGACCTTCAGCAGCACAGCACGCAAACTGCGTTCGGCACCAGTGCTGCCTCGGTTGGGTTAGGGAGCGCTATGACTTACTGTGCTGGGGTCCTGCTGCCCACTACCCACATGGGCGCCTGCCTGTGGTTTCCAAGACCCCTCCCCCACAACCGAGCTACCCCCTGACCCTCAGCAGCATCACGTGTGAGCTGCGTTTCAGCGCTGCCACCTCCCCAGTTGAGTTAGCAAGTGCTGCGAGCTACTGCGCTGCGTTCCTGCTGGCCACTACCCATGTCAATCCCTGCAGCCCCTGGTCTGGCAGCCGCACAAAACTGGGTCAACCCTGCTGGGTGCTACCATACTCGCCGCCTCCCAGTCTCTGCAACACCTAGTGGCAGTCTCTTGCCGCCCGTGGCCCCTCACCACCTCCGGTCCCTACCACCACCTTCACTTTTTCTACTCCTCTTTTGTTTGCATCCCACTGTCCACTGTTCTGCCACTTCTCTCTCACTCCACATCCTGCCCGCCCTCTTTCACTCACGTCCTGTCTTTTGCAGCTCCCCACCTTCCTCTTACTTAATATCCCACCCTGTATCAGCCCAACCATCCAGTATCCTTAAGCTCCAAAGGACTAGGTACAGGTCCTGTGCACTACCACCTGGAGCTGGGGTTAATGCACCTGGATTACAGGTAATTAATCTGACCAAAATAATATGAGAATGGTACTCACCTTCCCCCTCTTCTTTTTTGTTGTTCAGTCTTTAGTTGTCCCCAGGGTGCTGACCTGAAAATCACAGGTGACCCAAGGAGAAGTTGATTGAGCTACTGAACTCGGTGAGACACATGACTCCCTTTTAAAAAGGGCCACAAAGACCAGGTGTTTATCCTGAACTGAGCCCCCATTTGTGAGAAATTACTCTCACTTTCCAAATTTCAAACGCTTATTAAACTTCAACAAAATACAACCAATGACTGAATTAGCAGAAAGAACAGCACTGGGAGCATAGAACTAAAACACCATGTGCCCAACCACAAAATGGTTGCTCAACCTTTTATACTCTGGTGTTGCACCAGGTAACCTAACCTCTCCCAAAGTCCATCGGTCAACTCTTCTTTGCTGTCCACTGGTGAAGACTGCTTTCTTGCAATTCGATTGAAGGTCAGGTGTTGCCATGCCACACCTCCTAGCAACAAACCTGCCCTCCCCCCCAAATGCCCTGACTACCAAGGTCATCAAGTAGCAACAATGCAAGAGGGAGGGGAAAGAGGTCTATGGGGACAGCATATTACAATAACATAACATCAATAAAACTTCTCTTAACATATATACAATACTCATCTCTTAATTGTGAGAGCCAACTATCGCATTACCACCTCCAACGATTTGGAATTCTAGGCTGATTTTCCAAGTACTCCCTACTTTTCAGCTACAATCTAAATGAAAGGACTGTGCGACTACATTGTAACCTATGTGTGCTTAAGACTTATTGTTTCACATAGAAATGCATACAGGGATATTGTGGAGGTACAGGATTCTGTGGGAAGCTTTCTCCTTGTCAGTCTTCTGTAGTAGACTTATCAAAAGCCAGTGCGTTGTTTTTGCATGGCCTGGTTTTGGTATTTGGGGGGTTGCTTACAGAGGTGCCTTCTGTGAGAAGCTGATAGAAGCTCCAAAGATCAAAGTGCAATGAACCAAGGCTGGGTCAACTAGAAATACCAATAAAATCTCTGAGATAACATATTTAAGAAGAAATGGAAACAAAAGATGTGGTGCTGTAATTTAAGCCCGAGAAGAGTGGAGGGAGAACATGTGAGAAGAACAACTGTGCAGACACCAAAGTCAGTGGGAAAGGAGGGGGAGGAGATGCACCTGGCACCAGAACCAAGATACACTTGCAGCTGTGGTGAAGACGATGGTGAAACAGCTGTCCTCCTGCAGACCATGGAAATCCACAGGGATGATCCACAGAGATCTACCCACAGCCCATGGAGGAGCCCCTGCCAGAGCAGGTGGATGACTAAGAGGAGGCTGTGACTCTTCTGGGAGACCTGTGGAGAGAGGGGTGTCTCTGCAGCAGCCTGTCCTTGAAGGACTGTGGCCTGTGGAAGAGTGACTCGCACTGCAGCAGTTTTGGAAAGACTGCTGCCCATGATACGGATTCACGTAGCAGCAGTTCCCAGAGAGCTATTGTTTGTGACATTGACTTACATTGGAGATGTCAGTGGAGAACCCCATGAAGTCGGGGGTGATGAACTGACCGTACACCCCTATTCTCTGTCTCCTTGCACCGCTAGAAGGTAGGGTTGGAAGGAGGGAGGGGTGGGGGGAAGGTGTTTCTAATGGTTTCATTTTACTTCTCATTATCCTGCTCTGATTTTGTTAAACAATTTCATAAGTTTGCCTGTGACAGTATTTGATGATCTCTCCAGGTCCTTACCTCCACCCATGAATCCATTGGTGTATTTTCTCTCCTCTGTCCAGTGCAGGAGTGGCTTTTGTGGGTTTTGTGTTGACACTGGGCCAGTATCAACCCACAACAGCCAGGTTGAACCACATGGACTCTCCAGGCATAAACCACTCACTCCATGCTTATGGCTGACACTGAGGGGAGTGCTGGTCTTCATTTCCTGCTTATTGGCCTCCTGAGAGGCAGATAATGCTGACTCATAGGAATTCTAGTGCCCCTTCAAACAATGAGAATTCTCCAATGAATGCCGAGCCCTAAGCTCTGAACAATAAAACAGGCTGTTTGTCGCAAGGACCTCTGTAGTGTGTGTCATCTCTGTCTCCAACCCACACCCCCACCATAACACCATTCTGTTCTCACTGCATGTGTGTATGAGCACACACATCTCACTGATGATGCACAAACTTCTGTCTACATATTCCATTGCTGGGACATTAGATTTTTCCTTAGACAGGCAGTGTTTGCATGATCTAGCCAGAAAAACAGTCAAGTTTATGAAGACACTGCTTATGAAGACACTGCTTATGAAGACACTGAAAAACAGTCAAGTTGGAATTTCCTGAGAGAGTTTGAAGAAGTGTGTGAATTGGAAAGATAAAAATCTTCACAGATTTAAGAAGGTTTGATATACAGCCTTAGAAGAAGTCTAGATTGATGTGAAAGCAAGGTACACAGGCATTGAACAGAGAAACCATAAATTTCTGTTTGTATAGTTAGAAGTAAGAATATGCCTTAAGTAAGAAACTTTATTAGGTAAGATGATAAAGGGTTATATAGTACAGTAATGTAGTAATGTGACTGTAATAGAATAAGCTGAGTTTAGATATTATAATAGAGCCATATATGTGTACCTGTAATAAGACCTTTTTGGACAAAAGTATCCACATTGCAGTAGAAAGAAGTAGAGGTGATAGATTAGAAAAACAAAACATACTCAGTGGTGGCTGTCCATTGGATTAGAAAGTTATATATTATATATTGTCTTGCAACAAAGAACTTGTGACCATCTTGGATTTTGGCCAACTGCTTGCTGTCTTATAAATTTCATGGCCTTTGAGATTGATGTTATCAAAGCAATAAATCGTTCTTAGTTTGATCGTGGTCCCATCCCTTTGATTAATGCCAAAGTTCCCTATGCCTCTTCCTACCCCTCTGTGGAAATAATTGTGCCTACATTCAGGCACTGAGATCCAGAGAGCACAATGTGGATGCAGTGGAGAAGGGAAGGACAGAATGTACCGGTAAATGTGTTGTGGCTTACATGTGGCACACAAAAGGTGCAGTCCTGCACTGGCTTTTAGTTCTAGAGCCTTTTTCTATCAGAATAGTTGTAGTATGATTATCACATCATTATTCCCTTCAAAGGGGTGTTTGCCTCAAGTCTCATTTTTGCTGATTTTCTGCTTGTTCATTTTCATGATGGCAACAGATGTTTTGTAATGGCAAGTGTACCGTCCTATAGCTTGCTTTTCTTTTTATTTGGTCTGTCTAGAAAAGGGAATGACTGAATATCTCAGACAGGATTTTCTCTCCACAATTAGTTTCGCTTGACAAGCATGGATTTGCATCTGTAAGATCATCTACCCAGACTCTTGGCACTGAAGAAACTAGTGGTTTGTTCTTGCACATAGGTAAAACCTTACAAAAGAAAGGTCTTGTAAAACCATGGCCCAGGCATGTTATTTTGGCTGAACAGAAAGTGACACAGCTGAATGAAAGATGAGTTGTTGTCCTGGTTTAGGACAAATTAGGGGAAATCTCCAAAAGGGAGCCCCCCACAAAACAAAACAAACCTCCAACCACCCCTCCCCCAACACCGGGTTCGGGAAGGAATTTCTCGGAGGAGCAAAGGGGAAAACAAAACCTATTTATTTACAAGTAACAAAAGAACACTCCCCAACACAAGAAAAGAAAAGAAACCAGGCTGTGTTGTGAAGGGCGCTGAGCTTCTCTCGCAAACTCCCCAACACAAGAAAAGAAAAGAAACCAGGCTGTGTTGTGAAGGGCGCTGAGCTTCTCTCGCAAACTCCGGGGCGAGTCCTGGACGTCTCAGGTCAGGTCCGGAGCCGGTCCAGTATCTTCAGGGGAGGGTAAGAAAAGAGGGAACGAAAGAAAAGAAAAAAAACAGCGCAGAAAGCAGAAAGAAGCAAGCAAGCAGCTAGCCAAGCCAAGCAGCCAAAAGCGAAAGTGCCTGGTCACACTCCCTCCTCTCTTCCCCGCCCCGCCGCAGCAAGACGGCCGGGGGGGGGGAAGAGAGAAAAGGCACAGCTGCCAGACACAACACACGATATTGGGATAAAGGCTGTCACCCCACGACAGTTGTGTAATCATCATGTGTTCACGTTATGGTGTATGGTGGTTGTCTGAATTATGTTTGTTATGATTTAAAATTATGTAACCGAGAATGGCCTGACTGCTTTAAAATCCTGATTTTTGCAATAAATCAGCTCTCCTTTGAACTTGCCTGGCAACTCTGGGTCATTACAAACCCTCAATCACAGTTTGCCAAGGAGATAGATGATCAGTAGAAATGTTGCAGAGCTGCTATGTGCATATTAACGGAATGGCAAACAGTGAAGTGGTGGACATTTCTGGGGTTTAGTACAATGCTGCTTCATTGATGCCAGTTTAGTCAGTTTTCCATCAGTGGCACTTCGATCTATAAGTGTGCTGCCCAGAGTCTTTCTAGCATTTGATGCCATTTCTAGTCTGTTATTTTAATACCCTCTTTCAGTTTAAAGGATGATACAATCTTTACATTTTGAAGCGCCTTCTTAGGAAATGCTATGCCAGAGTAGTCTTGCTCCCTTTTCTTTTGCCTGGTTTGTAATTTTCATAGACTCATTGCAAATTTCTGCTAATGTCAGTAAGAATACTCACACTACATAACAGGGTTGATGCTTTCAGCTGCTTTCCTCTTTCATACTGCTTCATACTGTGTGTGACCTAATGGCCTCTTTTTGTCATCAGCATTTTGCTGTGCTTTGATAAGAACTAGCATACACTGCCAACTCACAACATGTGTGTTGGGATTTCAAGGGCTTTGATGGGTTCCTTTCTGAGGCTGCCATGCACTACACTTTCACATTCACAAAGACTTCATCTTCCATAGGTCGTTTCAGTACTTAAAACTCTTTCCTGGAATGTAGGCAATAGACCAGCAATTACGAAATTCCCTGCAAGCCCTGTCTTCCCAAAGGACCATTTAAAAAGTTTGTTTTTGTCCTCTCACTAATCTGCCAGTATTTTCATAGAGAATTCGGTACCTTAAGTGAACCTCTTAGAAGGGATCTCATCACAGGCAATAGCTCAGGCTTTCTGGAAGTAATTGCTTCTCTGGATCCTAATTCTATTCAGAGTAAATGTAAGAGTGTTTTTCACTGAAGCCACTCAACAATGCCTCTTCTCTTAAAAAATGTGATGTGCATGACAAAGATGGATCCCCATGAAAGGTTATAGAAGCTAATTTTAAGAATGGTGGCTCCCTCCTGTATTTACATTTCTAATTGAATTGATATTCCAAATCTAAATATTCCAGGCCTTTGAACACCAAAGGAAGTCTTTGTCTTTAGCAAAACTTAGCCCTAGGAGGATTTGAGTTAATTTTGATTTCTATGGTGTTAGGCCTGTTGCAGAGAAAAAAGTAGGTCGTACTCTCTTCTTGTGTACTCCCTTCTTGCCCTCTCATTCCTCCCTCTTTGCTTTGTGTGCCGTAGTTAATCTACTGGTATGACTCATTTGGTATCATCTCACAGTGCAAATTCTGCATAATTTCACAGATTTACAAATGCTGGTTGCCAAGTAGCGTAATCATTCAAAGGGGCAAAGAATTGTAGGGCTGGGCAACTTCAGGTGCTGAAACTGTAAGAGGGTGAAGTCATGCCATATTAAAATGACAGAGCAAATCAATTGATCTAGGATTTTCAGCTGGACACCTCTGAGAATAGCAGCTTGTCAGCAATGACACAGCCATCTTTCTAGCTATAGTAGAGAAAGAGAAAAGGGACACCTTCAGCGATTAAGCTGTTTAGCATGAGAAAACAGCAAGAAATGTACCACAAAACACTTGAGCCAGATAAATTGCATTTTTCTAGTGAGAGTTTTGCACTTGTTCTTTCTTGTCTGTGCCTTTACTTTTCACAGAAAATGGTGGGGGTTTTGATTATTATTTTTCTATTTTAGTTTTCTCTGCCTCCCTCTTTCCACACAAAATTAACAATTTTGCCCTTCTTTTCTGGCTTCTCTTTCTTTACTTATAGAAAGTTGCATGAGGTCATCCAACCCTGTCATAAACATTCTCATACTGTGGGAAAAAGCGTAAGGTACATTTACAGGGTTAAAACAAACCCAAAAAATAGATATTTTTTACTGTCTTCTGTGAGAATATCAGCACAAAAGACATCTTTGACCTATGTTAAGCTGTATTGATTTAACTTTTAGTCCACTAATTACTATTAGAAGTGTTTGGCCTTTAGTACATAGCCTTTGAAATCAAGCCCAATATTTTGCCTGCTTTTTTTGTGGGTTTGTTTTTTTTTTTTTTTTCCTAGAGAAAAGGCTTTGTTTCTTAAGTAATATACAAGAGCAAGAGCAATCATGGTAGAGTTATGCTGTCATAATCAAAAGTGTCATAAATTCTGGTACAGTTTGTGCTGGTAATACATCTAGAAATGAAACATTTTAGATCTTTTTTTACTTTTAAATGTACCCATTCTTTGAGATATTTAAGAGTTGAGGTTTCCCACCCCCCCACATAATACGTCTCTCTGAAATATTTCTCAGGATTTACACATAAAAGACCACCCTGTAAAATATGTTGCTGTTACTCTGCAGCAACTGCAGCTGAGCAACTAGTGATGATAATGTGGGTTAAATGACATTCCTCCTGCAGTGATGGAAACTCTGAGACTGACAGACATACTCAACAAAGATTACAATGGCTCAGCTCCTGTCTTTAAGTTAATGTGCATTTTAAAACTTCCCAAGAAGGTGAATTCAAGCTCCTTCATTGCTCTGCGCTGGAGTCCCAAGAGAATTTCAGTCTGCTATTTGTCATTGACAGCTGTCACTGCTTAGCTCTTGAACGTGAGACTCCCTCATGACTGATGAAAGTTGTCTAGTTAAGAGTGGGTCAAAGACATGGTCTTGCTCTAGAAGGAGATGAGAAGGTTTCTGCGGTCTTTGTCATCTCTACTGCTTGTGATTTCTATACAAAACCAGTGGAAAGTTTTCTGAAGGTAGTCCAGAAGCTGGCAATATGGACAGCTTACAGCCGAACACTTGCTGCAGTGCTACCATGGTGATAATAGAAAGGACTTCAAAAATTTAAAAGGGCAAACAAAGCAGTTGGAAGGAAAAGAACATTAACCATTATTCCATTCTTCAAATATATCCTTCTTTAAATCATCATTTTTCTGCAGTTTCACAACTTGAGTTGGTATCCTTGAAAAGGAATCTGAGACAGAGTAGGCTTTTTAATGGAGTAGATGTGATAAATGCAGGCTAAGTCACCTTTTTTTACATAAAATGCGAGTCATGCTTGAGCTACTCTTTGCTTAAGGTATTTATCTCATGCTTGCTCAGAATTTTACTGTCATGATTATCATTGAAACTTTTCAAGGAAAGCTCTGATTAGCAATATTTGTGAAAAAAGAGTAATTTATCTCCTGTATTTGTGCAAAGCAGAAGAGTTTTTTGCCATCCACAGTGCTGCTTAACCTTTTAAGGTCGTACCCCTCTTCCATATCCTGCTTAAGGGCTATTAATCTACTTCAGAATTGGCATTTTCTTTTTGAAAGCTCATGCAATTTGACCTACTTACTGCAAATATTTCATCAATTTTAAGTCCACAGCTAGCACATTTTATGCATATTCTAACCTTCTAAATAAGTAACAAAAGCACTCTAAAATACTTTACATTTTTAAGCACAAAAAATGCATCCCTCCTTCACAGTTGGCATCTCTAAAATGAACAACATGTCTGCAGTATTTTGCCATGCTCCAAGTAATTCACATTAAAACAAATAAAACATAAAACATAAAATGAAACATTCACATAAAACAAACAAAATTTTCAATCTGAAAATATTTTGAAATTATTTTTGAATACACAAAATACACCCTAACCTCACACATTACCTGCTGATTTTGATCGTCGTGAAAGCAAATCAAATTTTTATGTTTGGATAGCACAATTTTCCACAGTTTTCCACAACTGTTCTTGGCACAGTTTTCTGCTTACATGGCTTACATGTTAAGACACTCTAAGGTACTTCTAAGATACTGTAGTAAGCAGAAAAGTTTGTGCCTTATTTCTGACTTCCTTTGGTTTTCTTTTCTTGTTACTTCCTCTTGTTGTTTTTCATGTCACCTTTCTAGATACTGTAATTTAGATTTAGATTTGCAGTTTACTAAACTACATTTTTTGTCTGGAATTCTTGGAAATTTTAAAAGGAACCCAACCTGTAAATATACATCTTTTTATGATTTGCTACCTACATATAAAATCTTCCTGCTGCTCAAAAATGCTTTTATTTGATATGCATGTTATCATCATTCAAATTAAAAGAGAATAGTTCCTGTATTCACTGCTTTTGTACTGGATTCAGTTCAACGTGCACTAACAGTGCAAAAAGGTCCTGATGGAAAAAGGATCTGCATACAAATTGACCAAGACACATGGTACAAGGGTCTTGTAAAGTTTAGAAGTTTCCTTACCTTTTTGGCAGTCTGTCTTCACAGCAAGATTTGATGAAGTATTTGGCTAGTATTTATTTGACAGAAGATAACAGCAAAATGTACATTATCCTGTCTGCTATTTATCATTGTCTAATGTCTATCTTGCTGTATTACATAAAGTCTACTTATGACAGCACCATAAAGATGTTCTCACAAGTTTGTCCACTCTGATGACAGATGCACTTTAGGTCACTTCAACAGACCAGTTTTCATAAATGTCTTTTTACAGATTCTGCTAGCATTTTAAAAGTGGGAATATTGCTGCAGTGGTTTAAAATACATCTCATGCTCTTTATGCCAGTTTTCTGCCAGACACAAAGCGTAAATGCCTGCCTGCACTGCCCAATTCACAGTCTAGTAGTGCCACTAAAACCTGATGATGTTTCCCTCCAATAGATACATGCTGACAAATGCTGGGAAGCACTGGGAGTAGTCCTGACAGTCAGCAGCCCATAGTCAAGGGGTCTGTCAATTCTATGGACAGAAATGTGTCACAACTATTCAGAGTTGTTATCTTTGCCCAGTTAATTACTTGGCCATTACAAAATATTTACTTGGCCATCAATAATATTTGCAATATTCTTCCCTATTTCTTAAACAGCAGATGTTAATGAAATATACAGTTAATTTTCTGAATGAATGGAGAATATATATATGTGACAGTGACTAACAATATTCCAGAGAGATCTCCAATTATTACACTGTGCACAAGTACTGTATTTTTTGTTACTCTGTATTGACAACAGTATTTTGTTTTTTTTTTTTTTAATTTCTGAGCTATATTGCCTTTGTTTTTTCTCTTACTAAGTCTACTTTTAGATTCCATAAGAACGTCATAGTCCCTTAATTGTGGACAAAGGGAGATCCAACTGCATCACAAAAGCTTGGAAACAACAGAGAAAAATTATTTTTCTGTAATATTTAGCGGACAATTAGGCATTTTGAGCAATTGGCTTTATTAAAAATTTAAATATAATTACAACAACACATGAGGCTTAAGTAGTTTTAAAATTGACTAGTTTTTACTAGATTATTTACAACCTAGCTGCAATATGTTACACAATTATTTCATCATCTTCCCTGAATACTACGTATTCTGAAAATCTCACCTGTCAGAATAGGCTTCTTTTGTTGCAAGTTTATGATCAAACTCCAACTTAATTTTAGTTTTCAACTTTCTTCTTTTGTATACTACAATCAACAACTTTTGCATACTGCAAAGCAGCAAATGTAAAATTAATACTCAAAGTTCCATTTCCCATAAAATTAATTTACTTGTATTGAACTCTTTTGTAAACACATAGCAGGAAAACCTAGCCCTGTCATTCTGTCTCTGAGGAAAACATGGTCAAGTTCTCAAATCTGCTGTCACACCTTTACTTAAATGGGCCAACTTGTTGTGAACAGTTCATCATCTGAGACCTTAACACATTAATATATAAGAAGTTGCAACATTCTTATAAGCCCTTCTCAAGTTCCTAGCAGAAGAATTAATTTTCTCCTTAAACAAAAAAATTCAAAAAATTTGCAGTTAAACAGCAGCCATGGACTCTGTCTTACTGACACCTTCTCTTGTGCCCAGGCAGTTTCCCAAGACAAGGCAATCAGTTCTCTGATAAACCCAGGCTTAATTTTTTTTCTCTCTCCCAAAGAAAATTCCTGCCTAGACATATTTATTTATTCACTCTTACTCTTGTTCAGCAGGTGAAAAAAAAATACCTTTCCTGGAATTAGTTCCATGTGTTCTGCAAAAGCCTGTAGGTAAGGCATCACACTAGGAAGATCTGGGCTTTTCTCCTTGATACGTGTTTTTGAGGACTTTTATGCCAGCATTTACTTCCTCTTCCTTTCTCCCTTCTCTGAACATTAATGTATACAAATTCAAGGTAGTTTATTACACTCTAATACATGTATGCTACAAAGGAGTTCAAATTAAACAACAATTTACCTGGATAATATACATAAATTTCCACAACCCCAACCATTAAAGAAGAAACAGAACACCTACCAAGAAAATGACAATGTCCTTCCTACAATTCAAATAATCATCTGTTAAAATTGATACATGCCTTTGGGACAATTAACAGTACATTAAGAAACTGGATTTACTTGACATGCAATTGAAGAAAATTTAAAAGAACATTCAGACCAGCAATGATTTAAGTCCCTCTTCTCACCCTCCTTCTGTTTACTTTAAACTCTATGTTTCTGAATAATACAACAAAAATGTGTAAGAGATGGCTGATCATTGTATTTGAAAAGAAAGCTTTCTTGTGAAAAATTAAGCTTGCCTAAAGTCTTCATTTACTAAATTCTGAATAGGTTGGATGAAAAAGAACAGAGCACCCAACAGCTTGTTTTTCCTTGTAGAAAACTTGTAGAAAACATTTGTAGAAAACTTGGGAGTGAAGTTTTTCTTTTCCTGTCTTGCCTTGGAAAGAAGAAAATAAAGGAAACCAGAAATTTTTTTAAATCTTGACAAATTATGGAAAAGAATAGCCTTTTGCTCAAACAAAATTAATGGCACCTTCTTGTGCCTCTGCCAATTTTTTATAATCACTTTAATCAGAGCTGTGTCATCTAGGAGAAATAAATAGCTTAAACCACACCAACAAAGCTTGAGATCGATCTGACAAGCTCTTCTTCAGATGAACATTGTCAACAATAGCCATTATTCTGTTCCTTTGACAATGTTATTGTTTTCTTTTATGTTATTTTGCTATATGCCTTAATTTTCTTCTCTCACTTGGCTGTTCTATCCTTCTCTTAAAAAAAAGAAGAAAATAAAAATAAAGTTGGTCTAAGGCAGCTAGAAACAGTACAGGGACACTGAGTCCACTTCTCTGCAGAACTGGATCTGATTTTTTTTTAAATTCTCCCTTCTTTTTCCCACTCCATCTAACTGTCCATGTCTTTTGAATATTTTTATTGATTTGAGTATTCACAAGTATTTTAATGTAAAAGAAATATCTGTTAAAATTTTAAAACAAACAAAATAAGCACAAACACAAAACCAAAACCAAACCCCTCACACCAACAGCTGCCAATCTTAGAGCAGCTTTTCCTTCTATATACTTGTACAGCAATAAATTGTTTAAAACTCCTAAGGAAATTGCAGCATAAGAGTTCTTTTAGCTTAATAAAGATTATCCAGTTCTGACACTTTATGTCAGCCAAGTCCTGCATTGATTGCCTTGTGTAGCAGAATAGAGGCCCTGCAGTGCATTAGTCAAACATCCTTCAATGATTTTCTCATTGTATCTGTATGTGTGAGTTAAACTGCCACATTAATATTGACGCCTTTTTTCACTAGAGGGAGCCCAAATCCCTCTATATAATTGTAAATATGATATTTCCAAGTTTTCAATCCAGTCCTTGTGTTAGCGGTTACTGGGTAAAAGATAAATGTGCTACTCCTGGAATATTATTTTTATTATCAATAATTTTAATATGTTATTGCAACAGAAAAAGGAGCAAATTCAAAAGATACAGGCTTAGTCCTGCTAGTACAAGTTTACAGAATTTTGGCAGCTGAACATAAAAATCTTGGCTATAGCAACAAATTTTGATTTTGCTTCCTAATACTAGTAAGGAAGTCACTTTACAGCTAATCATCTCACACTAATTCATGCTCAGAACAGGGCTGTCTCAGTGTCTCTGTTTTCACTGACAGACAATAGTCCAGAAGATATGCTAACTTTAAATATGCTAATGAATTGCTAATAATTGCTATGGGACAGGCATATCTGAAGCTTAGTTTTCACAAGGCAAAACAAGGGTAGTGATTATATGGAAGAACAAGAAGTATGAGGGACAGCACAATAAAGAGCTAAAGTAAATCACCACTCAACTTCGGCAGTCCTTCTAAGATGAAGATTTTGTACCAGACCTCAGAGCTGAGGAGGAGCTGTAGAACAGGATCAGCAACATTACTGCAGCTTGGCTTCATGGCATGTATGTTGTGCAGTAACCAAAGGCAGCATTCACCAAGCAAGCACTTGGAGAAACTACACAACTAAACATGGCTTAACCATAAAATCACAGCTGGAGAACACAGTGCTAATTTTGAGTGTAACAAGGAGAATGCTCAAATGGGTTTTTTGGTCAAAAAACTGATCTTCTCCATTGTTTTGATAATGTGAGAAAGGTCAATTTTTTCCATATATATGATGATTCCAGTGATGTTGCAATACTGGATTTCTATTTGGCAAAAGGCTGCATACAAAGAATGAAAGAATTGTATTTGGGAACTTCAAAGTTTGGAGTTCTCTTTCAGGTTTTCTTTTTTTTCTCTTTCCTTTTTTCCCCCCGGTTCCTTAATAGCTTCTGAAAACTATGGCCTTAAGTTACTGAAAATCAAATGTACATTTTCTTAGCTATAAATCCTCTTTAAGCCTCTAAAAAAATTTGTACAAGATAGTTTAGTTTTTATTTGTTATCTAGATTACTATTATATTTTGGTTTATATTTGGTTTTACCTATTTAAAAAATTTATTTATGACTAACTACAGCTCACATTAATGCCATTGTATACACCATGACACATTGCTGTTTCTTTAGATTATTTATTGCATGAAATGGATGTAAGGGAAAAAATGCTGATGCTGTTGGAAAAAGACCCCTACCAAGCCAAACCATTCTCTGAATCTATGACATTAGAAAAAATAATTGTTAATAATAATAATAATGAAGATAGCATCTGATCACTTGTTAATCTTGAAAACAACATGTCTTAGTTTCTAGAAGGAAATCATCATGCTGGTTTCCAGAAAAATTTTTATTGACCACATCAAAATATCTTTTAGAAGATCCTCAATAGAATTCCTTTGTTTTTTATCTTCATAGTCAATTTCAGTCATTTCAGTCAATTTTTTTTTCCCAGTAATTTTTTTTACCTAGAAAAGTTTTACATGTATCCAATCTCATTGTTTTGGAGGGGGAAAACATGCAAGAGAGTAGGGGAAATAATTACCCTTTACCAGGGAAAAGTAACTCTCATAGATTTGCGAATATAGCAGAAGGACAGCTAAGTCATATTTTGATATCTTTATTGCACTGCATTTGTGCTTTGAACTTACAGACATATACTTGCAAAGGTTTGATGAGATTATAGGCTTGTTTTAAGAAATTACATAAATAATTTGGATACAAAAGTGGAAATTTCTACACATGACAGGAATTAAGGAGAGGTAACTTTTTTTATTTTAAAACATCATCTAGGTCTAATCAAAAAACAAAGTGAACAAAACTAAAATATAAGAACATTACATTGGCTTCAGAATCTAAAATCTCTTCAATTTCAGTGGACAATGTCAGATTGTGAATGCATATCTAGTGTCTACATATTAATGACCACTGCAGCTTCAGCTCTCTATGCTAATGACTCATGACAATCGGTCCTGCCCTCCACTGCGTTAGTGAATTTAAGAGCACTTACAGCTGTATCTGTTAATGACACAGTTTCCTTGTCCATAATATCTCCACAAAGTCCAATAGCCTTCTCTCCTTCACCCTTCACCTCTGCACTGTCCAAGTCTGGTTGCAAACACAATGCACCTGGGGATATTTTTTAAGGAAGCTCTCTTGGGGAACCCTAAAGGGGTTCAAACCTTACTTTGCATAACAGAACTGTGCTTGAAAGCCCCTTATAGATCTAATAAAACTCTCTAAGTACAGAAGAAGGAAGTAGCGGCTAAGCAAATAAAGACTGCCTAATAATAATTTGCACTATAGTAACAGAGTTATGCATTAGCATCTGTATACCTGTACTGTCCCTGCTTAGTATATAATTATGTTTCTTAATTTCATAAAGCAGGCTTTATGGTGCCCCACTCTGCATCTGTGACCAAAATGTTTTGGTTATTGAACCGGGCTTGCAGAGTCCAGGGCCCCTCTGTTTGCCACTCTGTCCCTGCAGCAAGCACGCTAGGGGTGAGCAAGAACCTGGCAAGAGAAGCAGCCAGGACAGGTGACTCCAACTGAAGAAATGCAAATGCCATATGCCATACAATGACATGCTCAGCAGTCAGATGTGGGGGTGTAGTCTTTCCAAAGTAGCCAATCCTCAGACACAAGCTGGGCACTGATATGCTGTTTGGAGATGGCAAGTCACTGCTATAACAATAATTGCTCTTTTTCCCTCTCTCTTGTTCATTATCTAACTGTTCTTATCTCAACCTATAACTTTCTCTTAATACAAAAAGCAAGAAGTACATTTTTAATTATTGTGCCTATTCCATCCATGGATCACCTTGCAGCATTTTCATAAAAGAGGAAGAGGAATGTGAGGGTTGATGTAGAAAATGTATTTACTCTATAGGTCAAATTAGTATGTAGCCTCTTCACATTTTCTCTGAAGGTTACACAGAAAATAATTTTTCCCATCTTTCATCATATTAAAAAGAAAATAAAATTGTTGACTAACAAATTCAGTTTTGTTAAGACCAGCAGCAATTTCATGGGTCTTTATACTTCAGTATGTTATAAATCATTAATCAAAAGCTAAATTATAAAAAATGCAAAAATATTTATTTATCTTTTTCTGGGACCAAAATACGGTCCTCAAAACTACCACGGCCAAAGAGACAGCATCAAGCCCAGGATCGGTGCTGGGTGAACCTGGATCCGACTTCTATCACATCGAAGCCCCCCCTGCCCCGTTCATGAAGGTTGCTTCTAGCGGTGATGTTTTATACAGTTTATTGTGCCTGAGGTGAAGAGTCCCAGTTTCTTTTGTAACTCTTCACATTCATAGTTGGTTCTTTCACTGTGCAGAGCTGGACAGGCCGTCTCCTGGTTGATAACCAGCGTTGATTGAATCCTGGGAAGTTGTGTATTCACATGTATCTTTCTGATGACTTCAGCTATCTTGATCGATATTATCCGCAGGGCAATGATCGCTCTTACGCGGTTGCCGATTACTCAGGATACTGGTGATCATCGCGTTGGGTGTGTCTATTCTTGAGCTAAATGCCGATTGTTATCTGGCCAACTCAGGAATTTTGGAGTTTGAATAGACACCCGCCTCTCAGACTGCCTGTGGTAGAGACTCATTTGGATTTCACAGTCTTTATAAAATACATTCTTTTATAGCATGAATTATTTCTAACATATATTACAAGTATAATAATGTCAAGAATCTTAAGTTGAAGTTTTGACCTTATTTCAGAGATCTTGGGAATAGAATCATAGAATCACATAATATGCTGACTTGGAAGGGACCTATCATTGAGTCCAATTCTGGGGCTTACACAGGACACCCCATGAATCCTACTATAGGCCTTGTCCAAGAGCATTGTCCAAACACTTCTTGAACTATTTCAAGCTATTTGTTGTGACAATTTCCCTGGGGATCCTGCCCCAATGCCCAACTATCCTGTGAGTTAAAAACATTATCCTGATATCCAACCAAAACTTTCCCTCACTCAACTTCATGCCATTTACTCATCCGGTCACCACAGAGAAAAGATCATTGTCCTTTTGTGACAATGATCACAAACAGACAATGTGCCTCATAAGCAAGTTGTGGAGTCTGATCAGGTGTCTCCTCAGTCAGATCAAGTGACCTCAGCTGCTTCTCATATGGCTTCCCTTCCAGATCCTTCATCATCCTCATGACCCTCCTTTGGATGCTCTCTAATAGTTTAATGTCTTTCTTGTATTGCAGTGCCCAAAACTACCCCCAGTGGTCAAGGTGAGGCTGCCCTACTGCAGAGCACAGTGAGACAATCCCCTCCCTTGCCCGCTGGCAATGCTGGGGCAGGCTATAGTTGGCCACTTGGGCCGCCAAGACACTGCTGACTCATGTTCAACTTGCCATCCACCAAGACCCCCATGTCCCTTTCCATGGGACTGCTGTCCAGCACCTCATTCCCCATTGTATACGCACAGCATGGTTGCCCTGTCCCAGAAGCAGACTCCAGCATCTGTCCTTGTTAAACTTCATAGTAACATATTCTTGACAAATTAGAGGATTAGGCTAATCCCAATCCTCTAATTTGTCAGGAATGCCTTCTTTTATAAGATTTTCCTGCTGGGTTATCACTATTGGATCATATATTTCTCCATAAGCAACAACTTTCACTATCACTGATTTAAAATTTATGATGCAAAAAAACCAGTGACATATCTTATATTCTATTAGAATGATTGATATCTGCTTCTAACAAAATCCTTTTTTCCATAGAGGTTTATGTAACAAATTATGTTTCAAAACATTATCATGAAACTCCTTCCTCTATTTCAGACCTTGTAAAGAACATTAGGCATACTGAGATTCTCTATAGATAACTAATGAATTATTAATGTGCAGTCCTATTGCATTTTAACATTCTTTACTATAATCAATTTACCCTGCTTAAAGCAGTAACTTGCCAGAGCTGTTTTCATTCAATCAAGAAAGAGCATGACAACACTCTGAAGGATAGAGTCAGTAAAATACTTATTCCAACATTGACTCATCATTATCTCCTCAGTGACAAGGTATCTGCATTTTTTAAAAATCAAATAATTTTCTAGTTAATGATCCAACTAGCCATTTCTTTGTCCCTTTCTAGTACCCATGTTGTCAAATTAGGTATCAAAAAGATCAGCAATGAGAGATGAAAGATAAAGGTCTAAATTATAATTTAGTATTTTTGCTTTAATATTTCTCAATTATCTGCAGACTTCATCCTCCTAGAAAGGAATAAGATGTTCCAGTTTTTGAGTTAATGTAAGTTACCCTTAACAATCTAGGAAAAAAACCAACCCCAAAACAACAAACCCAGTAAAATCAAAAGGCAAATCAACAGCAGTGGTTTAGAATTAGCAAACCCACATAGCAGTTTGATAAATATCTTCTGGACAACATCATCATGTGAGTTATTACCGCTCAACTATGACTACTTCAGGACTATCAGTTCTGATTAAAGTAATACAAAGATATGTAAAACTAACTAACACTTAAAAACTATACTGAAGATTCAATTGAATAATTCTCTTGGGTCTAGCTGGAATTCTCACTGATGCTCCTTCTATTGCACACTGGCAAATTGTACCAAATTTCACCAACTTTCAGAATACAACTACAAGAACATGTTACATCATGGTTTTTTTCCATTTAGTCTGAATTAAAGTGCCAGTAGTGTCTTGCAGCGGTCAGCGGCATTAAATTAATGTCCATCCAGTTAGCAGGGCAGCCATTGCCCTACTGCATAAGTGGAGAGCCAATCCCAGTGGCAGGGCCCCAGGATCGCTCCTACGGACACCCCTCAGCGGCTAAAGGCTTCGGGCTGCGTCCGTGGGGATGAGATCACGCTGGATCCGATGCCAAGCTGCGAAGAATGGCGAGACCAAGAGCCGGACACTCTCTGGGGTCAATCAGGTTTATTGCGCCTGACAGAAGACAGCCAAGGAGTGACAAAGATACAGAGGTGTCAGGGAGTTATAAAGGGGGAGGAATCCAGGGGAGGGGATTACAAAAGAACCAATCATGGGAGGTGAGGGAGTGAACTTAGGATAACAGACATTACAGGAAAGCCAATAAATACATAACAAAGGAGGGGTCCCGGTCCCACAGCCAATCATAACTCCCAAAGTAAGGAACATTCTAGAAAAACAGGTGGAGTAGGGAGTGACTGGCAGGGCCAGGGAGGGAGGAGTATGTTCCCATATAGGGAAACAGGGGGAGGAGAACTGGGAGTCAACTTATATAACCAGGGGACTGACAAAACTAAAGGCGGGAGTAACCATGGCAACTAAATGACAGACATTACTTAGGTGGGAAAAATAATGGAGGACAGAACCATAATACGAAATGGGGGAGCAACTGAACAAACTAACCTAACACACTACAACAGTATCTCCCACTGTAACTCATCAATGTTAAAACACAGATGTAAAAATTATTACAAAAACTATTCCCATTATTTTTAAGAATTATAAACTAAAATAGGGCAGATACTTTACTAGTATAAACAGTTCCAACATTACAGAACTAGATCAATTTAATAATGAATAAAGGCTGTCACTGGAGAACATCCAGAATTCTAGTTTTTACAAATGCCGATAATTCCACTTATGGTTTTCCAGAGCTTGTTTCATAACAAAATTGTTTATAATGTGGGGGATTCCCACTTGAATTTTAGTGTGTGTTATGAAAAGCTAGTATTTCAAACAAATTAAAATTACTACTACTACTAAAACTACTACTACCAATTGTAAACTGACTGTGAAAGGTGTAGTTCCATACTTGGGAAAAAAATGTTTAAAAACACAGACAAACTACTTACATTAAATTAGTTTCCAAGTAGAATTTCCAATGAAGAGCAGTTTACTTAAAGAAGTAAAAGAGACATCTATTGTTAAAAGAAAATTTACTGTACTAAAGAATATTTCATTTCAAAAATCACTAATTTTTACTGACGCAGGGAATTAACACCAACTACACCTCAGATTTCAGCCACACACAAGTACTAGAAGGTACTGAATACAGACTTTTGCACAACAGCTACACATTTACCCAGAATCTCTAAGTGAAGACCTACAAGTACTAGAAGGTACTGAACAGAGACTTTTGCACAACAGCTACACAATAACCCAGAATCTCTAAGTGAAGAGCTTCTATTTTTAATTTACCAACAGCTTTCCAAAGTGGAACAGCTGCACAGCATATTTCTTTTTTATTTTCTTAATGATGGGTAATGTTTGCCGCCATAATAATTCCATTTTCTTCTTAAGAATGACCAACAGGATAGTACAAACCTTAGAACTCAATATAATTTATAGTACAAAGAAAGACATGATACGGCTATGGATCCACCCAGATGGAGGCAACTTAACTTGGAAATAAAACTTCAGAAAGTCATGACCCCATACTTAATTAGCACTTTCACGTAAGCATAAAATAGGCAATTCTTAAGATTTTAAATTACAGCACTACTTTTCTCAACATGTCACAGAATGTTGTCAACTCTTTTCAATTAAATTCTTGAACGTGATTCTCAATAACATAAAAGTGATCATCTGTTTCTTACACAAATATTCACTCCAGTTGAAGGCTGAAATCTTGTAAGTTTCAGTATGCTCATTCTTTTATACCATATTACATCAACACTTTAATCATAGGCTGAAGTATTCACATGTTTTCCTTCCATGTACTGACTTTGACTCATTGAATTTTCTTGGAAGAAAAGAATCTAACCTTTTGGGATTTCCTTCTTTATCCAAAATGAGGTTAAAATCTGATTTCATAATGAAAAAGGTTAAATCTTACAAGAAAAACCTACCAGAACTTAGATTCAACAGTTTAATTACTAGGTTCCAACACAAGAAAAATGCATGTGCAAAATCTAGTACTGGGTCAGAGACAAATAAAATTAAACCAATGTTCTTTCTGATTAGTTTTAACTTTTCCTTTCTTAAACATCCTTTGCTCCTCTGCTGGCTGATTCCCAAAGTTACATGTTTGTAAGGAAGAAACTACAAAATCTGCTGTTTCCTTTTTGGTAGAAATATGCTTTGTAAATACAAAGGACAAACACTATTAAAATCATAATTTGCAAGCACCTTTCCCAGTCTTCCATTTTGGATAATACAATTACTTCTGAGTCCTAGATCCCTTAAATATATGAAATAATCTCTGTGTATTGAAGGAAGCAACACCTGTTCATATTATAATCCAGGCTTTTCTACCAAAGATAGAGCTACTGTGGCTCTCATTTACAAGCTGTACAAGGCCCCTAAGGTTGTTTTTGAAAGGCTGATTTTCAAAACTATTTAAAATACAAATAAACAAACAAATAAAGCCCTGAAAACCACATCACTGCAACAGCAAATATTTCTTAGCTAGTAGAAGAATGACTTTAAGACATATTTATTTAGGGACTAACTGATTCAATTCTTTGTTACAAAACCGTATCTTAATTTTCCAATAGAAGAAATCATGTCTTGGAATTTTATGAAACTTTTTTCAGGTTTGACTTACCTCGTGATTGTAACAGTAAAGAAAAAATTTTAGAATAGATAGTATTTTAAAAATCAGTATGACAAATCCTCAACATGATTTGGAAGGTGTATCTCTATTGTCCACTTATTAAGTATAATCCATTCCTGTGTCTAGGAAAATTTTGCTTAATTGCCAGAATTGTCTCATACAGCTCTGTGATCTCAAGCAATTCACAATTACTATTTATCTTCCCACTTCCATAAATGCACCTCTGAAATTTTTTCATAGCATTAGTATGCATCAAAGCACTCTGCATGAAAAGCATCCTGTATCTTGAAGCACCCTTTTTCACTTGTCTTTACATTTCTCTTATTTTTGGAGCTCAGGAATAAAATTTAGTAATATACAGCCTAAGTAAGTAGCTTCCTTCCTTTGACTGTGAACTTCCTTAATGCCAACATAGATTTTAAATGATTTATCAAACTGTTTGGTAAACAATGTGAAATAAAAATAAACTAAAGACAGCCCTCATTCCTATTCATCACTCCCTTCATATTTAAAATTATGAAAATATTTTCCTGTCTGGTATTCTCAGCAAAGTTAAGAGTTAAAAGCACTATCGGATTTATCTTTCCTAGACTTTTAAAACAAAAATTGCCATTTTATTTTGATCTAGGACTTCTTTCTTCAATTAAAACTCAGAACTTTGTCTATTTCAAATTCAGTAATTGAATTTAGTTTTTCTTTAAGTTTTGACATTGAAAAGGAGGGAGGCGAAAGCAGAATCTCTTTAAGTCTGTGTTTATAGAAAGATGTGGTAGGACTTCTAGTGTATGAAAGTATCTGCAATCAACAACAACAAAAAAGGAAAGCAGCATTTTAGGGGACCAACTAAATTGAGGTGGTAATTTAACTTGAACACTTTTATTACACCTGCAATACTAGTGAGAATCATCATGATTCCATGGACTGATCAGGAGAACTAACTGATCTCTAGAGATTTATTTGAAATAAAGGCACCTGGTATGGTTCATTGATTTGGTCATATTATTGTATTGTCCATGCCTTCAATGAAAAAAAAAAAAAAACCAAAAAACAACAGTTACATCAATAGTGAAGTTTTGGAGGTTGGGAGTTTTGGGAGTTTTTTTCTGTTTTAAATGGGTATTCTAAAAACATGTATTGATGTATTTTTGCAGCAAGATTTCTAATTTATGTAGAAATAAATGGAAATGTATTTCAAACTAAAAAGTTAAATTAAGACTCTCCAGATACACTTGTCTTGGTTTGAAAAGACAAGTGTCTGCTAAGGAAAGCAGGAGCCTCCCCTGAAACTGAAAATGTAAATCCACTCCCTCCGAATTATTGTAACTTTGAAATTGAAGGGGCTCTCAGGGAAAGATGCCTGGCAAAGTTGGGAGCAGGAATAACGGTTCTTCATTTGGGAAGAAAATTTCAAAAAAACCAAACATACCAAACAATGCAGTAATACAAAACAACACTGACAGAGTCTGAATATGACCTGACACCCTGTTGGTCAGGGTGTCGGTAGCAGTCCAATTGAAATGGTGGCTTCAGTCCTCCTGGAATGACAGATGGGGTTCTGTTGAAGCAGTGATCCTGCAGAAGGGTGTAATCTTCTGTTGTATTTTGTTCTAATTTGTTTCACTTGCATTAAATTAAATTGTACTTCGGTTCATGCCAGTTCCCCCCTGTTCCTGGTTCTGCTCCTACTGCCTCCTCCCTTCTTTTTAATGTCAATCTCGCTACCTCCTCCCCCTGTTCCCCAAATGTGGCTCAATCCTTCCCTTCACCCCTCCCCGGTGTCCTGTCCTTCACTTGGCAGCCCATACCCTCCCTCTAGAAACTTCTACCAAGGGCGTCAAGTGATAGGTTCAAGGTACTGGGGCCCCTTTCTCGGGTGGCCCTTATTGGCCCCCCTACCTGCTTGTTTCCCTTATCCCCACACCCTCCTATATCCCCATTGGCAGGCGGGCAAACCCCTCCCTGGTTTACTCTCCCCTTTATAATACCCTTCAGACCCCATTTTGGTTGTCTTCATTTGGTTGGATTCCCTGGGTTAGGGATGTCGTTTGAGTTCCAGAATAAACCTGGACTTTGCCCTCAACTGGAGTCAATTCTCCTTCTTCTACCTACGTCATGCCACTGTCTCATGTGAAAGGTGAAAGCCTTAGCTGTTCTCCTGAGCTCCTGAGGAACGGGAGAGTGTCCTCCGCTGCTCGCTGTGCCAAAGCAAGCCGGGGTGACTCCCAGCACACACTCAGACAGGCACCGGGACAGTCTTCCTTTGAAGATCCACCCTTTTGACGAATATGACCCATCCTCTCCACCCCCCTACCCCAATTGGCCCCAGACGCTCATTCCTCCCCTGAGGATTCCCGATTGGTTAGCTGTTTGTATCCACCCCCTGACTAGCATCTGTAGAAAACCTCTTGGGAATACAGCTAGGGGCTTTTTGTCCTGCTCGCCTCAGCTGGAATAAACCGTTCCTTGTGGAACCTCAAGACAGGGAGCCTCTTCCTTTCTTCTCTGCCTGGTCTCTGTTGTGGCTTGTGTCTAGCATCTTGGAACAAGTGGCTCTAAAGGTTCTGCCTCTGGTAAATCCTCACACCGAGGCAGTTCCCCATTTCTGGTATGGCACTGGAGTTCTAAGAGCTAGCCCAGGTTCCAGCAGTCACTTCACAGTCCCACATTCAAATTATATGATACTGTTGCTTTACCAAGTAGTTTGGTATCCATATCACTGAATGTTCTCAGTTTAGAAACACAGAATGGCCAAATACAGTCCTGCCAAGTATTAATTTCCTGTGATGCTTTTCTTTAGGAAACAATATTATTGCATTTTCCTGCTTCATAATAATTTACTAAGTTGATGAAATATCTCTGACTTACAGCAGTGCTTTTACTTCCTATCTCCACCTAAAGGGCCGTACCATTTAAAATTCAATGCTGCACAGCAGCTGAGAGAGAGGAGTGAGGAATATGTGAAACCAAGATCAGAGAACAAGGGGATGAGGCGCTCCAGGCACTGGTCAAGAGATTTCCGTACAACCCATGCTGGAGTAAGTTTATCTTGATAGAACTGTGGCCCATGTTGAAGCAGTTTGGGAAGGACTGTATCCACAGAAAGGACCCACTTGGGAGTACTGGAAAAGTGTGATAAGGAAAAAGGGGCAGTGAGGATCTGCTACAGGTTGATCCCAGCAGCCATTTCCTGTGTCCTGGCACCACTCAGGGAGAGGAGTCAGGACTGAAGGACTGAAGCTAGGCCTGAGAAAAAGCAGGAGGATGAAGGGAAGGCAGTATAGATATTTCCAATTTGTTTTTCACCATCCAGTTCTATTTTAATTGGTAATAAATTAAATTATTTCTCCCATGTCCGGTCTGTTTCCCCTGTGATGTTAGTTAGTAGGTTTTTTCTCTGTCTTTATCTTGACCCATGAATTTATTCTATATTTCTCTCCATCCTGCTGATATGGAGGAATGAGAAAACAGCTCTGTGTGTGTCTTGCAGGCAGCCAAAATCAACCCACCTCATGTAGTGGAATTTGTCACAAAGAGGAAACGGAAAAATCAGATAATTAGTTTCATAATAATAATCAGTTTCATTGACAGACAAGCTATAAGAACAAAAATAACCCGCTCACTTAAAATTGCAAACTGTAGCAGAAACAAAAAGGAAAATGTTAAAACTCACGTTAGAATTTCTTGTTACTCATGCTACCTTCTAAAAAAGTCTGACACTTTCTAACTTTAAGGTTACCAGCTGCCAATAATTCACAGAACTTTATCTTTTTTGCTCCAGCCCTCGCATACAGCTTCATATTTTCTAGCACATGAGGTAAACCCTCTTATATTTCCTTGCCTTGTATGATTGGACAATGGAGTCTTACATGCTAGTCTGACAGCGAAGGTATTTCTCTTACATTTCTTTAAGTTTTAGGGTTGACTTAGTTCTCTTCTGCCTCAAGTAACAAATCCCTGTCTCTAAGGTGTTCCTTTCTACTAAACTGAGTTCTCAGCTGTACTTCTAAAGTTAATGATTTAACTTCTATAATAATCCTTTGGAAGAATTAAGGCTTGGTATCAATAATTTCAGAATTTTTATCCAATCTTGTTCGTAAAACCTGGAGACAGAGATCTATATTTTAATACATTAATGATCTGTCTTAGACAAGACCTCAGAAATCTGAGGTCCCATTGCCCTTCTTTTATTTACATTAGCAGTAAATGAATTTTGTGATTAGTTTAAAAATCAACCTGAGAAAATAGATAGAGACACTCTTACATCTTCAGTGTCTTGCTGTAAAGTACATGCAGTTAACACTTTCTAGCCATTTTTTCTTCCAATGCTATTGTATCCTTTTAATTCTTATTTACTGTGTCTTGCAGGAATATTTTGAGGATTAAATTCTGAATGACAGTACAAACACTTTGAAGGAATAAATATATTCTGCATTTTTGCAACTCTTCTCAGCTTCAAAATCACTGCTTTCCATCACTCTATCAAAGAATTGATTGGTTTTGTTGTACAGAGCAATATAGTTCAGGTCTTTTCCAAACACATCTTCATATTTTATATGTTACATGTTAGGTACAGAAGCACGATTCCTCTTTCAGACAGCATTCCTGCTTATCCTCCATTTAGTAACTGGAATAAACTGTTCACATATGATTCCTTCAAATTCTTAGTATATTTTTCTTAACAGCATTAGGATTAAGTAACAAATCTTAGCTTTGAGCTGAATTCTGCACACTCAAATAGCTCTTCTCAGAAAAAGACTCAGACACTGAAAACTGTTGCTCTTTACAAACTTATTTATACCTAGAAGTACTGAAGTGTTGGAATCCATAAGGTTAGAGGATTTTTAAGAAATGGTTAAAAAAAGTATGTAGGCCTTAGATTGGAGTTTTGTTGGCATTGCAGAAAAGTTTCCCATGCAAGCAGAAAAGTTTTCCATGCAAGCAGAAAAGTTTCCCAAGCAGTAGAGCATACGTGACAAATAACAATAGGCTTCTGTAGAATTGGCTTTAGGATGGCAACAAGGTTATTTAATGTATATCTTTAGAGGTTAGCATGAGTAGAACTTTGTTCTTTGTCTCTTATGAACTAGTCTTTGTTTTAACTATCATTGCGTGTGCTTTGTGGGATTGGATAGAATGCTTGTCAATACGTGTTTTCTGTGTCTGATTGGCTGAATTCTAGTCTGAGATGATTTTATGTATTTCTGTACCAGCGCTGTGGGAGGAGACATTTTTTGGTATGGATCAGTGAGCTGTCATGTCTCCATTTTGTATTTTGAGACTGATGTGCTGGAAATAAAAGCAAAAATCTCTTCACTAGTCTGGTTACCATGTTATCCATATTTGGATATTTTGCCGCGGCCTAGTGGGATCCTTCTTAAGACGTGGGTTCCTGACACAATTGGACTTATATTTTCCCGTCCCCCGCACTGAAGTACCAAAAGACTACTCATTACTTTATCTTCTAGTATGACCTACCATTATACCGTCACAATTCAGACAGAAAAAGTCTTATACAACTTGCACTAAGTCTAATGTAATACATTTTTTCAGTTGGTCCAGTTAGAGAATTGCATTACTCCAGTACAAAGGGCATAGTTTTCAAGGTTTTGGCCAAATATAACTAATATACTAGCATAAAATATGTTGGTTTGCTAGAACTGATGCCTAAGATTGGCCTTCCTGTAGCAGAGAGGAAGCTCCAAACATCTGCATTTTTAAACACTTGCAGTGTAAGCTCTGTCAGATTGGAATATGAGCAGCGGAAGCTTGTGAGTGAAACAGGCATGCAAATAAAATTTCCAGGTATAAATAGAGTGTTATGTATAGTAGCATATAGTTATACCACTTTATGCTTCTTAACTTCAGTAAATTAGAAAAACTAAGGCTACAATGACACATTACAAAGAATTGGCATTATATGCACTAGGCTACATAACAATGCTTATCAAATGAAAAACAGGTTCCTGCTAACACATGGTCACAGAGGAGAGCCTGCAGCACAAGAAATGCCTTATGATGGGAGCTCATTAAGCATGGGTGCAAATTCCAACAGACCTGCGCAGTATAATGCCTTTTGCTGTGATATTCCACCTGCCAAGTGTACCTGATCAATGCTTTACAAACCAGGCCAGCTGGCCAGCCACATGAATTTGGGAAGACAAATCATGAATGAGATCTCTACAAGTTCACGATACACCACCAAGCAAACAAGGAAAGCGAGAAAGGTGCCAGATGAACAAGACTTGGATGATATTACTGTTGCAAACCCTGAAAGAGTCTGCCCTAGAAATAGTGTAACAGATCTCTAAAGGAGAGTTATAGCATATTAAACCTACCAACATGTAGAACCTGACATATTTTGATTGTTCAGGTTAAAATCTAAGAAGAGAAAGAAAAGTACAGTTTACACTCAATTTATACTTTTGTTAGCTAAACATTGAGAAGGAAACAGTAATAGACATAATGCTTATTTGACATCTATGGTCTACACCCTGCAGCTGTTTTTGGAGAGAATTAACACTTCCAACAAATCTGTGGTGAATTAGACCAAACAAAACAGTACTTCAAAGAAAAGTGTGAACTTTTCTCAGACGTCCTGATGCATATTAACTTTAGAGGCTTATTATAACCATATAAATGCCCCTGTTTATATTAGTCGTTTCAGCTTTTCAGCAAGATATTCAGCCAATGCAGAGATACAGTGTTTCTGTAGAGGTCCAGTTGTGTACAAATACTCTGTTCAAACAAGGTAGCAATCTGTTAAAACTTTAGTTGATTGTAATGTGCAGTTTTAAGTGAAGCAGTAGTCATGCTTGTCCAGCGATCAGTTTGTTGTTCTATTTAATTAAATCCATATAGTTAAGAAATTTTATGCATACATTTGTACCAGCCAAAGGTGTTATTTTTAAATTGAAAATAATTTAAATTATGTACTGACATATTTTTTCATGAATCACACAAATAATGTAAGAAATTTATAATTAAGTAATGAAAAAAAATCTCTATGCTTAGTTGGTCAAACTTAAGCAATATATCTAACTACTCACTCTTTCTTTTTTCTTCCATAATTCCAGTTTCTGTGCACTGCAGTTGACAAATCTACTTGCACTTTAAGTATTGGCAGATAATTGATATTTAAATTTAATAAGACTTTGCATATTACATAAAATTCTTTTGGAATAACCACTTCTGATCAACTGTTTGTGAAGACCTAAGCAAGTGGCAGATCTAAACTAAACTGATTTCTAACAAGAGTAATCTGAAAGAGGCCCACAGACTAAACTGATAAAAAAATTCAGACTAGCTTTTTCCCCCTAGACCAGAATGCACTGAATCAATTTATTTTTCTTTCAACTAATTCTATAAAATAACTAGAGTTTTTGTCACTGTTGTTTTTCTCTAAATCTTATCCCTCTAGTCTTTAGCACTTTGCAGCTGGCTGGTTGGTTAGGCCCAAGTGAGGACAGCATTCTGCATATCGTAAAAATAAAAGGAGTGTGAGAGGCAAAGAAGGCAAGAAAGAAGGCAAGAAAGACGCAAGTCACAGGATAATGACTGTGTTACTTACATAAATTGCTTCTTAGTAGAAGAGAGAATGCAAAATTAAATGGAGTAACAGTAGGGATACAAAATGAATGAAAATGAAAAGAAGCAAACTAGACTATACCTGCTGCATTTAACAGATACTCAAGAGAAAGAAAACCTTTGCTACGAAATTATATCTCAAGTCGTGGTCTTTAAGATCTTCAGGACATGTTTTAGAGCTACCTGAAGGGTAGAAGCAGAAGAATCAAAGTACTAAGTGTGGTGAAGGAGTTGTTTAGAAAGAAGAGAACAAAAAGCAAAGAAACTAGAACATAATTTAGTGCATAGTTAAATCTTAAGGCTATTTCTTGCATCTATCTTGCCTCACTAAAACTGCTAGGTGCAGTATTGAAGGCTTCAGTACTTTAAAAAGAAAAAGCTTCTTTACCCAGAATTTCTAAATGTTAAGAATAGAACAGTGGTAAGTCCTTTCTTAAACAAAAGTTGCTGTGATAAACATGAACCCCTACCAGTGTTAGAAAGATAAATAATCTGAAAACATAGACATTGAAAGTGATTCTGTTCATGCATAACAGTGCAGCTGTGTTGTACAGTGCATTGATTATCTCTTGTCTATAAGCAAAAATCCAACTCACAAACTGCTGGGGTGGGGTAAATCAGTGACTCCTTAGGCACAATAAATATTCTCACCCACACCCTGGTGAGGTGTCAGAAACTTGCAATACAGCTTCACAAAAAACCAAGTTAATTCTTTTTTTTATATTTAATTATAATTTATTCCACAGGTGGTAGCGTTCTGTAGTGAGAAAAAGCTTTGTCCATCTGTCCCTAAAATGTTGTGCATTATGTGTATTTCTTTCTTGATGCAGACTGAAAGGTGTGCGTACCAGAAGTCAGTTTTACTTACAGTATAAAATGCTGCTAAGATAGCAATGTCATCTATACTTTGCTATGGCATCTGGGAAAGAAGGAATTGGTTAAAGATGCAAAATGAAGAAAGAAAAGTGAAAGAAAAGTCCTTCTCACATGGAAGTGGAGAAAGATCTCCAGACAATGTTTTGGCAATTTTCAAGCACTCTAAGTAACAACTGCTGCTACTATTACACTGCACAGGGATCATTGCATGTGCAGCTGCGTGGTGACCTAGTTCAGACAGTTAACTGGATATTTTTTGGCTCTCATAGCAGATGAGGTTGGTATCACAGCAGTTCTGACTCCAGTTATTTAAATCATTGTAAAAATATACCTTCAAAAGCGATTTCCAAGGCTCAGAACTGAGAAACTCTATAAACATAGAGTTTCTAGGGTAAAGAAAACTGAAAAAGCCAAGAAGATTATTAAATAAAATACAACAAACATGTAGGTGTGCTAGTTTTGGCTGGGATAAAATTAGTTTTATTTACAATAGCTGGAATGGGGCTATGTTTTGGATTTGTGCTAGAAATAGTGTTGATAAAAGAAGTATGTTTTAATTACTGCTGAGCAGGGGTTATGCAGAGTCAGTGCTTTTCATGCTCCTCATCCCATCCCACCAGTGAGGAGGCTAGAGGTACACAAGGAGTGGAAGCCAGGATAGTGGAGCCCAAATGACCACAGGGTCAGACCATATGGTGTCATGCTCAGTATATAAAACTGAGGGGAAAAGAAGGATGGTGGGATAGGTGACAGGGCGCTGCTCCCCTAGGGATGGCTGAACAACCACCTGCCCATGGGAAGGGGTTAGGTTTTTTTTTTTAATTTACCTTAATTTAAAAGTTATTTTTATTTTGACACTCTTCAATTTAAACTTGAGTTCATTCCTCTTTGCAGCACTCTATCACAAAATATTCTCTGTTAAGATGACTTAGGCAAACTTCAGTGCTTCAGTAAGGAACATAGTATAATTATCCCCTTGTTGTAAACTTTCAGGCTGTTTTCTTGTCCAAGCAATTCCTAAATGCATCTTTTTTAACTCCAGAGGGAAAATTTTTTTCTCTGCCATCCATCACTAAGATTTTGTCATAATCTCCTATACGGTGCTTGAGAACTGAGACAATGTATGTGCCTCATCTGGCCTCTGCAGCTCCTCAGACAGGGAACTAAGTGTGACAGCCAACACCACATCATGCTTGGCGCACTGAAGGTTCCTTGGTAGGCTCCAAGAAACCTAACCAACTCAGCTGCAGGGTGGTGTGTGCAACAGCTGTCCCACACATCAGTGAGCACCAAGGCAGTCAGCATTGCTCACCCTGGAAGAGTAACCATGAGTTAAGGCCTCCAGCTGAGTGACTGTGGCTCACATGTGGGTTCCAGCCACAACTCTTCAAGCCTGAATTAATTTGACAGCTGCTGTGACTATCTTCCTCTCATATACCCACAGGGTGAGTACCTTCCTTCAAGATCTCCTTCACTGATGACGGAACTGTTTTCCTGCTGATCTGACCTCTTTCACCCTTGCAGGGTGTTCAAAGGTCTGGTGCTAGATGTCAGTCAGTAATGCCCCCACAATCCTCTTGCAGACTGACAGAGCCTTACAGCGCAGTTGTTCTTTCATGGGGAAGAAGGCAGGTAAGCTGCTTCCACTTTCCAGCACCGTGCTATGTTGTTTACAGCACTCTCTCACACAGCTGCTTCTTTCCTTTGCCACTCACTCTGGGAACATTTGGACACACAAAATACTTTTTTGCTTGTTTGTTGTTTTTTTCGGGGTTGAGTTGTTCGGTTTTTTCCAATAACGAACATGCGTCTCGTTAAACCATACTGATCACTGGCAAGGAGCGGATAGTTGGATTCGAGGAGTAAGGCCAGCTCCTTGCCTGGGAACAGTCCAAACCTCTTTAAGCATGCTTCATCACCGCTTGTGACCACGTGAAGTGAGAAACGCAGTTACATTTGTCGTCGGGCCGTGATTTTACACCGAAAACCGCAAACAAAACCCCTGCGCCGCGCAGCGCAGTATCAGGCGACCCGCTCCGGGCTGCGGCCGCGGCGCTCAGCTCATGGCGCTCCTCGGGCAGCGTCCGGTGCCCGCACACCGGGATGGGAGTATTCCCGGCGCTAGGCAGAAGCGAGGTAAGGGCAGATGGCGGGCGGGAGCTGCAGCGAGCCCACCTACTCCCAGAGCGACCGCACGGCTTCCCTGGTGCAGTGCGAGGCCGGGCTGCGGGGCTGCTGCTCATCGTCCCCGCCCGAAGCTCCTCCTCCCGCTGCCGGTCGCTCCCAGGGCGCAGGGCTGACATCACGCCCGGGGTTTCCATCCGACCGCGGGAGGGGGAGGCTGAACGGAGGGACGGCGTGATGGCGGCGGTCGCCAGGACTTAGGAGTCGGCGGCGGAGCAGAGCTGCGCCCACCCCGGTTCTCCCTGCGCCCCTCCCAGCGTGGTCCTGACCCCATTGTTTGAGCGATAGAGCGAGCGAGCCCGCGGCGCGGGCAGCGCGGAGCCCGCAATAGCAGCGGCGGCCGCCCAGGCCCGGCCGCGGCCGCGGGAGCCGCCCGCGACCCGGGACTGCGGTACGAGCGGCAGTACGCCCCGCGGGGTGCATCGAGGCCTCGGGCCTTGGGGGTCCCGGTGTGGGTTGGGCCGGTGGGGCCCCACGCACTGCAGGTAGGCAAAGGCCGCCATGGCTCCCTTCGCCGGCCGGGAGATAAAAGCCAGAGGGGGGCGGGCGGTGTGGAGGAAATGCGGGCCCGCTGCCGGTCTCGAGGGGCGTCGATGCCTGGCGCCAGGCTGGCTCGTCGGGTCCTCTGCCTGTTCTCTGTGGAGAAGAGGGAGGGATTCTCCGGGACCGAGGTGGGCAGTGTGGCCGAGGTGCTCCCGCGCGCTCCTGCGGGGGGAGCCACTGCGGAGCCACCCGGGCGGCCCGAGAGCGGCTCCGCTCCGGGCTGTGGGGGGCGCCGGGGGAAGTGATCGTGGAGGGCGGCGGCGATGGCCTTGGAAGCGCTGCCAGAGAGCGGCGCCCGTGCAGGCCGCGCCGATTGCGGTGCGAGCGGGCGGCGCTGCCCGCGCTCCCTGTGGGCGGGCAGCGAGAGAGCGGCGCGGGCGGTGGAGGATGAGGGTCGAGATCGGATCGGCCCGGAGCAGAGAGTAGGCTGCGGGGAGAAAGTTTTGCCGCCGCCCGCGATGTTTCCTGGGTGCCCAAGGCGCGGCGGTTCGTGCCGTCGCGGGATCTCCCGGCGCCCCCCGACTTCCCCGCGGGGTCCCCAGTTGTTCTTCGCGGCCCCGCTGTGGCTGCGGGTTTCCTTCCGATCTCGCTGCCGTTCCTCATCGCCATTGTTCGCGGTCCGGAGCGGCCCGGTGGTGTCAGCGGAGGGCAGTGTCCGCCCCAGGGCGAGAGTTCCCTCACCACCGCCTCGATGGGCTCGGGTTTGGGCTGTAGCTTGTTCTTGGGGAGCACCCCGGGGCAGGCAAGACCCTAATCGCCTTCACACCACTAAGTCCATGAGGGCGCGAGTTGATCTGATTATCACTGAGCTTGTACTTGCGGCCTATTTACCGTGAGCCTAAACTTTCTCTGGCTGCATCGAATACTGACTGCGTAGTAATCAGGCCTAGGAGACTAATGTATACGGAACAATGGTCATTCCATCTCTGGGAACTTGCTAATTTGATTTTGTGGAAGATCATGTACAGTCTTTTATCTTCCTGCTCCTGCCCACAGCTGTAAGTGGGTCGCATTACGTGTGTTCCTGGAAATACTTGCACTATGTTTTGTGTATGAAATACATTTTACTAAGAAGATCTTAGCAGAACATTAATATTTACCTACCTCATTCAGTAGGCATTTTTTCTTTAATATTTAGGTCTGTTTTGTCCTGCATTCAATACTATGCCCAAAGTTAAGACACGATGTATAGTGCAGATAGGCAGTAAATTGTTCTCAGCCCACAGTACTAATGAAAATGTAATTTCTGTAATTTTTCTTATTCTGGAGCTAGTAGTTCAGCAGAAATTTCCATCTTTATAGCACCATCCATGAAAAGTTGCATAAAGAAGCATAATGGCAGAAAGAAGTGCACTAGACAAACAAAAAGCAAAACTATTTTTCCCCTGCATTTTGTGTATTTTATTTACATGTTCCAGTTTTTAAAAAATAATTAGTGTGAAGACCTGTTGTTATCTGGCATTATTTTTCTTGTTTTCACAGATAGCAGGAATTTTTTTTTTCCTCAGAAAAGGAAATAGTGATAAAATGATCAACCATGAACAGGTAACACAAGCACAAAAAAAAAAGCTTTTTTTGAGTTACAGACATGATGTCAAACATGCCCCTTTCACTGTTAGTGGGGAAAAAAAAAATTTTGGTATATCTTTAATTGCAAACATACTTTAAAATTGTGTTAATGTTTTCCTTTCCTGTTTTAGGTGTTTTGGGAGAAATCTTGAATACCTGCTGACAACACTAAGGCAAACCCGTACCGTGTCTGGAAAACATACAGAGTAGCAAGAAGTGGATTCCTGATATCCACCTTGTACCTTGAGTGGACTTCTATTTATTTTTTTGAACTTTTTAATATTTACAATGAATGGGCACAGTGATGAAGAAAGTGTAGGAAACAGTAGTGGAGAGTCAAGGTAAGCACTTGTTTATTTCAGTTATCCTTGGCTATGTATTTTCTTACATTTTATTTATTAAAACTAATTTATATATGAACTGAATGCTGAAATGTGGTTAGAAGGCAGATCATCGTTAGGAAGACTGGCTTTGCTTTCCTACAGGTGCTTAATCTGCTTATTACATTCACATCATTTCAGCTAAGAATGGGAGTGATCATGTATACGTCTTACATAATAAAGCTGAAGTAGCATTAAAGCCATGTCAGCATCCAGCAGCTTAGTATCTCTCTTGAGGAGAAAAAGTGCCTGAAAAAACAAATTCAAAACCATTGGATTAAAGTGTTAAAACTATCCTCTATAAAGTGCAAGGCACACATGCATAATATATGTTGTATAAAACCCTAATTAGGGTGTCATTAAAGAAGCAGTGGTTCACGTCAGTTTTTGATATGAAATACTTTATGATTCTGTCATTCTTCAGAGCTGTCAGACTTGTGTAGCTGAAAGTGTTAACTTTGTTTTTGGAAGTGAAAGAACTGTTGTCCAGCTGTGTTCTTAACTAAAACGATAACTAAAATCAGTTCTCTAACGTCAGATTACAGTCTTCTATGAAGTGCAGAATATTAAGACGTTTGGAGAAGGATTAGAATGTCCTTGTGTTTATGCAGGGTGACAGCCAGTTTGTAGGGTGTGGAATTAAGTTCACTTACTAGAACAGTTCTAAGTTCAAAAAGCCCCTCCTGTGCTACAAAGTTCAGATTTCTAAAACTGGAAGTATGATAAACCTAGATGTTTAAAAATCAATTTACCAATAAAAGGTGAGCATTAGACTTCTCCTCTAAGAGGTGGTTTGTGACTGTGCTGTTTTTCTGCCCCTCTTCCTGTCAGATTACAGCCTGTTCAACTGGTTAGCTAATTCTTTCAGTCAGAGTGCCATAAAGAAAACTACGTTCTGCAGACTATGAAACTTCCAGCTGGGTAGAGAGAGATCTGAATTATTGCCTCAAGAGAAGAAATGCAAGAACAACATATAACTGCCAGCTAATCAAACAGCCTGTGCTGGCCATCAAACTTCTACAGTGTATGATGGACTGGAAAGACAGGGAAGAGAGAATTGTTTAGGAGACCCTGGGTACAAATCAGAAGGAAATTTATGAACAGTTAAACTAAAGAGACTTTTATTATTGTGTATTTTTACGTCAAGATTCTGGTTATATGCAGAAGTTTTCAAATTTGTGAATAATTTGTAAGCTCTTAACACATAGTAATTTTTGAAGATTTCTGCTTCTTATAAAGTTGATAATGTTACAGTTAAAAAACAAGTATGAAGTCTCTTATGGGAAATAATATTGCTTGTTGCTTAAAAAAAAAGGCAAAACAAAACCTTCCAAGGAACATGAACCTACCTAGGACAAGTTAGCATGGATTTTCTTACTGCTTGAAAGAAACCACCTTGCTAAAGGTCTATGGAGAAGCTATTTTGTATTGAACTGTGATTGCTCATAACTATCTGTATATCAAAGTTACTTAAAAGCCATAGCAGTTCATAAGACTAAAGAAATTAAATGTCATAAAGTTCCCATGAATTTAATGAAAAATAAGTATCAGGAGGATGCACAGTGCTCAAAACTTCATTTTTGCCTGGATAGTGAAACTTTATTCTTCTTCTTAAATGTCCTGCTGAGCACATCTTAAAACTTTAAAATTTTAAAATCCAAACAACTCTTTTTCCTAGACTTGTGTCACTTGATAACCTTGTAGTCTAATTCACAGGCAGGCCTTGGAAAGTTTATTTTCATGTTCATTATCAGAAAGCTGTTTGTATAAGTGAAGCAAGAAAACTTGGCATTTAAAATGATGGAACTCTCTTCTGTCTAACCTAGTTACGTTATTAAAATAATGCAAAATATTTTTATATGACTTAGCCTTGGTTTATAGCTGAGCATTTTTTACTTTAATGCGTAGATTTTGAGTACTCGAGATGATTTTCACCCTGAGGTACCTTAGCAAGCTGCAGCTGTAGACAGATACTTTACTGTAACTTGGGATTTGTTGCTGTAATTATCCTTCTGATCTGGATGTGTGATTTTAGAGAATGGAGGTAAAAATTGGCAACAGAATATGTTTCCTAAGCTTATAGTGATCCCATTCTGTTCAGAATGCTAGGGGTGGAAATTAAATAAGTGAAGAAAGCAATTGAGAACTGCTGCTGGGAGTGAATTGCAAAGAAGATCAAATTCAAGAATTAGCAGGAAAAAAGAAGAGGTGAAGATGAGTACAGTGATCATCTAAGCCGCAGCATTGGTGTTAAGTAGGAGAAGTCTTTGAAAATTTGTGTCAGTTTGCACATTTGATACTTCAAAAGTGCAGTAAAGCAGTTCACTTGCCTTTGGTATATGGTGTCAAGTTCCATTCCTGTGTTGTTTTATTTTAATTACTTTCATTTATTTTCATTCATTTCAAATTTTCATTCATTTTATGGAAACACCATGACTTGAAAAAGTTGTTGAAAGCTTGTAGTATTCTCAGCAGTAGGAGGGCTTAAGAAGGAACTGATCATAGACCTTTGACTTGGTGCACTGTGGTACGGGATTGTAGCTTGCCTTTATTCACCGTGTCTAGCTATGAAGGTGATTGTTTTTTCTTAAGTGAGAATAATGAACAGTTTGCCACACTGCTTCATACCTTTCCAGCGTTGCATCTATTCATCTGTCTGCTAGATCACTAGAAAACTTTCCCTGGTTGCAGGTATTCATCCTGAAGTTCTCTTTTGCTACAGGTGGAAAAGTGCATGGCCACACCATTTGGACTTTCTTTGGCTATTTCAGCCTCTGAAGCTCTAAATCACTACTAGAACTGAGCATGATGGAAATAGTTGTAAACATTGTTAATTAGTCTTGTTTCTTTGTGTTCCAGTTTCTGTCCAGTAATCACAATGGAGTCTAGTTTCCAGTTTCTTGTTTACTAGAAATAACTATTCTATAATGTTTTTATGTAGCTCAAGGTAAAATATCACGGATACTATTCATCTGGATAGCAAGTGGGTGTAGACGCAGACTTATTAGTAATATGCTGAGAAGCTTACTCAAGCAGAGTATCTTCGTATAGTGTTCTTGACGTCATTCAGTACAATTCATCATATAAACTTCAATATGAATACATACATTCAAATTACATCGCAATAAGAAAGCTTAATCAGCAAGGAAGGGCAGTTGTACCTGAACTGCAAGACAAGTGCCAGGTAGAACAAGGACTGCAGCAATGAAATGTTGGCACTATTTGAATAACAATCTGATTTCCTATCTCTTGGCTGTTATGTGTTTCTGCAGAACAAGGTATAGAGGACTTGAGCATATCTTTCTTTCCTAGGTAAAAAGGCATGTGCTCAGTGTTGCTTGAGTGGAAGGTAGCTGGCCATTTTTGCAGTAAGCAGGAAGCAGCTGTTTACACGAAAGACTTCTACAAGTTTTTACACTTGAAAGTTGATGTTAAAATAAGAGAGGAATTTCAGTGGGTTTAATTTGTTTTGTGAACTGCACAATCTGTGAATCACATAATTAAGTAAACAGTAAAGACGTGGTCAGCAGGCTTCAATTTACTATATAAATGCATACCTTCCATGAAAGTAAAGAAGATTTGTTTAAAGCCATGACTTTAGGTTCTCGCTTTCCTGAAATCTAAGTGGGAGTTAAAATAGAAATTGACCAAGCGTATTTGCAGAATTACTTGTATGCACTGACATCTTTTTAGTAGGAGTTTAATAGATGGTATTAGTAAAAGTGTATACAGCAAGAGAGAGCCTGTAAATAAAACTGTATATATTTAGTTACATATTTACTGCACAGGAATTCTCAGATCAATGAAAGTACCTGAATGGTAAAGAAAACTGTTGGTAGCATGAACTCTAAAGAGCTAGTGGATAAAGCTAACTCTTTGCAGTATTTTTCTCCTTAATTAACAAATGGTTATTTTATCAGGAACAATCTGTTAAAAAATTAAGCATACTAAAGTATGATAAGGTGTCCAAATCCAAGTTAAAAGCATCTTTCCCCTTCTTTTTGGAAGAGTTCAGAGAGAACATGTATCCAAGCCCAAGTATTTTTTTCCTAGAAACCTTTCTAACGAAAAGAAAAAATTAAAAATTCATAGTCTGGCTCTTGATCTGCATGTGATCTTAACTTTGGTTTTGTAACTCTTGCTGAATTTATCCCTGTGTTTTGTGTAACCCAACTGGATGTCACATACCTGTACCACATATTTTAAATTAAATTCCTTTACTCTAGAAGTTTCAGGATTTTAGCTGATGCAAGCTTTTCATGTTCCTCCAAACGAAGTGTTATGATACCAGCAGTGTATACATCAGACCTGTCCAGATGTGGTCCCTCAGCTGTCTTCAACTTTTCTTTGTTTGGTTGGGGTTTTTTTGGTCTGTTTGTTTGTTTGGGTTTTCAAAGGTTGTTTTGTTTGTTTGTTAAATTCCATGTAATACTTTTTGCTGGTAGATTCTAAGGAGCTTCCAGTAAAGACATCATTTTGTTGCTGCTGGATCCAGCTATGTGTTGAAGGTTTCTCAGATTACACAACAAAGTAGTAGACCCCTGGTAATCACTGATACCTCCTGCCTGTGAAGGGTTCCTGGAACAACTTTGTGCTCTTAAGATGCGTGACTTGTATCTTTCAAATAAAGATTGTAGTTCATACGTTCGTGAAAGTTGGTAGGTGTCAGTTTAATTTTGATAACGTTGCTTTGCTTACAGTAGTAGCAGCAAATAATTAGTCTGCAGGACAGGAAACACAATATTGGTGAATGTTAGCCCATACCAGGAAAATTCAATGCAGTTCATACTCTGTAATAGCTGAGAACAGGAAATAACATTTGGCAGATTGAACATTATATTCTTGTGCCCTCTGTTCTTTACTGGCAGTGATGAATAAGACAAATCTGCCTTATGCATTCTAATTAAGTTAAATAGTTAAGATTTCTGGAAGAAATAAAACTATTTACATAACATTTGCATATAGAAACTTACTTGTAATTTTATGAGTTTGGCATTTAGTATCTATTACTTCTGCATATTTTGAATGGGTTCTTCAAATTCCTATGCTTTTCTTCCTTCAGCTTTTTTTAAAAAAACCCAGCAACCAAGCTCAAAGGAGACAGTCCACTGTCATCTCAGATAAGTTTCAAAGACTTTGCAGATAGTAATCTCTACTTCTTAGTGTGTTGAGCTTTAGTTTGCTTAAATTGTTACACTCTGATTTACTAGCCTTGAAACAGAAGGTGGCTAAGGTAACATTGTCTAATGAATGCACTTGAAATCAGTGATGTTAAATTAGCTGTTATTGGATCAGTTACTGTCCTAGACAGGAGTCTAAATTTTCTGTCAGTCCTTCCAGAATGTGGCTTGTTTAGCTTTCCATTTTAGGATTTGTATTCCTAGTGCCTAGTTTCTCATCGTATGATCCTCTCAGGGGCAACTTGTTCTAAAGAATCAACTAGTGAAGCTGAACTTAAGACTGTGGCAGCTAAACTAATGGCTGTGTGGCAGGATACTTGTTTTGAGCATTTCAGCAGATGAAGAAAATGTCAGCTAAGCTACTAAAAATCTGTCTGAAACTTCTGTATGTGTTTTCCTATAACTTTCAGAAACTGAAACAATTACATTTCAAAAACTGGTAAATGGGCTCTAAATTTGCAGTGATGCTGCTAGACACTGCAGTGTAGTTTGAGTTCTCTATGCTGTTGCTTGTTTTATCAGTCACATCTGCAGTTCCATGTGCAGGAATGGAGAGGTGTTACATAGAAAGGAGAGGTGTTACACCATGTAGTAGATGTGCTAAAATTGAATAATACCAAAGATGCCTTTTTCATTTGAAATTGGTATAGTGTTTTTTCCTAGATTCTATGTTGATTTCCACTGGTTTATGCCTTGGTTTCAGGACAGCAGTCTCAAGAAATACTGCTTGATTGTTCCTGCTTGTTTCTTCCACATTTTCATAGATGCTTAAGGATGTTTATGAGAACAGAAGTAGCTTTGATAAGCTCTGTCTTCTCTTTGACACCATAGGGGACATTGGAGAGGGCAAAAATATCAGTGTCAAAAAAAGTTGTTTTTATATATCCTCACCAATAGATGAATGTATTGGTGCGGACTGAATGTGTTTTCAAAGTGTGGCAGGGCATACTGTTCCCAGTATGAATTGTGTAAATATTTCTGTAACTCAGAGCAAAGGTAGGAGCAGTTAAAGAGAAGCTTTACAGTTCTGTTTGTCATTTGTGTTCCCCTTTTACTACGAGGAGATGACAGATGTAAATGCTCACTTTGAATCCATGTGTGTAAATGTATATCCCTCTTCTTAAGTAATTCCATTTCTACTCTTAAGTTTAGCATCTAGCATACTAGGATTTAATCTGAATTACTGCTCATGTGGAAGAGTGTCATAGTTAATTTTGCAAAATGGACTACAGACTGATGTTTGTTTTTAATAACCAAGGCTTGGTCCTTCTCTGGGTGAAGGAGGACATCTGTCCTTTACCTTTTTTGTTTAATGCCTTGGTGCAGTGGTCTCCAAAATTGTTGTTTGTGCACTCCTGGCAATATTTCAGCATGCATCTCAATGTATATATATTTTATTTATGAAGTATATAAATGTCGTAATACTTGTACTAAAATCTACCTTTATAAAACATATACAAGAATTAGAAAATTTAAAATTATGAGATAAAGATTTAATATTTGAAAATATTAGATTTTTATTGGTAAAATAACTATTTTAGCACTTAATAAAAATATTAAGAATATTCTTGTTTAGTAATATCTTGGTTTAGCATTTTGTGACACAGTGTCTTGAAGGTATGGTTCCTCATTAAGTTTATTTTGTTACATTATTTTAGTGATTAGTACATCTAAGATACCCAGCAGAGATACATGGCTTCATATGGAAGAAGTGCATTGTCTACTGCACTTACTAAGTTGTAGTACTATTTTTTTCAATCCCATCAGCTAATTATGTGAAGGTTTTTATTATATTTTGTCTAGTAAATTTCCAAGTACCCTGTACAGTCATTTCATGTGTGTTAATCTGAAGGGGTTGCAGTTTTCATGTTTTTAACAAATGGGTTCAAAACCCACTGAAACTTCTTGGAAGATTTTCATAAAGGCTGGAAATTTTTATCCCCCAGCTTTTAATGTGTATAAATACAATAGCTTTTTTAGGGAACATGCATTGGTTTTAGTAATATGATCATATAATGATGGAAACCTTTCCAAACATCTGTTTTCAAAATGCTATCTCTATGGCATGAGTTTCTTTTGAAAAGCACCTGCTTTTTAACTGTTAAAATGTCACCTTCACTTGGAAGGGATATATAAAGTCTGTTTATTATTTTCAAAAATATCTGCTAGGTAGCATACTACTGGTAACAAATTATTTCCACAGAAATGGTCAGTATATTTGAAGCACTCTTCTTTTTAAAACAAACAAATATTCCTTGTCGACAGTGCTTCTTAGTAGTTAAACCTCTTATGGCATAAATAGTTTCTTAAGTTAATTTCCTATCTTGTTACAAAATATGGTAAATATTTTACTATTTAATAGACTTATTTTCTTAAAATTAAGAACATCAGTGACTTCCTACATTCTTCTGGCTCCAGATTCTTTGCTGCAGTAGCTTGCCAGTTGTTGATGGAGTGGATGAATTTATTTTGTACTGCAATCTCTTACCACCCTTACTAGACTCTTGTTTTTTATTCCAGTCAAAGCAACCACACATTCCCAGATATATTTGCATAGTTTTTTCATAAAACTTTTTTACTTTTTTTAATTAAAGAAGTAGTTTACTGTTGATAAAGTAACTTCTCTAATGCTTTTCCTTTAGTGGCTTAGGAAAAATAATTTTTAATGTACCTCATTATTGAAATTATTGAAATTCCTGAATTTGAGACATGTTAGAAACATCTGTACTTTCATCCAATTGTAGAGCAAACCTTCTGAAATGGATGATTTGTTCTAGTACTTGTTTTTTCAAATCTTCAGCAATGTTTTCTATGTGTCTTTGAACAGCATTTGCTGTCAAAGAAATGAGCCTCAGTTTGTCACTGTAGTTTTCCATGCATTATTTTACCTATTTTTAAGTCACAAAAAATCAATTCTCAGATGGCATGATGGTTTTTTCCCCCTTGCTCTTAGGTAAGAAAACCTTAGAGTAGGCTGCTACTTTAATTTATCATTAAAAAAGGGACATTTTTTAAAGTACAAGATTTGCTATTATTGCATTACTTGAAACATTGCTGGAAAAAATGAAGGTTTGTCTTTGTGTTTTGGATGGTTAGTTTTCAGGTGTCTTGTTAATTGTGATGGTTTCATGCTACCATTGGCTAATATCTCAAGATATGATACACATTTAGGGTACGAGTAATTGTTAACAATGGTAAGCAGTATTTTGAATAGTCTTGATAACTGAAATTTTCTTTAATCCAAATTCTTGTCAGATGTCATTAATTGTCATTGTTTGTTACCTTGAGAGTGTGGCTTATGAAGAGCTTGTACTGTAATAGAAGTGTAGTGCTGCCATTTTCTTTTCACATGCACTCACAGTACTTTGAGTCCATTGTTTCCTTACAGGACTCTTTTTAAACTACTCCATTCTGTAAGGGTTAATTTGGTTAAAACTAAGTAATACTATCCAGGAGTCCACCTCATCAGGCAGAGATAAGCTGCGCACAGGTCTCTCTCACTTGCACAGAGAAGGAATGGAGTGATTGCGCCACTGTCACCCCTGGGTTGTGGAGCAGATACTTACTCCAGGGCCCCTCAACTGCCTTATGTGACACCGGGCCATCAGACAGACATACAGGCTGAGTGAGCTTACAGGTGTCAAACTGTTGGCGATGGAGAGAGACTGGGAAGACTGATTCGTTGATCAATATCCAATTTTATTGTTGGATACAAACGCTTATATGCTATTTCAGAGAGACTAGTAATGTGTGCTACAATGATTAAGTTAAAATCACATACACAAACTTAAGCATATAACATCTCTTGCTTGCAGAGTTTAATGGGATTTTTTTTCTGATAAATGTGTCGGATTTAGTCTTCTTGCAATCTAGGTCTAATTTTCAAAGTTCCATTCGCTTTTGCCGAGTCATCTTGTAATCAAATCTCTTATGTTAACCAGGTCCAAAGTCCATTATCTGTCTTGTGTCCCCCAACATTCCAACATCAAATCATTTATTAAATAGTTGAATATTTGTAGAGTTTAGTTTGTGGTTTGGGGGTCTCCTTGCCTCCCCTTCCTTCCTTTTTGTCCCTTGCTGTCCTTCCCATCCTTTCCTTCTTGCATTTCATAGGTTGTTACTTTGGTTTGGGTGGGCTTTTTTGCTTTGTTTGTTTGTTTTAAATAAAAATTAAATCTTAATATCAGTTCCAATGTATTCTTTACGTACCCCCACTGATTGTCTTGTCTGCTTATGTGCACTCCTCTTTGATAACCATTGTCTTCATGTGCCAGTTTTCACTCATCAGTGAAGTGTGGTGAGGCTGGGAGAAGGGGAAGCTGTTTCTCATTCATAAAACACCTTAGGGCAAATACTGCAGCTCCAAGGCTGGCTCCTTGGAGCATGATAAAGCCTTTAGGTAAATCCTGGCATTCCTCACATCAGTTTGAAGTATGGATTGTCTTTATCACTAGGAAGGCTGTCTTTAAGAGATAGTTTCTCAGCTAAGTCCTGAGGCAGGGTCAGTCTGGCTCATGTGAAGCAACGACTCATTGTTTTGTTCTATGTGTGAAACAAAAGTAGAAGTACAGATAATGTCCCAGTGATGTTACATCTGCAGAGGCAAAGTGCTAGAAATCATTGGTCTCTCTGTGTTAAATTGATAGGATACAGTAACTGCTAGTATCTATGCCTAATAGAAGTTGAAATGGAAAACTGCTGCTGCATTGGGTTTTCAGTAAGACTTAATTTTTACTGCCTCATTTTTTCATTATGGACACTGTTTAAGAGATATGGCTAGAAAATGCCATGGATATATTTAACTTTTTCATTTGTTGTAAGGGGAAACGTATTTCTTTATTCTCCTCTTTACATAACTCTTTTCCCTTTGTCCCAAATAAGTCTGTGCACATTTTGGTGGATTTGTTCATTGTTAGAAAAAGTTACATAGGTCTGTGCTTTTACTTCATTGCTGCTGCTTTTTTACAGGTGTTTTGTAAAAAACAAGGTGCTTCGTTATATCGAAAGTGGATTGTTAGTTGAATCTGATATCAGTCTAAAACTGCTTTGCGTGAGATATGTGAAGAAATAAAAAAAAAAAACAGTTGATAATCAACTAGTCTTTCTGTCTGTCTTGCAGATACAGAACTTTATAGCTAATTAATAACTAATTCTTGGACTGAAAAATTATCTATTCAAACAGAAATTGAATATACCTAGTCCTGTTAGACAATAGAGGTTTTGTTGTTGTTGTGTTTCTACAAAAATGTTTTCTTTAAACTACTGTGTTACACAAAATATTATCATTAAAAGTGCTAGACAAATATTTTATTTTTTTTAAGTACCAGAAAAGCAAAAGGACAGTATGCATCCAGAAGAGTATAAAATTTTGATCTTGGCATAAACATGCTCTTTTTTGGGTCTTTGACTTATAGAAAGAAAAATTTTCTCTCTAATATTGAAAATATTTTGCACGCTGAAAACTGAGCCCTAAACCTGTAGTTCTTCCTGTAGATGTGTTTTTTGCCTTATGTGCCGCGTCTCTGTTACTGTTGCTTCAAATCCTTCATATTTCTGTGGAGGAAAGTTCTTTGAAGTATGGACTGTTGCAGCTGTTGGGGATTTGTAATGTTTTATCTCATGCCGTTGCTGCTTGTCTATACTGTCTTAAAGATCTGCAATTTGTTGTTATGCAGAGCTTATATATTATTCGACTTTCTATCTCCTTTGCAAACAAGAGCTTTAGGTTTCTGACTTATAGGGCTGTCTTTGTAAGTTTGTGCCTATAGGTTTCAGGCTGAAAGAGTGTATGACAGTACATGATAAAAGAAACATTGCTTTGGTAGCCCTCAAGAGAGCCTGTCAGTTACTTGTTCTGTGGTAAATCAATCAGGAAGAAGTCAACAGGCAAGTCAACTGTAGAAGTGAAAACCTATTTGTTATTCTTACCTAATTTTCTTAATACATGCTGTAGTTCTGTGAAGATATCTGGGACTATGTGGTGCACAGGCAGAACTTGTAATTCACACAAGTTTCACACAACTGCATTAATTTGAATGATTATAGTTGAAGTAGGCTCTTCCCAATATAGAGTAGCCTTGTGTGTTTGAACATCTGTAGTGCTTTTTGTGAGTTAATTTCAAATGTTTTATGCATGTATGTAAACTGTCATGGATTACTAAGCTTTGATAAATATTTCAGCAAGTTGTTGCTGTTACCCTGGTTGTAAAATTGTTTCAGGCTACTCAGTTTGTCTTTTCCCCTTCCCTTGTTCTTATTTGATGCTGTGGCATAAGAAAGCCTAGTAAGTTATTATTGGTGCTATAGTGTTTGAATTTCATTTGACTATTTTTTGCTGTTCTGTGTACCATATGTTAATCTCTGGTAGGGATCCTACTTTGTCCTTTATGCATGGTATCCTTAGGGAAGCTCTAAATCAGTTGTGGTGAACTTTATTATTTGGTTTTTTTTTCTTCTTGTAATTTCTTATAATTTTCTTGTAATTTCTGTCCCTATTTCTTTTACTTCCGCGTGTAGGTTTGTTTTCTGGTCTTGCATTTATTAGTAATGTGGTTGAATTAAGGTTTTTACTCTTTGTCAGATGTTACTATGTGTTGTGATGTGAGTTCTGTTAGGCTGCTTTTATCCAAATCAGGCCAATTTATTTTGAGAAACAAGGATTATGGAATAGCTCTTACATTGCTGGTCCTTCTTGTAAGCCTAATGGAAATTCATTACCAGACTCAGAGCTTCAATGAGAGCTAGCTGGCAAGATAAGGAGCCCATGTTCTTGTCTTCGAATACTCTATGATCTACATCAAAATCCACACGTTGACATGTTGCTATTGTTTAACAGAGACCTTAGATGATAGGTAGCTGATCTCTTAGTAAATAATAAAATCTGGTATTAGCTGGTTTTTTTGCATTGAACTCTACAGCAAATAGCATTACCCACTACAGTTTTATTTTCCCTATTTCAGTCCTCTTTGGTTTTAAACTTAGACTCAATTTCTGGGAAGAACATAAAACAACTTAAAATTTCCCATCAATTGTTTATCCCTGGAGATGTCCAAGAGGCATTTGGTCTGGTGCTGGGTGGTGTGGTTTAGGAGTTAGAGTGATAGTGCTGGGTTCACTGGATGTTCTTGAAAAGTCTTTTCCAATCTTGATGATTCTGTGATTCTATCTAATCAGTGTAATTCTGGCTTACTTATCTGAGTAAACTGAAATTTTTTTTGTATTTTCTTTTATCTCTCCACCATTCTCTTCTGTATCTGGTTTAGATGTTTCTTACAGTGTTAGGAAGTTGACAAAGATGTTTTATTCCAGTGTTAGTTTCCCCATGCTACCTTAGAAAGCAGGCACTTTGTCTTGGTTGCCTCTGTCTGTGTATGCAGTTAAACCTATGGTTAGCACTGTATTAGTATGTGTGAACAATTTTACTGCTATATGGAAAGCTAACTTAATTACCATCCATATGGCTTAGTGTTTTGCATAAGTTTTTGATTTGGGAATCCATGTTATTAATGTCCTCTTCAAGCAAGCCTTGTCCTGCATGAAGGTACTTGATTCCTTTCCCCTCTTTCAAGGTTCTGTAGGATTTACATACTTTTGTTAGCTTTTTATGACTAGAACTTTGTCCGGTATTTATTTGTGTCTCTCCATGCTGAGTTTTCTTCTATATATCTTCATTTACAGTTAGTAAATGCCTTCTGTAGTCTCTCTGGCATGTAGCAATATGTTTCTCCACATCTTGCCCTTCAGAGCAAGGAAGCTTCACTGTGTTTACTTTGCCCCTCTTTATTTTCCTGGTTGCTGGTTGCAGATGGCTGATGGAGGTGCATTCTGCAGGGATCTGTTAATGAATAGCTTCATTTCTTCTTTTCTGGCACAGTTTTGTTGGTTGCAGCAAAAGCAGAGGAGTGATTTTGCTTTGTTCTGCAGTTGTAAAATAGTCAGTTAAGTATATACTGGGGCAAATGATCAATCTTCCCTCTCCCTCACCTCATCTCCAGCTGATTGTCAGCCAGATGAATTGTGCTGGCAGAGAGCAGATGGGCTTTGATACGGTTTTGGCTTTAACATTTTCAGTTCCAGCTTCATGTGTACTCTGGTTTTTAAGCATTTGTGTCAGTGTGTACATAATTTGAAATAATTTTGCCATGCGCTGTTTCTTTCTCATGATATCTTTGAAATGTAGTATTAATCTAGTAAAATTTTACTAAAGTTTCAAACTCATCTACTCAGTGAAAAACAAATGCTAAAATTATAAAAGAAGTATCTTTAATGTGTGTTCTAATTATGTTAAATGTGGTGTAAGATGAATATACAGATGAAGTAATTTAGACAGCTCAAATGTATGCCAAAGAAAGTGCTTTGGCACAAGTCTTACCACCTCTGGTAAATTCAGAGTTGCCTGTGTGGGGAAAGTTTGTGCTGCTCTTTTAACAGAAGACCATGGTCTGTGTCTCTTTCTGTTTTGTTTTAAGGACTAGCACAGCTTTATTGAAAACAATATTGGATAGTCTTTTGTGAAGTAGTCTAAACCATTAGCTAGTATGGCATTTGATGGCCCTAAAGGCAGGGATTTTGAAGGGAGTGAAGCTTGTTTGTATGGCTACAAAGCATTTCTACCACTTTTAATTTCCCTGTATGACACTGCTGTAATAATTTGAATGGTTTTGCTTTATCTTTATTTTGGCTTCACATAAAGTATCTAATTACACTTTAAATTCTTGTTCCCTGTTTATTTTTAGCATTTTTCAACTCTGCTTATGTAGTCTGGTCTGACTTAGCAGTTGAGTTATAGGTAAAGCTAAGGTGTCTTATTTTTTCTTTTAATCCTGTTACTTTGGCACTTGTGTAATATCCTACTAACTTGTCATTGCAGCCGATCAGATGATGATTCTGGGTCAGCATCAGCTTCTGGATCTGGTTCAAGTTCTGGAAGCAGTAGTGACGGAAGCAGCAGCCAGTCAGGCAGCAGTGATTCTGACTCTGGTTCAGAGTCAGGGACTCGGTCAGAATCAGAGTCTGACACATCTAGAGAGAAGAAACAAATTCAGTCTAAACAAACAAAAGTTGACGGATCTGAGGTAAACAAGATATATAAATGAATTCTTTGTCAAGGAAATGGCAAAGGAAATACTAAAAAAGTGGAAAGGGAATAGTAAAAAAATATTTTAAAATTATTTTAAAGAGCAGTGCTCATTAAAAAAAAAGAGGTAATGAAATGTTCTTAATTAGATTTTTAACTTGATTGGGTTAGTGAAAGCATGTACTTTGCTGCCTTAAACATTGGGCACGTTTCTCATATATAAGTGTTTAAATTTGTACTTTTAAAATTCTCACATTTGTAAGTATTTTCAGTTAAAAGGCTACCTAAATTTCATCATACAGAAGCATGTGCTTATTTACTGGAACTTATGTAAGAGAAAGATAACATATACTGTTGTTTCTGAATTCTGTTTTTACATTGTTTCTCAAATGCTTGTTTTCATTGCGTGTATAAATAATTGTGTAGAGATTTCAGGCTTACATATGGTTAGCTTTCTTTATCAATAAGTCTGCTAAGAGCAGGAAAAAAGTGATGTTGAGAAATCTCTTCAATCCAGTGGGCCAGAATTACATGCACTCTCCCATGTTTATGGAGTGGTATACCGTATTTATGAAGGTAGTTATGGATGAATCACACCAAGAACTGAAGACAGTTAAGGATTCTCTGTTAAATTTTTTCCCATATGTTTAACTATTACTGTATGAAACAAAATCATAGCAGTTGAGCAATCTGAAAGAATTTATCTGTGTGAATTTAAAAATGTACTTTATGAAGTTTTGCTTTAACAATTACCTACACAACTATGGTTAAACATGTTTCAGTAATCATCCTAGTGATTAGCATATAACATTCTGTTTTGTAGAAATCTTATGACTTTAAAAAGCTGTCTGATATTGTTAGTTAATGTTAAGTGTTTTGTAGTGAATTGTTTTGTAGTGAAATGTTTAAATTGATAAAATTAAGATGCTACTTAGGAAAAGTAAATATGTGGTAAACTGGAGATTTTCAGTATGTTTAACTGACTCTTGCATGTCTATTCCTGTTTAGTTTTGGAAGTCTAGTCCAAGTATACTTGCCGTGCAAAGATCAGGAGTACTCAAGAAGCAGCAACAACAAAAGGCAGCCTCATCAGACAGTGTTTCAGAAGAGGTGATTATTGTAATTTTTAAAATGTACACATTGCAATAAAATTACATTAAGCAAATATATATATTCTCTGAGTGAGCATAGAAGCCTGGGGTTAGTCTATAAAATCAACATTCAAATAACTGACTTTTTTTTGCAGAAAAGTAAAGATACCTCTGGTTACTTGTTTCCAAGTGAGTTGTCCCAAAATTATAGCAGTGCTATTCTGTGCTTTTTTTACGTAGCTTTTCTGTGTTGTCTAGACAAAATTTTCAAGCCACACAGTGCTGACTTACACTGTATTTCTGGCTTCTTGAGTTTATTGTAAATAAAAATGCTAAATTATTTTTTCAATGTGTTTTTGGAAAAGATGTCTGCTAGAGTTTTAAGAAATTCCATATGAAGTAGAAAACTAATTTTTATAAGTCTAGTAGTAGTTACCACAGAAGAATTCTTATATTTTAAGTATGAGACCTGTATTCCAGGTATTTCAAAACCTAAATCATAGGCTAAAGAAATACTGACTTTTTGCAGTAGGAATATCTTTTAAGAACAGTAATCGGAACCATGAAATGTAATTTATTTGTAAAGCTGTCTTTTTGTCCTGTATTACAAAGACTTTGTACTGTAGTCACACACATTTGGTTGAATTTCTGCTTTTGTCTGATTTAGGAGCTCATCTTTTAAACAGAAAACTTAATCATGTATCATTAAAATTTTAATTTACACCTGTTAAGCACTATCTTGAAGAAAGATGCTTTTCAGGATAAAAGTTATTCTAAACTAAGTTTAAGACAATGAGACTGGTCTTAAGAAAACCTAGCTTTAGAGGGTTCTTGTTTTTACTTTTATTGTAAAGAAAGAAGGAATATGTTATTCTCAAAATTTTCTTAAACTGGTGTTTTAATGTGAACAGATATGAAAGGTGAAAAAGCTCTTGAGGGTAGGAGATTTCATTAGGATTTTTATAGAGATGCCATCTTGAGTAATGTGGAGCAGCTTACACCATGACTGTTTTTATGTGGGCACAATGTTGATTTTTTAAGCTGGGAGTTTTATGTGGTGTTCTCCAGAGCAGTATTGGCATAGTGTATTCATAGACAGGTAAGTACAAAAACAATACCAGGATTCAAACAGCTAAATTGGAAGGCATGAAGAGGGTAAAATTTGACAGTGAAAACTGATATATCGTTTCAAAATCTACTTGTTAGAAGATTTTTTACATAATTGTTTTTGTAAAAATGAGTTGTCTTTGGTTTATGTCCTTTGGCTTTGGTTTATTTTCTTCCTCTGCAGGACTCCTCAAGTAGTGAAGATTCAGCAGATGACTCATCCAGTGAAACCAAGAAAAAAACACATAAAGAGTAAGCTATTTTCCTAAGTAATAGCACACATTTTTTATCATAGAGACAGATGCTTAGATTTCATTTCCTCACTCTTAAACTGCTTCTCTTCTTAATTTATCTTGATCTTTCATTTCTGATTTTGTAATTTTAAAATGAACTGTCAAATGAGCATCTCTATCACACTACTTTCTCAGTATGAGTCTGCAATATGTTTGAAAACATTCATCAGTGCTTTTATTTCTAAAATACTTTGTTGAGTTTAACTTTGTTGCAGTTTAACAACAAGTTAACTCTATTAAGTTGTTATTTAAGATATTAAGATTGAATTTTCCTGCATGAAGTCAGAGTTTGATTCAAGATACTGTACATCATCTTTCCTGTCACGAACTAAAAAATTTCAGTTAAGCAGAAACCAGGGAATCCTGCTACTCAGAGTTTTGGGTTGAAAGCAAAACCAGTGAGAGACTCCAAGTCAGAAATACAGTTTATTAAGAAAAGGTAATAAAACCCGAAGCGGCCAGCTAGAGAAGGATTGTCCTTCTTGGATGTCCCTGCTAGCAATCCAGCACAGCTAGCAGTATGGGGGCGCTATCCTGATTTCAGTGATCCAGGACAGCACCTAAGGCAATCGCCCTATGCTATGACACAGCAATGATAGCCTTGTTGAAGGACGTGGCTTGCAGCTATAATCAGCAGAGGAAGAGAGCGGACTCCAGCTGTGGTGAATCCAGGTTTATTGACTCCCACGGGAACCAACACCCAAAGACAGTTTCAGAGAGGTTACAAGAGCTTTTAAGGGGGAAAGGAGACAGGGGAGGGGTCAGTCCTCGGGCAAATAGAATTTCAGGGAGGAGTGAGATACAAAAGATTGACTTAGGGAAAGCACCAATGGGGATAACTTGAGGGTGTTCAGTCCCTGAACCAATCACGTGACGCTCTAGCTGGAAGTTTCTGGAGAGAAAGGTAGGAGTGCCAAGTGATGGACAGGACACTGGGGAGGGATTTGAGATAGGATACATTGGTTGCCATGGCAACTGGGGAGGAGTTGGGATAACTGGCAGCACAAGGGAGGGAGGAGAGAACCAGGGCAGAGCCATTACAAGAAAGGGGGAAACGGTACATTCCAACTTAAACAGACACAACGCAACAAAAACCAAATACATGCAATAGTACAAAAGAAGAAAACCATTGACAGAGTCAGAATACAACCTGACACCCTGCTAGTTAGGGTGGTGGTAGCAGTCTAGATAAAATGGTCTTGTTGAAGTGGTGATCCTGTGAAAAAGATCTGGAAGCTCTTGTCCTCTGGAAACAGGTAAGGGCTGCCAGTTCTGTCCCAAAGCCCAGATTATATCTGGGTGGTGATGCTTAGCTCCTCCCCCTTGGGTGGAGCATCTCACGATGGGCTGATATCATTCTGAGTTATGCAGTGGGTTCTTGATTACCCATTAAATAGAAATGGCCTCTGGAGGGAGTTATCTCTGAGTCATGTGGCAAGGCATCGTTGGGCCCATTAACAGGAGATGAGGAAAAAACAATACCCCTCCTGGTTTCAGCAGCTCTTGAAGATGGGAATAGAATACATCTTTATATTGTAACCTAGGACAGTCAGTCACAAGTGTCTTACTCATAGTACCTTGCCTGGCTGTGAAGCGCTGATTTGAGAGTTTAGTGGAAGCTTTTGGGAGCTAGTGCCACTCGCTAGTTGTTGCAGTTCAGGTTTTCAGGTTTTTCTGCATTTCTCAAATCTGCCTCTGTTATTTTTCATTTCTCGTGCCAAAGTTGCCGATTCTTCACATGGGCCACAGAGACCGCAGGCATTAGACAATATGAGAAATATGAGACTCTGCAGAATACAGTATGATAGAACTTTATGTTTTGAACATGTCTAACTTCTAATGAAGTGTATCTTACCAGGTAGACTTGTTTTCTTAATGTCTTGTTCACTCATTTCTTCATGCTGAAATTTATATGGAAATCCAGATTTTTGTTGTTTTTTTAGATTTTAAATCTACCTCTTAGTCCAAATCCTTTTGATGCCATTGGACATTTTTTAACTTACCCAGTATTCACTGAGGATAAATTTCTGTCTCATCAATTGAAATAACTGTTACAAGATTTTTATTTCTGTGAAGAGTCTTGAAATAACAGCAGATCCCTCATGGGTGAATAACTGTTCTAAAAAATGTAACAATATGAAATTACTGTTTTGTCTTTCATCATGTACAGTGAAGACTGGCAAATGTCAGGATCAGGGTCAATGTCGGGAACAGGTTCAGATTCTGAGTCAGAGGAAGACAGAGAGAAAAGCAGCTGTGAGGAGAGTGAATCTGACTATGAGCCGAAAAACAAGGTCAAAAGCCGTAAACCTCCAACCAGGTAAGAAGTTGGGCATTTGAATGCTCTATTCTAAACTATTTCTAAAAACCAACTGAGTATTTACTACTACTATGCATTCAACTGAAAATGGTAGTACTTACTGACAAAAAAAAGTGGGTTTTTTTAATATACATAATATGACAATATATTTATGCTTTCTAGTGACTACTTTCTCCTGTCTGCTTTAAATGAAAGGAGAGTAATTGAACATTCATTAAATACTTGTATTCAGAAAACAATGCAGAAAATTAATTGTTGCCTCCATTGAAATGTCATTTTTGTGTCATACTTTATTGTCTTGAAGAATTAAGCCAAAAAGTGGGAAGAAAAATGCAGGACCAAAAAAGAGGCAACTTGATTCTTCAGAGGATGATGATGAGGAGGAGGATGATGATGATTATGATAAGAGGGGATCTCGTCGTCAGGCGACAGTCAACATTAGTTACAAGGAAGCTGAAGAAACCAAGACAGATTCTGATGATTTGCTAGAAGTTTGTGGAGAAGACGTTCCACAACCTGAAGAAGATGAATTTGAAACTATAGAGAAATTTATGGATAGTCGAGTTGGTCGTAAAGGAGGTATATTTTTTAAGTGTTTTTAAAATCGTTGTTAAGATCATGGTGCAACTTCAATGCATATTCTTGTCTATAGGTTAAAAAGCAATAATTTTAAAGTTACTGTCATGGTTTAGGCCTGGCGCAAAGCCAGTGCCCCCATGAGAATACCCTCTCCCTGGTATCTGCTGTGAGATGTGACCAGGAATAAGCAAAGCAGGCCCCAGCTTAGAAATAAAGAAAACTTTATTAACTAAACTACAAGAAAAGAAGGAAAAAAACTATAAGGGAAAAATTGAAAACCTTACAAAAAGCACTTTCCTCCTCCCCCCCACCAAATTCCCCAGTCCAATACATTCCCCCAAATCACCAACTCTCAGTCCAGCACCACTTTTTAGAATACTCAATCTTCAGTTCATCAAGAGGAGAGGAGTCCTTCTTGCACCATAGGCTTCCCCTGGAAACCCGCTGAAACCTCG